>NC_059338.1:56801849-57107683 GCF_018350155.1 Leopardus geoffroyi | reverse complement strand
AGCGGCCGTCACAATGTCCCAGCCAGGCCTGCCAGATCAGGTCATTTATCATAAGGATCCAAGAGCCTGAATATTTATGTGGAAATCTCCGTATTTTTCAGTGCTGGCTCGAATGTGTTTAAACCTGTATGGGCCAAATAACACACGTTTGAAAAATCTGTGGCAGTCAGTCTGCAGTTCTGGCTTTACCGTAATAGAAAAAATAAAACATAAAAAGAGTTCTTACTAACTCTGGTGGACGTGGTAAGAAGTTGCCAGTTCTAAATAACATGGCCAAAAATTCTACAGAGACCTTTAAAAATTTCAGTTTAAAAATTGCACCCTTTGAACAAACACACACCCAACAATCATTATACATAGACCCTCTAGATTTTTTTGTTCCACTTTAGAGAAGTTCCACACAACACTTTCTGTGTTACCAAAGTATGAGGGGCTGCTGAAGACACGTCTAAAACAGAGAATTCCAAGTGCCTACAGACCCACACACATCGTTATATAAAGAACACAACATGGACAAAGCTAAAACTATCTAAAATTGAAACTGTTCAAAAATCCAAGAATACTTCTGAGGATAAGAACGAAGTCGTCATTGTAACAAATCCACTGGACTCCTCCCTATTCTGCAGTTGACCTTAACAACAGCAGGGGGATAAACAGTATTAAAAATGCCAAGTATCCGAACTATGTGTAACGCCCACCTTTCTACCGGGACTACAAATAAAGTGTCTACGCGGGCCCACGGAGAAAACCAGCTCCCGTTAACTCCCCTGTTCTGGAGACGGCATGATACCTGTGACAACACCCCTGCTGAACAGCGAAGGTCACGTTGAGTAGTTGGATGTTGCCCCTCTCCTCTAGGACACAGTTAATGGGTCAGGTGCCTACCCTGGGCCAAAGGGCAGTCAATTCACACATTAGCCATCTCTAGGACCCCCGGCCAGGTCTTTATCTGCCTCGGGAATCTGAACGCGCAAGACATATTTCTATTTGCTGAAGGTAAAAGGATGCCATGAGGTGGAGTCAGGGCCATGGCCGGCCAAAGCCACAAAGAAGCAGAAACTTGGCAAGCACAGAGGAAGGCAGCTGGCAGAAGGAAGAGCAAACACTGGGAGTAGCTTCGTCAGATCTGCAGGGGTGCATTACTACCCTCCATCTCGAGGCTTCCAGAAGCCCAGCTGGAAATGCACTTCCTCACCGCCACATGGACAGCCTTACAACCAGGGCTGGCATGAGGGGGCAGCTTGAGAGGTCCATGTTCTTTGACCCCAGCTGCCATTTCATCAGCAGAAAATGCCTACTTCTCTAGAACTCCTCTGTGAGAACGGAGGCATTAGTCAGAGAAGTGTTACTTTGAAGAGTGTGTAACGGAGGCCAGTCTAACTTCCTTCTCTCTTAGCCGCAAAATACAGCTTTTCAAAACCAACACGGGGAACTGCAAGAAAATGAAAATCCTCTTGGGAGGAAAGCACGGTGTTCGTGTAGTTTTAGCATTCGTCCTCAAAGGAGATAAGACGGCCACCAGGATGCAGGGGCGGTGCTCTGGCTGACTGAATGGCACTCAGCAGAGGCACAGCAAGGGACATATAGTTTACTTAGTCATTTCTCAATAGCAAACTACGTCGTTGCCAGAACACTGGGCCCAACAACACCTAGAGTTAGGAAAGCTTTAAGCGGTTAAAACCAGTTTTTCTTAGCAGTGGATACATTGGGTCTAAGACCCCAAGAAATACAACTTAAAAAAAAGAAAGGGGGGACGCCTGACGGGCTCAGTCGGTTAAACTTCTGACTCCTGGTTTCAGCTCAGGTCATGGATCTCATGGTTTGTGGGACCGAGGCCATGTCAGGCTCTGCGCTGACAGCACGGGGCCTGCTTGGGATTCTCTCTCCCTCTCTCTGCCCCTTTGCTGCTCGCGCTCGCACTCTCTCTCTCTCTCTCTCTGAAAATCGACAAACATTAAAAACAAGAAAAGAGAAAGAAAAGAAAAAAGGCAAGACGAGACTCCCTTTCTTGGGACAAAGGCTGCCATTTTACTGTTTTGAAAGCGTGATTAACGTGGACAGAAGTCTTCCCACGTCAGGACTGCAATGCTCACAGAAGAGTAGGATTACAGCCTAAGCGCAGGGCAAACTTCATCAGGTGGCAACAAAAAGATGTGCTGTTGTCTGCTTTGAAGTCAAGAAGTCACGAGAAAAAAAAAGTTACAAGAAGACAGAAAAGGAGAGCATGGATATTCTGCAGAATTTACCATCCCCTCTCTCTATAATATGTTGGGTCGGCAAGGTCTGCTCTTGAAACATGGGTTCACCTACCTTCCTCTACCCTTTGGCTTCCTTGGGCAGCACATCACATTTCTGGGCCACCTGTGGATTATGCAAGCGCTTGTCTAGGTCACCGGGCAACTCCTACTAAGAAATCGATGTCATCTGGGGAACTCTCTCTCCCTCTGTTCTTCCACAGCAATTAATCGAGATGATCTTGGTTCTAGCTCTCTTAGCTTGGAGGTTCCAAAGATAAAGGCTTGCATCGTGAGTTCTAAGGACGCCCTATACTCATCGATACTTTGTTATCTGGTGCTAACATTACTCGGACCCTTTGCTGTGATCTGTTTCAAGTACACGTTCCCTGTAATGAACTCAGTCCAGCATTGCTAGCTGACCAGCAATACGTAAAGACGCCTTTACGGACCAAAACAAGTAAGTATGATTTCAGCTAGGATTTGAAATGTTACGTGGGTACGCACACAGGTCCTTAAAAACAGCAGTAACGGTGATTCCAGAATTCAGGACCCGACTCAGTATTCACATGGTTTCCTAAACACGCTCTTCCGAGAAATGTTTCATCTTTATTCTAAAAAAAAAAAAAAAAAAAAGGCACTAGGCAAGGACAGAGCCGGCTGGGCCTCTGGGGGCCCGGCACTCGTCTTGGAGAAGGAACGCAGGCGGTTTCCCGGCGCGGGCGCGACCCCCGGCTCCCACCGCTCCGGTGGCACCGCGCACACTTGCCCGACCCGCGGCGGGGAGGGCTGCCCGGGGGCCAGCGGGGTCCCACCGCGACCCGGCTCGGGGTGGGCGGGGACGGCGCTCCCGCTCGCTGGCCCCTCACCTTCCACACCTGCCCGCGAGGCCCGGCTCCGCGGCTTCTTTCGCTGGCTCCGGCCGCCAGCAACGCGCCGGGCGGGGGTCGCCCCCGAAGCCCAGAGGCGAAGGGCGCCCCGCACCAAGCAGGGGGAGGCTGCGCGGAGGCGGAGGGCACAGCTCAACCGGCAGCGGCGCCGCGCCGAGCGCGGACCCGCGAGCGGGGCGCGCGCCCACCGTCTCCGCGCCCGGCCCGGCCCCTCCCCCGCGGCCCGGTCCCGCACGGACGGAGGACGCGGCGCAGGGCTCCCTGTTACCTGCGGGAGGCCGGCGGGGGAGGCGGCCGAGGGTCTTGGCTCCGGTCCCCTCTTCGCCCCCTGTTGACACCAGCCACCCTCGCCTACCCTGTGAGGCTGTGGCCACTACACCCACAAATCTTCGGGGGGTATGCTCCCTCCGACACCATAGAGACGGGTCCGGAAACCGGACAGAACGCCAGCCTTCAGCCCTCCGACGCCACCACTGAGGCGAACGAACCCGGAACCGAGAGAGAGAGAGGCGGCACAGGTGACGCTCAGGCCGGCGCCATCTTGAGTGTGGGCGCCGGTGCCGGTCGGCACTTCGCGCCCAGCTCCCAGCGGCCTGGCTGGTTTGTGAAGGTGTCTCCTCTCTTGGCGTTTGAGTTGAACTCGCGGGTTTGTCTTGATTTTAAGTCTTAGGCTTTTAGCCGCGCGGTTTTAATTTGACACCCGCCCGAATCCAAAATGGCCACCGCCGCCTCCAACAAATAGTAAAGGGGCTGGTCGCAGAAAAGAAGTATGGAAATTGGCCTGGACTTTTAGGAGAGTGACGTCACTCACCCCCGCAGCCGCGATTGGTTGCGCCGCGTGGGCTGAAGTCGTGCGGAACTGCGGCTGAAGCTGGCGGAGGTGATGGTGGTTCAAGCTTAAACCTTTGAGTCGGGAAGTTCGAAGTTACGCTTAATTCAGCGTACATTGGGCTTAATCATGTTAATAGTACCTGTTAATGGTTTCTACTTAATAGGATTCTGTGTGTGTTTCCCTGTTCTCATCTGTATGATCGCAGTAGTGGCAGCCATCACTACTGCTTAATACAACCTCACAGTTGACAGCTGACCTCAATAATTTGATCATCCAAAACTTGTAGTTTCTTTCTGGGAGCTGAAAGTTTCTGGTCGCTGAAAAGGTTTAAGATGGATAAGGACACCATAATTTCCTCCTGAGGTTAAAAGAAAGCAACTAAGCCTACTTTTGCTCCATATTCAGAAATGTATTAAACGCATGTTTATTGGGAGGTAGGCACATATAGTATTTAATCTGCCGGATAAGCTTGACAATGGCTGAGCTGTCTATTCTGGGTCAGCACTGGCCTATAGAAACTGAATTCAAGCCACATATTAACTTCGCTAGAAGCCACCTTAAAAACTTTTCATCTTTTTAAAACTTTTTAATCTTTAAAGATTTAAGTCTTTAAAACTTTTAAATCGTTTACTAAAGAAAAGAAGATGAGGTGAAGTTAATTTTAATATATCTAAACACAGTATATCCGGAAGATTGTCATTTAAATATGCATTCAATAGTAAAAAAAAAAAAAAAATACTGTGTTACTGACATTTTTTGTACTGTCTTCAAAATCTGCTATGTATATTTTACAATTTGGACTAACCATATTTTAATGCTCAGTAGTCACCTGTGGGTAGTGACCATCATTTTGGAGAATACAGCCCGAGGCCGTGTGACCCACCACCTTGCACTAGAAAGTTGAGAGGCAGAAATGGGTTCACCTACCTCCCTCCACCCTTTGGCTTCCTTGGGCAGCACATCACATTTCTGGGCCACCTGTGGATGATGCCACATAGTCACCATCTGACAACCAGAGATCTTACAGACCAGTGGTAGAGCCAGCACCATTAGGGATGCAGCCTCAAATGGAATCTCCGAAGGCTGAGGACACCTCGAATTTTTAGACCCTGTTCATTCAGATGTGGAGGGCATTTTCTAAAATATTTTAAACAATTCACCCAGCTTGAATTCTTTTGAGAGCCCATTTCTACTAGTCATCATGATAATTAATAAGTTGTTACTTTTGCCAATAAATACTCACTTCTGACACTCATCGTGATAATTAGCAAAGCATCCAGTGCCATCAGCGATCCAGTTGGCTAAAGTGTTTGTAGCTCCATCTCTGGAATGTAGCCTTTCTGGAATGATTCCAGCTAGCAACCTCTGGAGTGTAGATTCCTGATTACTAGAATGCTGCGTCTAGGGCATAGCTTCAACCAATTAACCCACGCAGAATATTCCACTGTCAATGCGGAAATAATTTAAATCGCCAACAAACATCATGACACCCATGCTTTAAGGAATATTGGCATCGCTTTGGAAACTGTGAACACTATACAAGTGTTGCAAAACTTAAACTTCATGTTGTTACACACTAATATTTATTCCACAAATATTTAACATATACCTTTTCTGTGTCATGTACTATGCTGACCACTAAGAAGGAAGAAGACACAATCATTGCAAAAACGTGGGTTCAAGGGGCCCAAATAAAACTTTTTTTTTTTTCCTTTTTAAGTGATTGAGGATGTGCGAGTAGCTTAATGCTAGAAAAGTTATCTTAGTTTTGCAAAGTTCCCTGCCCCGGCTTCAGTATGTAAGTTTCAAGCTACTGTTGTGTGAGGCTAGATAGGAACTAAATGACTCTACACTTCCTTGATTCCTCTAAGGTTTTCCTGACAGTTGCTCCTTGTTTACTTACTCAGTACAGCAAATACTTTATTTTTTTCTAATGTTTATTTATTTATTTTTGAGAGAGAGAGAGAGAGAGAGAGAGCACGCGCACAAGTAGGGTAGAGGCAGAGAGAGAGAAAGAGAGGGAGACACAGAATCTGAAGCAGGCTCCAAGATGCAGGGCTTGAACCCACAAACCATGAGATCATGACCTGAGCTGAAGTTGTATGCTCAACTTACTGAGCCACCCAGGCGCCCCCAGCAAATACTTTATAAATGCTCATGGTGTATCAACCTCTGCTGTAAAGACTGAGGAAACATCGGCAAACAAAACAAGATTAATTCCCTGTTCTCACAGGCCTCCCTCAAATTTTAGGGGTTTGACGGATAAGGGGAGAAATAGACACTAAGTGTATAAATGAACAAAGGTTAGTTTTCACAATGATAAGTTCTATTAAAAAACAAAACAAGGTGTTGAGGAGGAGGAATTCTACTCTGCTCTTCAAGATTCTTCCAGCTCTACTAAGGATTAAATTGACATGAAACAGATGAACAGGAGAAAATCAAACAAAAGTTTAATAACATGAGTACTTCCTATACACATGGGAAAGACCCAGGAAAACTAACTCCCCAACATGGCCAAAGCCATCACCTTAAATCCCATCTCCAGCTAAAGACAGAAGGGTTTGTGGTGGGGGAGACACTTCTGGAAGGTTACCAGGAAAAGTCCAGTAAACAAGGACAAGGTTAGTAGGTAGATTTAAATCCGTTTCTTCTCCACTGATAACAGTTTCTAGAGATTTAGGGTCATCCCTCTTTTATGAATGGAGATTTCCCTTCTACATGTAAATATCTCTTACAAAAGGGTAATTTCTTTTTTTTTTTAATTAAATTTTTAAAATTTTTTTAAATTTTAATTTAAAAAATTAATTTTTTTTTAAATTTTTGAGAGAGGGAGAGAGAATATGCAAGTGAGGGAGGGGTGGAGAGAGAGAGAGAATCCCAAGCAGGCTCTGCACTGCTAACAACAGAGCCCGATGTGGGGCTGGAACCCATGAACTGTGAGATCATGACCTGAGCCGAAATCAAGAGTCAGATGCTTAAACGACTGAGCCACCCAGGTGCCGGCCCCCCTCCCCCTTTTTTTAAAGAATAGTTTTCCAGCCCCACCCTCCTTCCTATAAAAAACCTTCCCTTTATACAGCTTCTCAGAGCTCCCCTCTGCTTGCTAGATGGTATTCTGCCCCATTCTGGAATCGTTTAAGGAAGCCAGCTAGATGTCCAAATTTATTTGGTTGAATTTTGTTCTTAACAGAATGAATGGAAATATAGAAGGATATCTACTAGTCTGTTAATGGTCCCTATATGGGGTTAGAGAGGGGATTACTTCTTTTGCAATATGTATCTGCATATTGCTTTATGTGTTACAGTGAGCATATGTTACTTCCATAATTTTGAATTTAATAAAGGACTGAGGAGCTGAAATGTAGACTTAGATTGGAAGCTCTTGCGGTCTTACATCTATAAAACTGGCCTCGTGATTCTTCATTATGTGGTAACAATGTTGCGGGGGGGGGGCATGCAATAGTAGCTGAGAAGCATTTGATAGGAAAGACGGAAGGATACAGCACGTGCACATTTTCTGAGAAGGTACAGATGGCAATTGAGTTAATGTCACACACTTAAGCCGAGAAATAGTGATGCATGATTCTCTGCGATTTTCTCAGTTGTCTTCAAAGCTGCCCTTCTAGCTCAGAATAAGTTAAACATTATTTGCTCGATTTCCTTAAGAAAAAAAAAAAAAAGTCCCTGTTCTTGCCACTCCCCCGAGTCTTCCTGAGTGACTCCTGCTACCTCCCGAGTTACCCCCTGCTCCCTGCAAACACTCACCCCAGTCTATGTTCTAAATCGAGGAAGAAGCATCGAGATGGAACAACGGAGTGCTCAGAGGACAAACGGAGTCCACAAAGAGTCTGTCCCATGGTCAGCAAACATGGTTTTAAAAAAAGTAAGCAAAGCTCTCCCAGAGATTTCAGAGCTCCTCCTGCAGGCTTTGGCCCCCACTTTAGGCACCAAAGTTCTTAAAAAATTATTTTCGCTTTTTCTCCCAACGTTTCTCTTCACTGATCCTCTTGATTCTTTCATTTACTTTTCCCCACCGTATGGGGTAAATAGAATCCAGTGACACTGTCACCACACTGGTTTGGACAGCCAAGCGGACAGGAAAGACGCCTGTGTCACAAAAGTGCAAAGGATGGCACCACCATTGCTTCCTGTTCTTTTTTTTTTTTTTTTTTTTAATGTTTATTTATTTATTTTGAGGGAGGGGGCGCAGACAGAGAGGGAGAGAGAGAATCCCAAGCAGGCTCCACCCGGCTGTGAGCATAGAGCCTGATGTGGGGCTCGATCCCACAACTGTGAGCTCATGACCTGAGGTGAAATCAAGTGTGGGATGCTTAACCGACTGAGCCACACAGGAGGCCCCCCTGCTCTTTCGAGAAGACGCAAGAGTGGAAGAAGGGCTCATCTGCCTTTCCTACCTTCAAGACACCGAGAAAGACCTGATGGAATCAGGTAGACGAGTGCTGAGATCAGAGTAACCCTACACAAAGTTTGTAAACAGGCATTTTAATAACAGAAAATCAGACCAAGGAAGAATAATTAGGTATTATATGAAAACGTGATCACACGAAAGAGTTTGGGGAGAGAACAACTAAAACAGAGGGAGACGCCATCAGACAAACTCACAACAAAGGCAAGGCTGGGGAATAAGCTTGGTCAGGTTTCAGATGGGGGCTCAGTACCCCGGCACTCTTCTGTTCCCCTTGGTGGTAACCACATCGCTTAGGTAGATGGGTGCACTTGGAACTTTACTGTGTCTTCATTCTGAGTGCTGTATTGCTGCCTAAGGAGTGGCGACAGTGATGAATGGAAAAACAAGATGTGGTATAACCATACAATGGAACATCATTCTTCCATATAAGAAGTATTGATACATGCTACAACACAGAGGGAGCCTGAGGACCTTCTGCTACACGAAAGAAGCCAGACGCAAAAAGCCACATATTGTCTGATTCCATTTCTATGAAATGTCCAGGACAGGTAAATCCATACAGACAGAAAGCAGACGAATGGTTGCCAGGGCCTGAGGGTAGAGGGGAAATGGGAATTGTCAAATGGTATGGCAATTTTGGGGGGGGGGGGGTAATGAAAATGTCCTGGAATTAGATCATTGTGAAGGTTGCACAACCTTACGGGTATACTAAAAAACACTGAGAGAACAAGCATGAGCAGGGGAGGGGCAGAGAGAGAGAGAGAATGAGAATCAGAGAATCCCAAGCAGGCTCTGTGCTGTCAGTGCAGAGCCTGACGCGGGGCTCGAACTCACAAACCTGAGCCGAAATCCAGAATGCGATGCCTAACTGACTGAGCCACCCAGGCGCCCCTGAACTGTGCTTTTTTTCTTTTTTAAATATGGAAGCTTCAGGAATTTGTGTGTCATCCTTGTGTGCCGGGGCCAGGCTAATCTTCTCTGTATCGTTCCCATTTTAGTATATGTGCTGCCCAAGCGAGCACTGAGTTGTGCATTTAAATGGTGACTTTTACATGAATTATTTCTCAATTAAAAAATAAAGCCCACGTAATGTGTGTGAGCAGGCACAGGTGTGCATGTGAAGGAGAATGGATATATTCATCAGGTCATTGTGCAACACTTGTAACAAAAGAGAACTCTACATTGATAGCAGGGACTTGTGTCATATTCTGTGTTATTGTAACTGAACTAACGTGAGTTCACAGCGCGACAAGTCCCAGATAGAAACTACATCAGGAGGAGTTGCCGCACAAAGTAAATTTATCTGCAGCACATACAGAGATCACCGGGAAAGGTTTCCAAAGCCGTGATTCCTCCAGCAAGGGTGGATGGGTTAGAAGGAACCCTCTTTAGGGTTAGAACGAATATTCAGATAAGGAAGCCTTGTCCTGGGATGTAGGGGCGGGCCTAAGGCTGCGCATGCGCCTTAAGGAAACAGGCCTATACATACTTTGTATATTATGTAAACGAGGTTTGTGCTCCTTCTTGGGCGGAGATCTTAGTATTATAATGAGGTACAGGTAGTTGTCAGTCATTCTAGTGGTCGCTCTATCTGCGCAGGCGCCAGTCAGGGGTTTTGCTCACACCGGTCTGGGTGGTCCGGGCCTGCTGGAGGTCGCTATCAGTGGAGGGGCAGTTTCAGTTCCACTTGACCTGTATTAAGAGATAAGCTGGAAAGAAGAGCTGAAGGAAAAATGTGGGACAAAGGTCGGTGAGTACCGGCAGGTGGGCAGTGAAGGTCGGGTCTTGGGGTCTAGCTGGTGACCTTGTTGAAAATCAAGTGTCAGAAAAACTGAAAATTAATTGGCAAGTCATAAAGATGGCATTAGAAATGCTCCAAGTAGGTAGACTGAACTAATTTCAATGAGAAATGATTGACAAGCTCAGAATCCCTTTCCAAAGTGTCTCATCGCATTTCTGGAGTTTGCAGATACCTTGAGCTCCCCAAACGTGTGTGGGTCTCCTTTTCAAAATCACAGATTCCTTCATACCCAGCACTGGAAGTAAATGAGCTCTGAAAGTTAAGCGAATTGAAAAGCAACACTTCCTTAGCCAGCCCTCCTGGGATCTAGGCCTTGACGGGCAGCCCCACGTTCACCTGGCGCAAGCTCGGATATTCGTGCTCTGTGGGGTCTGACTTAACAGTCACACACTTGCCCAGTGCTCATTACACAGCCCACTTGAGACGTTGGTGAATTGCAGGTTAGGAGGAAAAAGCGGACTCATATGAGATACTTATTCTGCTTTTAAGTAGCAGTTACCAACCTCCAGATTCCAGAATCATTTCCTTCAGTTCCCCAAACTGCCAACCTAGCAAGATTAGGAGGCTTGGAAGAGAAAAGGAGTAGAGGAGGTGATGTGCATGTTAAACATTTCTTTTCACAGTTAATGAACTGCAGAGTTTCTATATCGAGTGGTCGTGATGATCAAATACAAATACTTAATTATTTATTATTATTATTATTTTTTACAGTGGAAGTCCTGTATATTGTACATCTGGCAAAGGAAATCTTTCTCAATGCTTTCAGAGATCATGATTTGTAGTAACTGATAATTTTGCTGAGAGATGAATTTAAATTATTCGCACTTCAGAGTGGTAGGTTCTCTAGTGGTCTTCATTTGGGTAATAACTCTCGTGAACTCATAATCTTCGTTATCTATGGAAAATACCTGTGGTGGTGATGGATGTGAAGAGAAAGTGAAAAGGCTTAAGGAAGTCCTAGTACTTGTGATTTGGAGGATTTCTATAGGCCTTTGGATGTATCCCTGATAGAAGCAACTGTCGCATCACAAAACATCACAAACTTAGTACATAAGACACTGCGTACTTTGCTCACAAATTTGTAGGGATTTGGGCAGGGCATGGCAGGGCAGCTCATCTTGGCTCATGTGGCCTCAGCTGGGGTAGCTTGAGGGCTGGGGGCTGGGATCACCTGAAGCTCATTCACCGGTTGACTGGTTGTCTGCTGGGACCTCAGCTGCAGCCACCTGCTGAAGCCCATACACGTGGCCTCTCCATGTGGCTTGGCCCTCTCACATCATGGCAGCTGGCTTCCAGAATGAGCATCCCAAGGGAAGGAGGCAGAATTGAAAGTATTTTTATGACTTAGCCTTCACCTTTATGACTTACGCTTAACTCTATTGGTTGAAACAGTTTAAAAAAAAAGTCCATCCATGTTCAAGGGGAAGAGGTATAGACTCTATTACTAAATGGAGGAGTATCAATATCACTTTGGAAGATGAGCGTGTGAGATGGAATATATGGGGGCGGGCATCTTTTGAAAATACAACTTGCCGCATCAGCCCAAAACTACAAAAATTGAAACAACAGCGATTTATCATTTTTCACAGAGTCAACTTTCTGTGGTTGGCTGGGTGGTTCTTCTTCGGGTCTTGCTTGAATTCACAAGACTGCGTTTTGGTGAGAGGTCAGCTGAGGGAGTGTGCTCAGCCGAGACGGCAGGGCTTCTGTCTCCCAGTTTTTCACAGCATGTCAGTCTCAGGGAGTGATCCACAAGGGCAAAGGCAGAGGCCGTGGGTCTTCTTGAGGTCTAGGCCCTGGACTCCTACGTCGTTTCTGCCACATTTTGTTGGCCAAGGCAAGATACAGGGTGAGCCCAAATTTAAGATGTGATAAAACAGTCTACCTCATGATGAGAAGAGCCTGACGAATACCACGGCCATCTTTTTCAGTCAATACACATTGCCTTCTGGCCCCAATGATTGACCTTCTGTTCCCATGCAAAATAGGCTCACCTCGTCCCCCCAAAGTCTCGTATCATTGTGGCATTAGGCTCTGGCTTGTAGTGAAAGATACCATCGTAAAATCATATTCAAGTGAGGATGAGGCTTCTTGGGTGTGGTTTTCAGGGTCTCCTCTAGTATGGTTCCTCTTGATTCAGAGACTTGTGAACTGAAAGAAGTTATCTGCCACCTCCCCTGTCCACTCCCACCCAACACACAAAGATGAGACAGGGACAGGATAATCACCAAGGATACTTGCATTCTGAAAGGGGTGCAATGGGAAGTTATTGTTCATTGCAGATCTGAAATCCTGCTAGGTACACCTGCAACTTACTCTGGGGTCACAGGATGTTCTTAGGGCCACTTAATGTCAAAAGTCTGAGCATACTCTGTTTCTTGGAAGGCATTTTTTCTTTCTTTTCAGGATTCTTAAGGAAATTTCAGTTCATTTTCTCAAGAATTCTTCCAGAATATGTCAAGATAGATGTCACACCCATTTTTTAAAAATGATTCATATGTTGTAGGGAAAAAATCCTTTTTAGCTCAGGGATGTTTTCTTCTATTATCTTCTTGGCTATTGTTCCTATATCGTTTTATTTATTTATTTTTAATGTTTGTTTATTTCTGAGAGAGAGAGAGAGACAGAGAGAGAGACAGAGAGAGAGAGACAGAGAGAGAGAAAGACTGAGCACAAGCAGGGAAGGGAGAGAGGAAGACATAGAATCTGAAGCAGCTTCCAGGCTCTGAGCTGTCAGCATAGAGCCTAATGCAGGGATCGAACCCACAGACTGTGAAATCATGACCTGAGCCGAAGTTGGACATTTGACCGACTGAGCCACCCAGGCACCCCGTTCCTATACTTTTTAAAAGGACTCTTTTATTGGAAAACCAACCAAACGTTGGTGCTCTGATTTTTACCTTCTATATTATTCATATTTAATCTATGTTCTTCTCCTCTGCTTTCTCAGAGAGCTTTTAGAATTTTTCTTTCATATTACTGATTTTTTTTTTCAGTATTAATTCTATTCTTTAATGGCTCTCTATTTCCTGCAAGTCTTTATCCCAAACAGTAGGGAGGTTCTGCTGTCCTCCAAAGAGAACGTATGTTGAAGCCTAATGCATTATCACTCCAATTTAGTAGACTTTCAAGAACATGGCTAAAATGTATATGTGGGATTTTTGATATCTGAGGACATACCAGTGTTTTCTACATTCCCATTAAACTAGCAAAAACACAGAACTAGCAAAGACACAAAAGAACCCAACAACTCACCTCACTGAAAACCTCAAGGTATCCTCAAAGACAGAATTTGGGAAGACTTGCCAATAATCAAGAACAGCTGGGTGGATTTAGACAAGACCCCTCCAGGAAATGCTTGGAAAAAAGTAGGAAGATCAGTTTATCTTTCTCTTATTCTCTGTTTCATGACTAAAGACCAGGAGGTTAGTCACAGCTAATCTTGTTACAAGAAACAAAGACTCTAAAAGCAGCCCTTCAACTGTGTTGAAGAAAAACCATTCTTTTCTGTGGGACCATCTGACCATCTGGCTTAGGCCTATCCTGAAGATTCTTAGCATACCCCTCATGGCCTGGGGCGAGCCCTGGCACGCAAGGCCGAGTGACGGGCTTCTGACTGCCAGCTGTGATCAGAGCTGCAAGTGGTAATAGTACCAGGTTACTTTGTGTGATGTACCCCATCTGTCATTTCTGAAGCTTCTGTAAAGTCATGGCAAAATTTATAGCTTTCAGTTCTCTGCTGTGCAGAGTTAAGCACTAGGTGCTTATCCCGCGTACGGAAGGCAATAGGAAGGGGTAGAGTGTCCTCCTTCCCCAAATCGCGACTGGACATGGTGGCTCTCCCATGTGGTAGGCATCGTGAATCTTAGGAAGGTGACCAACACAGATGCAGCCGTGGGGGGACAGGAGGAGGAAACAGAACACGAGGAACCTATTCCTGGCCCTACGTGAGAAAGGACCTTCGGGAACTGTCAGAAAGAGCAAAAAACTCATGAGGAGAAATAATTTACAGCTATACACCAAGGCCTAAAAGCCATGGCAATTTAGTCATTAAAGTAAATGTGACTTTAATCTGTAGTCAAAATTTAGTGAGGCCAGGATATTTGACTTACATATAAATGGTATTTCTAAAAGTGCCCAAGGCCAAAATCTTTTGTTGTCTGAAGTAAGAATTTTAGATATTCTTCCTTATTCCTTTAGTAAAATATTCCTTCATAAATAACGTAAAAGTAAACCAGCCCCTGCCTGAACGGAGAGTTCACGATTTCTGACTTTGTGAAGTTCCAGAACTAATGCAAAAAACAGAGAGAGAGAGAGAGAGAGAGAGAGCACGTGCAGGTAAACCTCAGGGAGCACAGCCCTGGAAATGTTAGGAATCGTTGGTGACGCTCTTCCTAAATCAATTTACAATAGTATGAGGAAAGTTACACGTTAGAATGTTTGCTTTATCTTTCTATTAATGTCACTTATTATATTGCATGTTTTATACTTTGTAGGTATGATAAATAATATTTAGTACTGAGGTTACTGCATTGGAAACATGGAGACAGGTCAGGTACTGACCAAATATATAAGCTTGGTCAAGTCTTTTGATGTCTCCTGGCCACAATTTTTTCAGCTGTAACAGCATGACAGGGTTTTGCATCAAAGACCCTTACCAGCTTTAATATTGTGTGGTTAAAATGGAAACTAAGACAAATAAATGTATGCTTTCAGAAAGATCAATTAGGTTGCTGAGTTCAAAGACACAAATCATATCTTAGATTCACATATTCCCTAGAAGCATATATACTTCCTTATACATAGCAGGTAATTAAGAAAATCTGTTTATGATATTTAAAATTTTTATGTGTTTGGTTTCTCAAATACATAGATAGACTGGGTTATTTAAAAGGCCCTTTCCAGCTCTATTATTCTACTAAAAACATAAATCAAGCCAAATAAATTGTGTAGTAGATCAATGAGATTTTCAATTCAAGGACAGAAGTCTTATCTTTGATCTATAAATTCCCTTCAAAGCCTCATATAATTCCTTCCATAGCAGGCACTCAAGCAAATATCTCTAGATTATAGTTATTCATTTTGCTTTGTTTTTCGAGTAAATCTCCAACACTGTAATATGAATCACTTTCAAACCTCATTATTAATTATAATGTCTATTTCTAACTACCTAAATCTTATAAAGACAAGTACACAAATGGGAAATGGGTGAGAAAAATATTCTATCCCTTAATTGTCCTCAATGAGACTTACAGCTTTTCCATACTTTAGATTCCATGAGTAATAAAATTTAAAAGCCCAATACGAATCTAGGTTCATGTGCACTAACGGATGTCTCAGGTATTCTGCCTTAAAATCAGAAAGACAGGAATTCAAATCGCGAAGAGACTCCATGCATACATAACACAGCCTGTGGCACATGTTCCATTGTAGATTGAAAACTCATTGTTAACTTTGGGAAGCAACCCTGAAAAGGCAGATGGAATGGAAAAATGAGGTGACATTCTTTTTACAAACTTTAAAGTAGCACACATCACACAAAACACTTAAGAGTTTATGAGGGGGGAAAAAGGGCAGGGGAAAAGAAAATTCATACGCACCCTATATAAGCATGAAACTCTTAATGATACACATTAAATAGAAACACATGACTTTTGCTAATTCATTTGTACTTTATCCTTCTTTTTAATAGAAATTAAATTAGTCACTTAATGTACATAATGTAGTGTTTGTTTTCCAGTCTAGTTGCTTTTCAGCATTTTCTTTTGCGTCTCTTTGAATAACATGGGCAATGTTATTCATCATCAAGATGTGGTTTGATGAGTGAACAAAGTCAAACATCAACTATACTTAACAGAGGACGGAGGGGTTAGAGTTAATTTGTAGCTAACAACATGGAAAAAATAAAAAGAAGCACAGACCCACAATAATATCAACATGCATTATTAGTCAAGATTCAAAGTTAGCCCAACCCACACAGATTTCTTCTAAGCTGAGAGTACATATGGAAAGGGATGACTTTATCGAGTTCCATAGCCGTAGTAGTAAGGTTCATCAGGGCGGAATCCATAAGCTGTGGCAGGGCGTCCAAGAATGCCAACTGATTGGCCAAAGCCATCCATTCCAAGGCTGAAAAGAGAAAAAGGAGTGATAAGTTATATTTTTCATCACACATCCACATGGGAGGCCGGGAACTTGACACCTCCAAGATTTTCTTCCTAGCAGCAAAAGTGATTAATGTGGCTATCATTAAGCATTTTTCTTCTTCATATATATATACATATATATGTGTGTGTGTGTGTGTGTGTGTATGTATGTGTATATATATACACACACACACGTTATATATATAATATATATTTAATATTAATTTTACTGAATTAATGTAGCCACAAAAATGTGCATAATAAATATTTCTAACAGTGTGTGTTAAAAATGTTGGAAACCTCTGTCATCAGGTAGTATTCAAGACAAAGAGGAGGACAGATCAGAAAAGTTTTCATAAATTACATTTATATATGGCTTTTATGCCAGAATATGAAAAGATTTTATGTGCTAGCAATTATCAGTATAGTACTGTTAGGGAACGACAACACTAAAACTTGTAAAATGAGTTTTGTTATCGATAATAAAATTTTTTTCATATAGGATTGTTAATAATCATGCATGCATTTTGAGTTTTAGCAGTAAAACTCTCACTCAGGGTCAAATCATATCATAAGCCTATGACTAGAACAGGACAAGTAATTTTACAACATTTGAGTTAGTCAGATTTGATCTGCAAATCCTTCTCTGACTCCTCAAAAAAAAAAAAAAGTCATACATTTCTTTTGAATTACAACAAGATAATTATAAATTTTGTCAGTTTATTCTATGGAAATAATAGAAGCCTAAAGATGACCTTCGGCGTTATAATGACATTTGATACATGGATAAACTTTATTGCTTTAAAAATTATTCTTTCATCTATTAGTAAATTTAAAAGAAAATCTGTTCTCCAAGGCACTTTTTAAGGATCAGAGAATTATCCAACACTTAGCCAAATGACAAGGTACTTATCTGGCCAGGCAAAGATGGCAGCTAGAACATGCTCATGCACAGCTCATGCAGTGAATGCTTCTGAGCTTATTTGCAGTCAAAGGAAAACAATTTAGAATATAGAAACATGAACTTTGAAAAAAATAACATTTAAATGATTTAAGATTATTTGAGGCATATACTAGATGGAAACATATTTTATCAGTAAAATCTCAGTATGATTAAAAAATGTACTCATGTAGGCACTACCTTCCTCTCAAAACTCAAAACGAGGTTAAGTTAAAACACAAGAGAAGTAACTATTAAAATATTAAAGGTTTTAAATGATTTGTGTATGCGTGTACACATATGTGCATGTGTATACTGAGATAGGACTAAATAGTAAATATAAAAAACCTAACACATGTAGGGCATATTATTCATGTGAATCTACTGCTCAGGGAAATGGAATTTCTGAGATTTAAGTTTTAGGTTAGCATTTGTAGTGAGTGATCCTGAAGGAAACAAACTTTTTGGGCTTCTTCTAAATATGTGTCTATGATTCTCCCAAAAATTGGTTGCAATTTTTAAGTCTGAGTTTTATTTTGAAATGGCAAAATAGAAGTACATCCTTCCTACCTTGGCCTCCTGGGAAGAAAGATTAGTTTTATGATGAAGGGAAACACTGCTCTAGAGGTAGCTTTAAAGATGTTACAGAAATTAATGCAGTCCATGAACACAGATACACCTGCATCAGTTTAAAATTAGAGGAAAAGTCGGCCGTTGACATTTTTTTCTCCTGAAGCACTAAGGCTAACAAATACTCATGTATCCAGACAACTCTCAATTACGTAAAAGTTGACTGGATAGCTTATGCATTTCAACTCCTTCCTTTTTCATCTAATTATTACCTGCCTTCAGACACTGCTTATGTTTTTTAGCATCTCTTCCGAGGCCTAATAGCAGGAGACTTAGGTTAAGCTCGAGTTAATTTTATCTTTGTTTCTCAATCAATCTAGAGGCTTCCAAGGGCTTGGAAACAAGAAGCACAGAGTAGATCAATAAAGAAAATACGCAAAGACACCTTAAAAACAGAACATCTCACAGAGGAACTCGTAGCACTATTACTGTAATTCTATCGAAAAGAAGAGAAGCCTCAGAAGGGAGACTGTCAGCCATGTTGGCACAGAACAAGATGCTCCCCGGTGGCAATGTTGGTACCAACCCAAGCAATTCCTTGGGGTGACCTATAACACTATTGGGAATATCTGATTTTTGGCAGGCTTGTCCTCATTGAGGAAGGGACCTTAAAAAAGGTTCTGAGAGTGTGAGGTCATTATACATGCAAACTGCAAAACTGATTTCTATGATCAGTAGGCAAACTTCTGATCATTGTATTTCCATGTGGCTTGACAAGAGGGTAAAGAATACATTTGGACATTATCCAATCTGCCTGATGTAAATTGACAAATGGACATTCAGCTGTTTTTTTAAGGACATTCTCTGTCACACTGTTGGTAAGAATTTGCACTCCAAGTCAAGTTAAAGTAAGATCGAACCTTGAACACTGGCGAGTTTCAGTTTCTGAACCTGCAAGTTTACTGTAATAAAGTTCTATTTATGCAGTCAACAGTTCACCCAGAGACATCTGTGTGTTCTGGCCAAATTGTTTGAACTTCCACAGATATCATTTGCAAAAAAATTTTAAGGAGAAAAATTAGAAACTCTAACAATGAGTTTTTCTGTAATGATCCATCACATATCACAGATGAACTTGCTGTTCAAAGAAAAGAATATCTGAAACATTATGACCAGTTTGAATGGTACTTTGACAGAAGTCCTAGGTCCTTTTGTATTATGAAAGATCAGCTATACGTACACAAGATCTTCTAAATAAAATTCACTCTGAAACAGAATAGCTTGATTTTCTAATCTCTCGTTTGGTTCTAATACAGAGGGGACACTGGACTATTCAGGATGCTACAACCTGAAGCTAGATATTCTTCTGGGATATGTGGATACATGCTGTGCTTTCTCCCTTGGAATAAAGATGTAGCCTTGTTACTTTTGAATCTGGTTCAAAACCAGGAACACCTAATCATAAGTTTTCCTTGAAACAGGAACGGATAGATTCTTTATGTAAGTTTGTCTAAAAGGAGATAGAAATGTGAATATAAAAGGGAAGTGTGGCAGCAAACCTTGTGGTTTCCTGATCCACTAAGGACTCAGAGTACACAGTAACTTGCATGCCCTCACTAGGGACCCTGAGAACCCAGAGAAACTAAGCTGTGATACGGTGCACCTGCCCTTGCCCTGTATGACTGTTCTTCAGATGAGAGTTTGCACATTTAACTATTTATATTGGAATTTAATCTAACAGCTCACATGTGTTTCCATGTGTACATACTTTCTTCCAGGCATTCCTAACCTACATAAAAAGCCGTGTGTCCTCTAGATCAGAAAATGCCACTACTAGACCACTATTTTTTTTTAATAGGACTGTGTAGTGTCATTTAACCATTATCCTCAATGTCTAGATATCACTTTTAGACCTTTAAATTAGAAAAATAACAAAATGCAATCTCTTCTTAAAAATATCTTATTTTTAGTTCAAAGAAAATGGTTACTGTGTGTTGTGAAAAGACAACTAGGAAAGGTAAGGGCCCCCCAAATCCATCTGCTACTAAGTTTTCTGTCCCAAGAACAATGATTTGGAGGTGCCTAGAAAGGAAAATGACGAACTCTTTGTAACTAAGAAATTACATTTAAAATTGAACAACAAATATAGAAATCACATCAGGATTTTATTTTTACATGAACATTTAGAAACCTAATTAGCATTCAGCAGGCAGGAGACGGAATTTTGCTGTAATATTTATAAGGCTTCAAACAAATTTGTAACAGCATTCATTATATTTCTAAACTTGCGATGATTCAGAGAGGGGGGAAAAAGGGAATCGAGGCATGACAAGTGGCCCTTCACATGCAGCACATCACAAGGGGACCGGCAGCCAGTAAAGAATCGTAAGCACTTTGGGGCTCTACTTAGACTTCTGTGCCAGGGTTGACGTTCCCGTAGGAAGGGAAGAAAATCACCTACCTCTAGCTGTTTGTGAGGCTTAATTAGTGCATATTTGTAAAGCACTTTGAAATCCTTGGATGGAAAGTGCTGCATAAGTGAAAAGTATTATTATTTTATTAAAATTCGATGAAAGCAACACATGTCTTTATCTTCTTTGAAATTTCCAAGTCAGCAAAATGAATGCAGAGCAAATGATGACAATATTAAAGGATGCTAATAAAAATAAAAAATAAATTCAAGCCAAGTTCTCTTTTCACAGGTCACAGAATCTTTGGCTTGGAAATATTTTTAGAAATAAGCTAGACTGTGCTTCCATTCACCACATCCTTGACAGGGTCTATCGAATTCTTTGCAGAACATCTCCAGGAATGGGAGTACTCACAGGGCAGTTCTTCCATTGTGGGCCTGTCACACTGTTAGAAAGTTCTATATCTTGACCTGTAATCTGGTTGTATTAGTTCTAGAATTACCATTTGGAACCACAAAAGAAATCCAATTCTTCTTTAATATGGTTACTTCACAACTCTTGTTTACTCAATCCTCATGACATGGTTTCTCAAATCTTTACTATCTGATTTGCTCTCTAAATAACTTTTGAGGGCTGCTGGGGTGGCTCAATCGGTCAAGCATCCGACTTGGGCTCAGGTCACGATCTTGCGGTTTGTGGGTTTGAGCCCTACATTGGGCTCTCTGCTGTCACCACAGAGTCTGCTTCAGATCCTCTGTCCCCCTCTCTCTCTGCCCCTCCCCCACTTGCACACATGCTCTATGAAAAATATTAAAAAATAATAAAATAATGATTTTTTTCAATGTTTATCTTAAAATGAAGCTGAAAATAATGTGATACTGTACTTATTATGTGGTCTGAAACCAGCACAGAATACAATGAGATCCTGTTTCTGACTCTCTAATAATGTAGGCTAAAAATGCACTGATCTTAAATTTTTTAAAGAGTCGTTACTACAAAATGGCTCACATTGAATGTATATGTGTGTGTATAGTTGTGCGTATGTACACACAGAGACACACACATGAAATTTTCACACTGAATTTCATCTTTTTGGCTTGCGTCTTTTTTTTTTTTTTTTTTAGGAATTCTATTCTCCCTAAGATAAAATCCTTTAGAGTAATATATTTATAAGTAGAGGGTGGTGATTCTTATTAACTACCTTTGTGATCCATGGGATAATATCGAAGGCTAGAATTCTTTTGGGATTGTCAAGTGAAAGGACTTAACATAGGCTAACTTTTTTCAGAGGAAGGATATTATAGAGCTGTGTGAAATGTGATCTGATAATAGTTTTCTAGAACAGTTCATTCTTTTTATCAAATATTCCAATATATTTATCATAGAATCAAAATCAGTATTTTTATCTTCCTAAGTAGATTATAAATTGATCAGAGTAATTTCAGCTTTACTATGATTTGTCATGAGAAATTTAGTAATACGTAATTGTGGTAGTGAAATGTAATAGTGATCCTTTGTATCCATCCATCCATCCATCCATCCATCCATCCATCCAAATAGTACATGAGTTCCTACAATGTGTTAAGTATAGTATTGACAATCAATGTTAAAAAAAAAAAAAAAAAAAAGATGTGGTACTGGGAAGGCAATAAGTAAGACATGATCCCTTGGCCATGCACTGGAGGCAACTAAACATGGAACAAAATTCTGATAATAATATGATGTTGTATTACCCGTAGTACATTTATAAATTGCTACAAAAGAATAGAAGAAGAACAAATATTTAGTATAAAGTTAGAGTATAATAGAGGTATGTACAAATTGTTCCAAAAGAACCTAGGGGACTAGGAAGTCTTCACAGAAAATATTTTTATTTTAATGCATCTGTCACTTCCTGACTATATCTATACCTATCTATTATCTTTTTACTTTATTTCCTATGAGACTATAAGTACCATGAATAAAGGTAAAGACTGTCACTGTCTTATTCATTGCTATATCACTAGCATCTAGCACTGTATCTGACATGCAGTGGGCATCCAAAAAGTATTTTATTGTATGAATGGATGAATCTAAAAGGACAAATTGGATTTCACTTGTGGCAGCCTGAGCAAGAGAGAGAAGGCACTGAAGAACAGCCTCTGGTTTGTTATGGTTAAAGTCAGGGTTACGATGAAAGCTGAACCCAAGTGGCAGCAGATAAGGCTAGAAAGGGATGTTAAGACTAGATTTTGAAAGCTCTTCATATGCCATGCTAACTATGTACTTTGGGAAATTTGTCTACGATTTTTTAAAAAGGGGAACAACTTACGTGTTTTAGAAAGAGAACTGTGGTAACTAATGGTGTTAGACAAAAACATGGGGAGCATTTAATAGAGAATATTACGGCTGTCCATATGTGAAACAGTGAGAGCCCATAGAGGCAGCAGCAGAAATATCGATAATCAAATATGCTACCTTTCATGATCAAAAAAAAAAAAAAATAGTATCACTGGGGTGCCTGGGTGGCTCAGTCCATTAAGCAGCTGACTTTGGCTCAGGTCATGATCTTGCTCACAGTCCGTGAGTTTGAGCCCTGCATGGGGCTCTGTGCTGACAGCTCCGAGCCTGGAGCCTGCTTTGGATTCTGTGTCTCCCTCTCTCTGCCCTTCCCCTGCTCGCACTCTGTCTGTCTGTCTCTCTCTCTCTCTCTCTCTCTCAAAAATAAATAAACATTTAAAAAAATGGTATCAATTTCTCTTTTGAAATGGGTTTTTTAGTTATATTTTTACCATTTAGGAACTGAGAATGAAAAGAAAGAATATCAAAACTGGCTGAAATTTTAGAGGTTATAGCTAACTGGCATGAAACAATTTTGCCATAGAAATATGCTTCATCAAATAACTAAGAAGCCGTAGTATTCCATGTAGATGAATACCACAGACTGTACAAATAGCTTGCCTTTGAATTCAGTAGGAAGAACTAGACTATTCTGGCAGAAGAGAACGTATTTTTCTTGAAATTCTTATATATAGTAACAAGAGAAGTATAAACTGAATGGGATAAAGCCTATAAAATTGCACCCAGCATTAGATATATGATTAAATCAAGATCTCAATGCTTGTAATTTATAAACCAAACACTAGATGGAGAGCTTGTCTTATCACTGAGTATCATTTACTTTTACAAAGTTTTAAAGCAAGTTTTAAGTTTTATCAAATTGAAACTTCTTAGCATACTTAACATTTAGAGAACGTGGTTTCCATTGCATTTACCATATAGTCCATGTTCTCATTTTATAAATGTGAAATAATTTAGAGCTAAATAGGAATGTCATTCATATGCAAAAAGGTTGCGAAGGTGGGGGCCTACGAGTCTTGGACACTGAAAAATGTAATGTACGTGCATGTTAAGTACTACTGCTATAGGGACAGCTTCTAAAATTTTAGCTGAACCTGTCAAAAGCACCTTGTCTCTCTAAATTTATATGCGACAAATGCATATTTTAGGTTGCTAATAGGTGTTAGTTGTTGAACTTGAGCCTTTGTATTACTGAGGTAAACACAATTAAGCAGTCTTCTGATGAGCTTTACCAATATATATCAAGTTCAGCTGTCATTTCCCATTTAGTTTTTATTCTTAATCTTTTACATGCATAAGTATCAATTTTCCTTTTATTATGATAAAACTAAATGGCTAATGACTCTTAAAGAATATTTTAGTGGAATCGAACCAAGTAGTATTTTCTCCAAAATCAAGGGCAAATGATACGAGTAGTGGGAGGTTGTACTTAAAGTACTCATCTGGAATTTATTTTGAAAAAGTTTTTTAAAAGACATCTGTCAGTTCTAAGGGGATATATACCACCTTGGGGACAGATCCTTTCAATTTAGTTACAATACTATGACGCTTCAGATAAAAACTAATTTGTAGTAATGATGGGAGAAGCATGTGTAAAACAGTCACTGATTTGTTCCAAATGGTAAAGAAATTCCATTTTACTGATGCTCTTCTAATTTCATTTAATTCACACTTCTCTTATTATGCATCTTAATCTGTTGTTTAACCCATCTCCAGGACCTATTTTAATGATTGCATTTTTTATGTTGAGACGTTATAGTTGGCACTTTTTCATATTATGACATTGCACTAATTTTCTAAATTCCTTTGTCTTTTTAAAAATGTTATGGTCTAATTGAGAGTCTTCTATTAATTCTAGTTCCTGGGCATCCTAACTCTCTGTTATGCCTGACAATTCCCCTTTGTGACAATACTTTTCTTCATGAGCTTTGCAATTTTTTTATTGTGTTCAATTTCAAGTTGCCTTTATTTATTCATTTGCTTTTGCCTGTCTGTTAGTCCTTGAACTTGAAAATATTACTATAGAGAGGTTCTGTATTTGTTTATAATACATTGAGGCTCCAGGGGGTTCCACTGTCCTGAAAACATTTTTAATGAAAATTACTTGATTTGGGGTTCACTAAATTGGATGAATAGTATAAATTCTGAACCCACACACGCTCATGGAGAAAGCTTGTGATTTCTTTCTCCTGGGTAACTCTCCTCCTAGGGCCTTGGGGCAGAAGATAAGTTTTGGCCATTTCTCTAGGCTGGTGAATTACAATCATCTAGTCCTTTTTTCAAATGATGAGAAAAAGGCAGCCCATTGAAGTTCCGGGCCTTATACAGGAATTCAGTTTCATTTTCCTTTACTATATAACCTATACCGAGTTCATCATTATTCTCATGCGTGGTTATTTTGTGTGTGTGTCCTATCTTTGTGAATTTGGCTGTGAATTGTAAATTTTTGTTAACATTTAATCCGCCTTTTTAATATATCTATATGGGGACACCTTCTAAGTCAGCCGGGTCTACCATCTTGCTGGAAGTCCCTTCCACTTTACTCATTATCTGCTCTGCACACTCAAGAAAATAATTTATCAACCTTGTATTCCTGTGACTCAGAATTGGCCCGCTTGAAGAGAACAATGACTTGAAAGAAATAACTGCAGCTATGAGAAGATATTTTCTTTTTCCTTATTTGTAGCAATTAACAGGAAAAATACTCTCATAGGTGCCTCATGGCAGCTGTCAAATGTGATTATCAAGCTGAAGTGAGTATTTACTCAAACCTATAATGGTCTTGAACTTTTAATAATAATCTTTTAGGGAAAGTATGCCATTCTAGTCATCTTTAACTTGTTCTTCAATTAAGTGCAAGGACTTCTTGAAATTGTCAGTTCTATACTATCAAGCAGTACCTCATTTCATAACACCAAATGTTCAGGGAACCCACTGAGCTGCTTAAGTAACCCCTAGGTCAATAAACCGAGTCATTAGCACCTCCTTTGAATAATTGTTTGTCTGTTACTGGTTCAACATTTATATAATCTGTCATAATACCTTGGTTTTTTAAGGTACAAAAATTACTGCTGTAGGCTTAAAGTAGTGAATATAACATAAGTAGCAATGTTTTCGCAGCGATAGTTTAACCATATTGTCTGGTACTGAGTGAGTTAAAGCCTGAACACCACAGCTAATTACTATGTAATGCTAACCTTAGTTGCTGGTTCATTTTGAGATTCTTTAAAATATGAACTGTGTATTTTACCCCTATGCACTCTCTTAATGATTTGTTTTTTTAGACTGAAATCACTTCCAGCCATCAGTTATACTCTTGGTCTCTACATATGCACTTCTCCAAGCACAAATATTTCTTTTTCCTATTGGTCTGCCAGCCCTGTCAGAGCAAATTTCACTTTAAACTAAATGCTATGATACTTAAAACCTCTTGGATTACTCAGGCTGCTAGTGTGATCTATGACCTTCCAAGAATGACAGCTGAACTTTCCAATTTGCTTATACTGCTTGGGGAACTAGAAAGCACATGCCAAATAGGAAAATGTTTCTGATGTTGAACAGAGAGAAGTTCTTGTTGGAGGTGAGAGCAGGAGACTATTAAGTACTGAAAAATACTAATAAGAAATGAAAAGAAACTAAACATGCTGCAAAGTCTAAGACCTTGAGCATAATTCAAACGTTAATGCTAGTACTCAAAACTTTTCAGTCCAGTAAAAATATGAATAATGACCTTCGGTTACTGTAATTTAAGCACAATCCAGAATCTTAAAGTGATAATGCACTATCAAAACGAACAAGTTCAAGATACAGAATAGAATCTAAAATTATCATGAGTACTATGTAAAATGGGCTATATGAAGTCCCCATCTTTCTTTATGAAACAGACAGAAATCCGACATATGGACACAATCAGAGTAAACAGGGCTATCTAACATGCATGCTACAGATCACTCTCTCATAAATGAAAAATTAATGTTAAGCTTCTGTTAATACCTTGTCTCTCAAATCCTCAAATAAATAATACAGTTTGGGGATATTTTGATATACTTTAAACCTTTTCACTTTCTTTTACTACCTTACATAAGAGGTAGATAAGTGTTGTAAAAAAAACCAATCTCAAAAATCTTATCAAATATACGAAGCTTAATGTAAAGTTTCCAATATATGTCATATTCTACTTATTCGTTTGTCTCAATAATTTTTAGGCTAATAAAAATCAAATGGTGGTTGATAAGTAAAGACTTTTTTTTGTACCTAAAATCAAACCAAGTCACATTTTTCTAAAATTGAGGGCACGAGTATATATATAATAGAAACTATGTTTAGACAAATTCAAAGTGTGTATTTTTATTATTTTATTTTTTTAATGTTTATTTTTGAGAGAGAGAGAGCACAAGCAGGGAAGGGCAGAGAGAGAGGGAGACACAGAATCTGAAGCAGGCTCCAGGCTCTGAGCTGTCAGCCCAGAGCCCGACATGGGGCTCAAACTCACAAACCATGAAATCATGACCTGAGCCGAAGTCGGACGCTTCACTGACTGAGCCACCCAGGTGCCCAAAAGTGTGTATTTTTAAATAGCTAAGCATGGAAGTGTGAAAATTTGATCCAAAATAAGTTTATAATACTAAATATACAACAAAAGACATTGCCTTCCATTGTGATATTTTAAAACATCTATGTTGGACACTGTTACATAAATACTTTCAGCCACTAAGTCAGGAATCACTACAGGTCAGATAAATATTTCATAGCTATTTTAGTGTCCTCTAGAGCATTTAAAATCTCAGTATACTATACAATATACCAACATTGTATTTAGCACTGGAAAAACAGGTACTAAAGTAAATCTCTACTCTTAAGTTTTTATAAGCTCTCTTGTCCTTGAGAATATGTTCGTTATGTCGTGGGTCTGTAAAAAAACAAAAAACCCCAAATCATTTTCTGTTTATGTCTAAGGCTAACTGTCAGATGACTGTCAAGATACGGACTGATTTAAATCACTCTGTTCAACCAGACTGTAGAGTTCTGATGATACAGCCAGGTATTTCTGTACCATCTTCACAGAACGGGGCCAGCACAATTTGGGCACATGCTGCAATGATACCCAGCAAATTAATTCAGCGTAGACTGGAATGTATACGATGCTGACAATTACTTTTCTGACTTGTACCCTACTGCCATAGTTAAATTACAGTTATTTTCAAAGCAACATAAGAAAACATCATACTTTTTTTTAAATCACTGATGTACATGGGCATTTTTTCTCCCTTAATTTAAGAAATGGAAAGTATATTTATGAGCAAAACTAACTTAAGTATAAACTTATCAACAACTCCCGAATTTTATTAAAGTTAGTGGGGTGCAATGACCTCAAACCCAGAATATCTGGCTATGTTTTCTGCTTCTACTGATATACCTTGTTTCAGCCTATATTTGTAACTGTCATAATTTCTTCTTGTAAAGTAAGAATAATGGCTATCCCTTTTAACATCTGCCTTGAGATTATTATACGTCCAAGTCTCTTATAAGAACAGTTAAGAGATTATATATTTGGTGTTGTTATTGTTATGACATATGAAAATGATAGAGCCTTCCCTAAAAATACTTATGAAATTCTGGCTCCTGCCACATGATCTAGACAGTTAAAAGACACTCGATCATATTTGGCATGCTTCTTACACATGCTTTCCGTTTGCTTTTATAGGGCTGTTACATAATTCATAGAGATTTATGCCTATACGTAGGCAGCTAATTGTTATTGCACTAAAATAATGCCAAGGCCAATCATATCTTCCTTTTACCATAGTGAGACTCGACTGCTTGTATAAATAAGGTTATTCAAGCAAAACCCTTCAGATTCTATATCATGATTGATGCAAATGATACAACACATGTTGGGATGAAAATACCGCGAATGTCTCTCTGCATGCTTTTCTACCTTATTTTATATTCAGTGAGTTTATTTTGAAAGCAGTAAATCAAGGGTAAGGTTTTTAGTTATTCCACACAAATCATCACTTCCCAAACTGCATACATTTCTGTACTCAGGTTTACTGCTGTTAGAAAAGGGCACAGGTCACGGACGTGTCTAGGATAGGGTATTTTCATTCCGTGATGTTCATTATCTTGGGGTTGTGCCAGCCCGACAATCTGGGACTTATAAGCAAAGCTGGGCAACTATCAGGAGAAATCTTCAGGGACACGGTAATGCACTGACTGTACATTTTTGAGATTATAGGCAGTATAGAGTTTTAGGCAGTATTTCAAACTAGCATATAGGTATAGCTAGATTAGGTTTTTCAAGTATGCAGGACAAGGAAAGATTACAAACTGACTTATTTAAAATGACTATGGTGCCCACTTGCTGATGGCAAACAGTACCCCCCACCCCAAGACTTGAGGGGAAAAAGGCAAGATGCAACTGTAAGAAAGTTTAATAGTTTCTTTTTTCCCCTTAGTGTATACAGAGAACAAGTTGAATTACAATAGTCCAATATTTATAAAGTCCTTAAAACACACAACTTTTTGAGACTTTTAAGAATTCCTGCGGGGTTTTTTTTAACCACTTCAAAAAAGATCCTAGCATGAAGTTTGAACACCCATGTAAATACAGTTTTATGGGGTTTCTTGTATCAATTTGAAAAGATGTAAGTTTTAGGTTACAGTTGCAATTTAAAAATTTACTTGCCAAACTATGTTCATAGAAGCCTCCTCCCATCCTTTCACATTTGAGGGGCTCTAAATTAGCCACCTGATACTGTCCACACAAATCTGGATTCCTTTTTAAGATTGTATTGCCTTTTAATTTCTGACAGGCCAAGGTGCTTTGTTTTTAGCTGGAAGAACCTGAAATGGAAAGAATTTCTGAAAAAATGGGATGTATCAACTTTAGATAAACTTTAGATATTACTTGAAACAGAATGCAGATATATGTTCACAAAAGAGAAGATATTCAGGAAATCATTAATTATGCTCCTGTTTATAAGTTTATTCAAAGGACTAATTATTTTATAATATTTAACTCAATCAAAGGGAGTAAGAAATAATTTGTTGATCGTACCTCTCCAGTCTGAAATGAGACTGTAGAAAGGTATAACTTTTACATGAAAACCAACATAGACATACACAGATTTTAAATTCACTAAGAATTAACAGTTAAATAGATGTATACATTTTAGAAAATTACCAATCATTTTTTCTCAAATATAAAAACAAAGTAACATTTGAAAATTGATTTTATTACAGGGGTGCCTGGGTGGCTTAGTTGGTTAAGTGTTCGACTTCAGCTTAGGTCATGATCTCACGGTATGTGTGTTGGAGCTCCACATTGGGCTCTGTGCTGACAGCTCGGAGCCTGGAGCCTGCTTGGGATTCTGTGTCTCCTTCTCTTTCTGCTCCTCCCCTCCTTGTGCTCTGTCTGTCTCTCTCTCAAAAATAAACATTAAAAAATTTTTTTAAAAAGAAAATTGATTTTATTACAGACCGTCCCATTTGTCTCTCTGAAGTAGGTCTGAGTTCTATTTATTTGCTAGAGGCACTAAGCAGTTATAAAATTACTAAGTGGTCTGGGCTACTACTTAAAGACTGCATGTTGGCCTAAAATCCTTACACGATTATAATCTACAGGATAATAGTACATAATCAATCCCCTTAATTCCAGACATCTCTTCCATTTCCAAACAACTACCAATGGAGGTTTATTGTCTTTTTTTCTTTAATGAGAAAACCTGAAACAAATCATGTGTAATCTGAAACTCTTTCAATTAAAAGCTTTGAGAATTCATCAATAGCTATGATATCAGTGTAAATCAAAGACTAAAATGTAGGGTCACGTATTCCCTTGGGAACAGCTATCTGCCTACCTACCTGCCCACCTACCTACTATGTAAGAGGAAAGGTTTCTATTCAGTAAGAGTAGAGATAGGTGGCATCAGAAATCAACATTCACATCAAACTCTGATACAATGCCTTTCCTCAAATCACACAATTATTCAAAGTATGTTTTGTAGGACACTGATGTGTTTGTAAAGAGGCATTGTCTCTATTACAAAGCCACAACAAGCTGCTGTCTGGACTAATCTTTCCAAAGTGCTTATTGTTCTAATGAAGTAACTAAATTCTAGGGAGTTACCAGACCATCAAAGTATAATGTTTTATTAAACAGTCTATATAATTCAGGGGCTATATTTCAATAATAATGTGATTCTTTGTCAAGTATTGCAATGCTTAGCTTAAAATGCAAAAAATCTGAATCTGTCACTCTATTTACTTTGTTATCTAAGAAAATTCTTCACAGTATCTTTAACATTTTTAAAAATTTTACTTTTCTCCAGCTTTGAGATATAATTGACATAAAACACCATCAGATTATGGGATTTTTTTTCCTTAAAAAATTTCTAAAGGCATACTTTTGTAATGGAAGTTAAGAAACTGTAATATTCTAAATAGCATACTCTTAAAAAACTGTTTATTAAGGTAGAGTGGCATTCTTTTCTAAAGATTGTGTCCTCTAAAGATTAAGGACAATTCAGAAATGTATAATACATATATGTACAGAAATGTACATATACAGGAATGGGGCACCCCTGGCTGGCTCGGTCTGTTAAGTGGCTGACTCTTGACTCTGGCTCGGGTCAGGATCTCACATTTCGGGTCGTAGGATGGAGGCCGGTGTCAGGCTCTGTGCTGACTGCATGGAGCCTGCTTAGGATTCTCTCCCCCTCTCTCTACCATTCCCCCCTGCCTCTCTCTCTCATGTTTTTTTTTAAATGGGCAGGAACATGTATTAGACCAACCATGTCCAAATACTGACAGCGTACTTAGTATTAATTCCTTAATTCCTTTTCTAAGCCTGCTATTACCCTTAAAAGTTTTCAAAAAAAAAAAAGAAAGTTGATATAAAGAATAATAAATAGGATAATGTAAGTTATCTCAAAAAATTATATTTTAACCCTGAACTATAAGCTTCTCAAAGGGAAGTGATTTTGATCTCTTTATCCGTAGAAACTAGCCAGTGCTCGTCAATCAAAAAGGTTACTGAGTATAGGAAAATTTAAGTATTAAAACATTTAATGCACATCCTTACCTTGATTGTATCTTTATTTTATACTCTATAAAGTTGATTTCATTTATCATTACTCTATAAAGCTAATTTCATTAAATGTCTTTAATTCAAGTAAAAGTTAAAGGTATCTTTTGGAAATAACAAAATAACCTCCAACATGTTATACTTCTGATTTACTGCCTGCTAACAGGTCATTTTTATTAAGACCCAGTAATAGGAATGAAACAAGATCAAAGAAAACCTTTATTCATTTTAAGTATAACATAAAATTTGTTTCTAACAGGACATAAGCTATTTGGTAATGAAAACTAATGCAAAACTTGTAACACTGGGACGTTAAAGTTTCTTTTGGCATTAACACTTTTTTATGGTACAGAATGCTTACAGTCAGTAGAGATGAGTACTTCTTAGTAGATTCAAACAGATATGTAGTATAATACATGTGAACTGAGAATTTCTTAATTCAGTCTTAACTACAAAGGCAAGTATCTTTATCTATAAAATACTGCAATTCAGAAGACAGTTTTTTATCCTATATAGAATTTTCCCATATAGCATGGGTTCCTATCCCAAATTTTATAATACAAGCACATAATATATTTTGATTGCGTATTTAATACGTTGCACATTTGAAAGAATACTGAAAAAGTAAAGATTAAATATAAAACTAAGACACTGTAACAAAACAACACTGAAAGTAAAATACAGCACGGGAAATGGAGCAAGACATATATGTGTTTAAGCTAATGGCTCTGACCCTTATAACTCATTTATTAAACAAATATGTACTGAGAAGCTAGTGAATGCCAGGCACTGTAGATGCTACTTTGAATAAGAAAGTCTAAGTTCTTGGTCTTCTGGAGACGACATTCTTGTGGAAGGAGGGAGATGAACAAGGGAACAGCAAATAGATGATTAGGGTGCTAAAACCGACAGTAAGGACAGGATCGGGGAGAAGGTGCTACTTTTGACAGTTTTGTCGGAAAAAGACTCTCTGAGGAAGGAATATATGAGGAAAAGGGAGGAATCAGGAAAGACTCCCAAGTCTATGCCTTGACCTACTGAATGATGGTGACACTCACTGAGATGAAGATTAGGGGAGGGACCTATTTGCATGGAGGAAATCAAAACTTATGTTTGATCATCTTAGTAAACATTCAATTGGGTATGTTAAACAGTGACAGGAATGGTGGGTGCTCAGAGGAAAGGTCTCAGATAAATATTTAGGCTAAGATCGTATTTAAGGCCATGGAATCTGGATGAAATCCTTTAGGTAGTGGATGTAGGTAGACGAGAGGGCCCTCCAAAAGGGTGTTGTTAGAGAACAGGGCCGAAGCCCTGAAGTAACCAGTGTTTAAAGGGAAAGGGAGGAGGAATATACAGCACAGAACACTGGGAAGGAATGGAGAAGTGTTTAGAGGAAAATCAGAAAAATGGGGTATTTTGAGATGAAAGAAGGGAGATTCAAAAAGCAGGGCCCGGACATCTGTGCCGAATGCTGCTGGGTTAAAGATGAGAAAGGTCCACTGGATTTGGCAACATGAAGATTACCGATGATTCTGACTAGACTGGAGAAACTGAAGAGTACATGGGAGTCTTTTGAGGAGTATTCTATGAAGAGAAGTGAGACATGAGCAGTAGTTGAAGTGTGCTGTGGGGCCCAAGAGAATTTAACGAGGGGGATTCCAGATTATGTTGGTAAGCTGACAGGAATGATCCAGAAGAAGGGAAAATAATGATGAAAAGTCATGAAAAATGATGAAAATAATGAGAAGTCCTTGAGAAGGCAAGAAGGGATGGAATTTGGAGCAAAATGAACTGACTGGACTTTGAAAAAAAAGGACATTTCCTTCATTCTAAGCAGAAGGGAAGAGAGAAAGATGGGTAAAAGTAAGAGAAGAGATTAGGTGGTGGAATGATTACCTGTGGGCAAGTCACTTAACCTGATAAGCTTTGGTTTCCTTAACAGTAATGTCTGCTTCCCTGAGCTGTTAAGATGAAATTAGATAAGGAATGTAATAAACAGCAACTGGCATATTGCCTGGCACTCAGCAAATATATTTCAATACATATCATAATTATTAATCAACATATCTGACTGCAGACAGATGCAAAATCATTTTAGAGAATAACTTTCCAAACAATACAATTAGAATAAAGATGAAGTCTATATGGTATTGAAGCCTGCATTGTTTCTATTCCTTTCCAGTAATTTCATTTAAAACTGGACTTGACTATTCATGTTCCAGAAGCAAACTTTTGTGGGCAGCTTCACTTTAAGATTTTTATTTTATTAAAAATTTTTTTTGTTAAGTTTATTTATTTATTTTGAGAGAGAAAGCATCAGTGGGGGAGGAACAGAGAGATAGGGAAGGAGAGAAAGAGAGAATCCCAAGCAGGTTCTACACTGTCAACACAGAGCTCAATGCAGGGCTCAAACCGAGGAATCAATCATGAGATCATGACCTGAGCCTAAATCAAGAGTCGGATGTTTTAATGGATTCAGCCATGCAGGCGTCCCTAGGTTTTAATTTTTTTTAAAGAACAACAAAAACTGAAAAAAAAAATGTTTATTTTGTGCAGAAATTTTGTGTGGACTTTCAAATCCAGAATTTTGGGGGGCTTACGGACTAATGGTCTGATACAGATTTAAAGTTGTAGAAAAACAAAGAAACAAACTATAGAACAGTTTTCCCCACAGATAGAGTCTAAAATTTTGTTTTAGCCTCATTTTTTTCACATGCAAACTATGATGTTACAGTGAAAGTACACCTAGATAGGCTTATTTGAAAACATAATAATTCTAAGAGAACTAAAATTTTAAAGTTCAACATTTCTACCTTATATTTAGCACCTGCTGAAAAAGGCCTTGGGCAGTAAGGCACCTGTCTTAAAATTTTCAAACCACTCCTTTCCAACCCCTTTTTAAAAAAAATTTTTTTTTTTTTAATGTTTACTCATTTTTGAGAGAGACAGAGACAGAATGCAAGTGGGTTGGGGCAGAGAGAAAGGGAGGCACAGACCCTGAAGCAGGCTCCAGGCTCTGAGCTGTCAGCACAGAGCCTGACGCGGGGCTCGGGCTCAGGAGCTGTGAGATCATGACCTGAGCCAAAGTTGGATGCTCACCCGACTGAGCCACCCAGGCGCCTCTCCAACCCTCCTTTCTTACTGTGGTATCTAACAACTGGTACTGTCCCAAAAGTGGGTCCTCTCTCGGTTTTATCGGGAGATGTGACTTTACTGCCTCCAATTTAGAAATATTCTGAGTTTCAATACATTTTTAGTCATTGTTTTTATGAGAGTTATGTAAATCAATGAATGGATGTTACACACTATTGATTTATCCCAACATTTTGATTTTTATGAGACTATAAATACCTTGTCCTGTGAAAGCAGAAGTCCTGTGACTTCAATGATGAGGAACTAAAACCAGCTTTCTTTTATATTTCATTTTATAATATATATATGATCTATATAAATACATAATATTAATAAAGTACATATATCAATGGCTATCATCTAAAATGGCCTCTAAGTGTGAATTTCTTGAGCTATAAGTTCCAGTTGCCAACTACAAAACAAGACCGAAGATTAAAGGTGTGAGTGAAATAAATTTAACATAGATTAACTGAATCAAATAATGCCTCAACTGAGAGATTTCACTGTAGCCAACAATGAAAAATAAAAAATGTAAGATTTTCTTGTACTTCAGTATGAAGATATATGTATTTAATAATGTACAAAATTCAGCTTGCTTTATGTGATTTTTAATTTCCATTGGTTTATTCAACAGATATTTATATATCACCAGTATGTGTAAGGACCCATTTGATGAGATGGTTCAGTAGATGCTGGTAACAATGTTATTTTTACTTTAAGGACAGCTCTTATAATGTAGGGATCAAAGTTTTTGAAATACTTTAAATTCCATTAAATACTATAGACTCAAAAGAAATGTATGCAATCAAAAGTGAAAAACAATGTTCTAACCTATTAAATAAACTCATGAGGTACAAATTTATGTTGAAACGGAATATACAACATAATCAAAGTAATAATAAACCAGCTTGTTATTTGAGGAGAAAAAGAGGCTTGGTCTTTCGAAAGCATTAAAGTAGACCCAATTTGAATCTCAACGGTGGTACAGATCCACGTGCACTCACCGCTTCACCCCTCCTCCCCAACACACACACACCTTTCTTTTCTCAGTTTATTAAACATTCTAAATCTTCCTCCCAGGTTTGGCTTTGGAACCACTTACTTGATAAAGTAGGTCACTTAAAAAGGAAGAAAGCCCAATAAAATGAATTACAAAGACAACAAGATTAAATTGATTGCACTGTTTTCATACATTGTAGCTAAAATTTTGCAAATATGCAGTTGGCTGTGGTTTGGCATTTAACAGCATGTGATCAGTAAGAAGGAGGAAATTTTATTCTCATTAACTGTTGCAGATTTACTGCAGTGAAAAAGGGCTATGTAACCCGAGATGTGACAGTACAGAAAGATCAAAGCCATGGACTGGAAACTAAATAAACCCTCTGGCTACTTCCTGCAAGGAAAATTCACTTTGGCAATGTAAAACAGAGCCCAGTTAAAAACTACTCTCAGTTTTATGAGCTGTCATAGCAGCTCAAGTGGTTTGGACCGGCTGAGTTTAGAACATTATATTTCCTTGTTTTTGTCTTAGATACTTCTGTAAGCAGTTTTATAGACCTTTTTTTTTTTTTTTTTAAACACAATAACCAAAAAAAAAAGGCAACTCTTTTCTTTTGGTTGAAATTGAGAAGGTAACCCACTCAACTTATTAAAGCAGGCAGGTCTTCATTTGCACATTCTTTTCTCATTTACTACAGTTTAATATTTTGCTCTTAGATTTATTTGGCAATTATAAATATAGTTTAATAATTCATCTGCAATCTATACAATTCCTATTCAAAATAAGTGCAAATCAGTTTACAGAACCCATATGGCTCATATCTGAGGGGTGAGCTATTTGTAACAGCACATCTGGAAGGACTATGGGCAATATGGAAAATATGGGAATTAATTAATATTATGTTTAAAAACCTATAGGCTCTAGATTTCATGTTTTTTAAAACAAAAATATTTGGTTTAACATTTCTAACCTAAGGAATTTTTTTAACAATTGTTCATAAATACTTAAATCACATGGTTAAGTCAATCAAAACACAGATGGGTTACAATAAATCAACTTTAAATTAGAGAGTATCTCTGAGTTGAGGAGTAAACTCAATATCACCAAATCCAGATTTACAGGAAATAAAAGACATGATGTGTTTTCCTCTCTTATTTTTTTGGAGGGAGTGGTTGTGTTTATCAAACAAATTGCTTACGGTTTTGTTATTCTCATTAGAATGTCAATAAGCAAGGCTTTATAATGGCAATTTACATCCTATTCCCTTAAAAAAAAAAACACTTTTTTTTTTTTTTTTAAATAAGTGCATTGTTCACAGGTCAAACATGTCACAAAAGCAGTCATCTTTGCTTATGGACTTCCTATTTTCTTTACATTTAAATTTACAACTAATTTTTATATATTTGTATAGTCAAAGAAATACAATTAATACATATGAAAATGTATAAACTTTAGCACTAGATAATCCTTCTTAAAAGGTGGTGATATAATTAACTTCCTGGCCACGACTGGATTAACTTCCATGTCATGTCTTCTAGTACAAAGCTACACCATAATTGATGTGTTAACATTTTTATAGGATCCAGTCGTAGTCCGATTACTTTTTTTATTTATAGACTCAGTTATGCTGCATTTCTTCTAAATAAAAGTCCTAATAAAGTGACAGTAAATTTCGTTTTCATTTGGAGCATCTTTGGGCCTTATATACAGCTAACGCGTATTGCTCAGATCACCAGACTGAAAATTACCACAAACTTAACGAGAGCAGTTTTGTTGCCAACTTCTTCTCTTGCTTCTAAATTTCCAAAGGAAGGTAAATCACTTAAAATATTTTTACAAGTCAGGAGTATAATTTCTCTAGGATAAAACATCTTCCCAAGTTTCCGGGATTCTAAGCCTTGAATTTTGGCTTGTATTTCTATATTTCAGTAAAGTTTACAATTTGCTAATGCTGATGTGTGATAATCTAATAAAAATCTGGCCTTAAAAGTTATAGGCCCAATTTACTAATAAAACCTAATTCAATTCTCCTTGGGAAATGCAAATCATTAGTGTCCCAGCAGCAGAATAAGCCTTTGTTTAAGGCTAGGAAGACTGTTGTCTCTATAAAATGTCTAAACAAATAAGACAATTAAGACTAACATATGAGGATTCATATATAGGTACAAAACAACAGCATCATGTATATAAACATGTACATTAATTAGCTAAATAAATGATTTGCACGAGATATTAACCCTTAGAGACAGATTATTTTGCTCATTTCATCCTCATTTTTTATATGATTGGATTCTGTGGAGAACTTTTATTTTGTTTTGTTTTTATTTTTCTTTATTCTGTGGAGAACTTAATGAACTAAGAAGTACTTAAGAGAATTTAACAGTAGTTAAATTACTTATTAGTTCACTATTAATTACTTAAGTAATTAATTACTTAATGTGTTCATACGTTTTTAGCAACTTGCCTCCAAGCAATCTGAAGCATCAGTTTGCAACAAACTATGTGAAATATATGAAAGCAAAGTAGGTAAACAATGTTGTGCTGCACAGCAGAAACTAAATATCTTACTCTGAATTTTAATAACATTTACTCTAAGATACTATAAAGCACAGTTCACTGTTAGACTAATAAATCTGCCTGCCTTTTGGAGGCCATACTGGTATAATAGTAAAGGCTTCACTATTTTGGACTACTCCCTTAAAAATCTCTAAGCCTTCATTTCTACTTTTGTTAAAATAGAGACAGGATTACCCTTTCCCTTATCTACTTCACACACTATCGATGATCAAATGAAATACATGATGATATATACATAAGTGCAAGTTACTATTTTTTGTACGCTCTGATTTAGACCAAAAAAAAAAAGCCTTAAACATTTTTCCTTGAAACTTTTAGAAGGCTCCTAAGACATGTCACCTCCTGAAATAAAAAAAATATACTGGCAGAATGGCTATGTATTTAAAAAGAAAAGTGCAATTTAGTGTAATACAAATTATGTTACAGCCCGAGTCTCATAGTGTAAAAGTCACTTATTTGCATTGACTTAACGTTCCCATCAGAACTGTGTTACACAGCTATTGCATCTTGTGTTCTCCTGTTTTCACCATTCCACAAGCTTAAGAGTAAACTTTCATTACCTTAGATATAATTTTACCTGTCACATAGTGTTATTTCTTATAAATGGTTTAAGAAATTTTACCATACATTTCTGTTTGGTTAATATTGGTGAAAGGAGGAAGAACTTAAAATGACTAGGTATAGCACTGATTACTAATCTTGAAATACATGCTTACATATATTAAAAACAATGCTATTTGGGTAACTTAATACAATTATAATAAAAATGTGCACAGATCTAGATATTTTTAGACCAAATAATACACCCTGAAACAGAGCAACTTTCAAAACTAAATAGAATATTGTCTGTTACCCAACCCCACTGGCTTCTATAAAGAAGTTTTCCTCTAACTGTTTTAATTATGATTTAACATAATTGCATTTAAACTGAGAAGCAACTCTTGCAAATATCTCAAACTAGATACAGCTAAGAACAAATACTAGGGACCTATACAAATGTGTATGCCAAGAACAGAGTCGATAAAAGGTATAATAGTGCCTTGTATATACAAAGCATTTAGTAAGTTTTTGTTTTTTAATGTTATACATTCTTTAATAATAGGCTTGTCTTAAAATGAAAATATGTTTACATATTAAGATTAAATCAGTGAGTCTATTGTCATGTTTTATACATGCAACTGAATATAAATAGAACGACCAAATACTCCAAAAATACCGTCAACTTTCACTACTAGAAATCATAGATGTGGCAGTAGTATACTCACTTTTATGCTACCAAAACATTATAGGTAAATAACATTTTTTTAAACAGAATTTTCTATAAGGAAAAACCAAATGAAAAGCTCTCTGTGGTCAATTCTTTAAAAAGTGGAGAATTTAATGTAAAGTGATTATCTATTGCTAAATGGATCTGCTTTTACCTATTTTGACCTTTATATTTATGCTTTTAAAAAAATTTTTAATGTTTGTTTGTTTTTGAGAGAGAGAGAAACAGCACGAACAGGAGAGGGGCAGAGAGAGAGGGAGACAGAGAATCCGACTCAGGCTCCAGGCTCCAAGCCATCAGCACAGAGCCCGATGCGGGGCTCGAACCCACAATCTATGAGACCATGACCTGAGCGAAAGTCGGACGCTTAACCGACAGCCACCCAGGCGCCCCCTTCATATTTATGCTCTTAAATCAGAACCCTGGAGTAATATAATCTAATATATGGATAATATCATGTGACACAAAAGCAGCTGCTAAAAATAACATGCACTCCACAATTAGATAGGTGTACACTACACTCACTAAACTCAGTGTATTTATTTTCTTTGACACACACTCACTTTAAAAGGATTTTTTTTTAATGTTTATTTACTTTTGAGAGAGAGAGAGAGAGAAAGAGAGGGGGACACAGAATCTGAAGCAGGCTCCAGGCTCTGAGCTGACAACACAGAGCCTGACACAGGGCTCGAACCCACAAACCACGAGATTGATCCTGACCTGAGACAAAGTCAGATGCTTAACTGACAGCCCCCCAGGCACCCCAATCACTTATTTTTTTTAACAGTTCATTTATCTAGTGTTTATTTTTTATTGATTCATTAAGGATAAATTGTTAGAAATGAAATCACAGAGCTAAAGGAAGTGAACAATGTAAGGATCTTGTTCTTGATTACCAAATGCATTCCACAAAGGTTTTATCCATTTAAATTCCCACAGAGGTGTATCAGAGTACTTCTTTGCTTCTATGTGTGGGAATTAGTATTAAAAAAATTTTGGCAATTGATTGGTGAAAATGGAATTTGGTTGCTTTATTTTGTAACCACCATATCTGGAAAAAATTACTAAAGTCAGGAGTTTTTTTAAAGGCTTCTCATAAATGTTCTCCTCTGGGCAAAATTGATAGGAAAAGAAATCTATAAATAATAATCTATAATAATTTTTTTAAAGTTCGTTTTTAATGCTTATTTATTTTTGAGAGAGAGACAGAGAGACAGAGAGAGAGAAACACACACACACACACACACACACACACACAGAATCCGAAGCAGACTCCAGGCTCTGAGCTGTCAGCACAGAGCCCGATGCGGGGCTAGAACTCACGAACTGTGAGATCACGACCTGAGTGGAAGTTGGAAACTCAACCAACTGAGCCACCCAGGTGCCCCAAGCTATAATAATTTTTGATAAAAATTTAATAACACACTAAATAAAGCAGTATTTTAGTTAATGATTATCTTTAAAAGATTTCATAAGTATATACCAATTCATTTAGTTCCTAAAACACTGCTAACAAATGGATGGTCTCAATGTCTATCAAAGGAACTACTTCTAGGAGGTTCTTTTCATTTTCTTTTGATCCTTCCATATACTTTCTATATTACTTACTCAATAATGAAGATCACTAAAACTTTATTAGAATGGAAGAGTTTGGGTTATCATTCAAAATTGATATCAATTTTTATAGGCATATTTATATTCCTCTCAATAGAAAAGAACTTCCTGACTAGCCAAGTGAAGGGTTGTAGCAAAGACAATAATTTGATTTCTCCTTTGAATAACTGCTTTGAAATAATCTCATGATATTCAGTTCTAAGCGTAATATGTAGTTCTGTGAACACCACACAATGCCTTTTAGATTGAGAACATGTCATTTTGAGGTTACTCTTTTCAAATGAAAAAACTGGCTGAATGGCTGAGCATACTGGCCTTAGAACTAAAGAAATTAGCCTAATTTTCACATGTAGAGTCCTTGTCTCAGGAAAAAGTTATACATTTAAAACCGTGGATAAAAGATCTTTTTTTATATATTGAGAAAATAATTTGTCAGTTCTATTCAGGAGGATTTTAAAGTGCAACTGCCATTCCAACTGTGATTTAATGTTTGAAAAAAATAAATTAGAACAGAATAAAAAAATGTGTATGTATAATATATAATACATATAATGAACAGAAAGTTAATGTCAAAGTATGCTAAGAAGGGGAGAAAAAGAGGCAGGCTACATAAAATATGTACAGAAAATGAAAGTGTGAGAATCAGATGCTCAGATAATGGCTTTGACTCCAGTGAAATGGTCAGTCAATGACATCAGTGTGCCAACCACAAAGAAGAACTCCAGGCCTGAAAAATATTTTTCAAAGCCCCAAGGAAACCTAAGCAGTCTCTGCAATTTTTTTTCCAGTTTATGAAAATTGGATTCCTATAAAAGAAAAATGGACCATTTTTACTGCAACAAAACCTGATTTGTAAAAGCTGGAAGCAGTTTAAAAATACTCAACATGAGGTTCTTGTTAGTCTTGAAAAGTAAGAGTTATAATAAAAAAAAAAACGGTCCAAAAATATGGTACGGATATATTGTATAGAAGGGGGAAAAAAGCTAGTCCTACTCCTATTATTTTTAATTAGCTTCAATAGCAAGTTCCACTTTACTTTCTAACACCAGTTCAGATGTGTTTGGGGGGAAGATTTACATCTAACCCTCTGGGATTGGCAACTCTATAGCTAACCTGAGAGCCCTAATGTATTTTGCATCACCTCCAAGTGTTGGGAAATTCTGGCGCCAAAAGGTTCAAACTGATAGTGACACATGTCTAAAACCCAGGATTTGCTGTCCAACTGCCAGTATCTATTTTATCAAACATTCAGTCTCCCCTGTAGAACAGGATAGATGAGTTTAACAATTTTCACTGTTTCCAATTAAACTGCCTTGCTATATTACAAAAATGTAGGCATTCAGGTTAAGAAGGACCTCCTGACTTGGATTTTAAGAAAAACACCGATTTAAATGGTTTAAACGATTTTCTAAATCTGGCTCAGTGTCCCCATTTTAACAGATTTGTCCTATTACTAAACTTTGTCACTTTAGGAATAAAGGGAAGAATTTTTCTTTGAACAATTAAAAAATAAAAACTTTGCATCATACAAATTAGAAACGTATTCTTTGTCTTTCAGGAACTTGGGATCATGTACTTTACCTGAACCCACTGAAACAAACATATAAAACCACAAAGACTGAGAAGCCACGAATACTGGTTGAAGAGCGTGCTTTTGCTTCATGTTCTCAAACCATTAAAAACAATAATAAAGATAAAAATTCACATTTTTTATATTAACTGTAAAAAAATTCTTCTTCCAGGGGTGCCTGGGTGGCTCAGTTGGGTAAACATCTGACTCTTGATTTCGGCTCAGGTCATGATCTCAGGTTTGTGAGTTCAAGCCCCACACAGGGCTCTGCACTGACAGCATGAAGCCTTCTTGGGATTCTCTCTCTCCCTCTCTCCCTGCCCTTCTTCTGCTTGCTCTCTCTCTCTCTCTCTCTCTCTCTCTCTCTCAAAATAAATAAATAAACTTAAAAAACAATTCTTCTTCCAGGTTACTTGACAGTGCTTATTTATCAAACACATGTGATAAAGAACAACAGGGAAAGAATTTGTAAGTCATCTGGACAACTTCCCTGATTTAAAGGGAACCTCCCCCGCCAATAGGTAACGTTTCCTCGCATTCAGAAATCAATCAAGACATTACACTTTCATAGTTAACCCAAATTCTTCATGTTGCCCATTAAGTCTGCATATTCTCAAGAATCTTTCCAATGGCGATGAAGAACAAGAGTCCAATAGCTTCTGTTAACATTTTTTTAAAAAAATTCCTATTTTGTTTAAAATATTCCTATTTTGTTAAAGTAAAAAATTTCAAAAGTAGTATTGTAAGTCAATGTTATTTGATCTAATAGGCTTTAAATTTACCTATTGGATATCAGAAGCTGAAAGTAGCCATTAGTTTAAAATTTCACATCTGGGACATTATGCAGCAAAATTATGCCAAAATATGTGAATAATTATGTAGCACTTTAAAATACTTAAATCTCTGCAGAATTAAAAAGTAAGCCAGAGTTAAGATGCATGGTTTGTCACTATCAAAGAAGAGCCTACGAATCCTATTAAGATAGAATCCTAACCAACCAAAAATGATTGAATAAAACAAAGTAAATGATTCCAGAGCAGGTCAATAAAATAAAAAGCAACTATGGGTATTTGGCTATATTGTATACTTTCTCTGTATCTCTGCTGATACAACTGAGTCCCTTTTTATTTGATCTATTACCTATTAAAAAACTGAGGAAATTCATTGTAAATTATTTCTTCTGGAAATAAAAAGAGAAAATGATACAGTTATATGATTTAAGGCCTAAAAAATTACAAAAGACAAGAGATGAAAGACTTAACTTCCTCAGGAGAAGTCCTTTTTACAGGTCAAACAATTCTCAAGTCAAAATGATTATAATAAATAAGTAGTTCACTCTTTTGATTTGAAAAAAGAGCCTACAGTAAGTTTTGTTAGCTAATCCTTTAAGCCAACATTACTGTGTTGTGTCTTTTATGATGTAAAAGAAGCTACTTAAATATTTTTGCCCTTGAAAAGCAACTGAAGGTACAAAGGTAAGAGGATTCCCTGAAGTCATGTTTTAAAAAAGTTACTAACAGAATTGAGGAATAAAATCCTGAAATCTTTGAACAGTGTATAATTTACTCACTGCGTACCACCATCTCTCAAAAAATTTTCATTGTTTTATAAAATGACCATTTTTGAAAACCAGAAATGAGAGATTTTGCTGAATTGAGCACAGAAAGTTCACTGTTTTGACTGCTCAATTTTAATGAAAGTGTTCAGGTTCTTAATCATATAATTATGTAAAAAAAAAAATGAAAGCAAGTCTTTCTGAAATAAGTAATGTATGAGTAATATCAGTCTGCTTTCTTTAGACTGGCAATATCTGCAGGAGATACCAAAATAATGTTTTTGTTCATAGTGAACAAAATAGTGAAACACATATGTGCCATAGTGAAACAAATATGCCAGCATAATTAATCTTGTGATGCTATCGGCAAAAATCTTCAATATAAATAATTAGGATTATATACCCAAATAATTTCTTCCTTTTCCAATTATGTTTCAGAAAACATTTTTACAGTGAATTGTCACATGATCGAGTATAGTAGTTACAATGATTAAACAGAGCCTCTATTGAAATAATTATAGCTAATATAGACAGAAACCTCAGAAGCAATCAAAAGCCGTATGCTTTCTGATGTTTAAATATGTTTAACTTTTATGTCCTAAGGCAAGGAGTTTCCTACCATGACAATCCAGTCACCAATGAAACTATTTCTGAAGTGATATTATTTATTTAAAATCCACTACAGAATACTGAACTGTATATAATGTTATATCACATTTCATGTAATACTCCTCTAAGTTTTTCCACCATGCTTTTAAACTTTGGGTCACAACCATCAATGAGCTGTGAAATCACATAGTTGGTTGCAATCTGCATTTGAAAAATGAAATAGAATAGGATAAAACAGAATTCCTTCTTACTATCATTAAAAATTTTTGTCTTACTTACAGGCATAGGTATATATATGTATATAAACAAATATATATATGTATGTGTGTGTATATATTAATATATGTGTCTATATATGTATATATACACACACACATATATAAACAAATCTGTATGTGTACACTAAGTTGCAATATAAAATGTATTGCTTAATATGAGTTGTGGTTAAAAACACATACACACACACACACACACATACACACACACTTAAAAGTCACTATAGTATGCTGTGTTTTCTTCCAAATTAGGCATCATGTTCTACCAGAAAGAATATAAGCTTTGAGACATATAGACTGGAGTTCAAATTTTTCCTCTGCCACCCTACCTGTGATAGTTGGTCATTTAAGCTGAAATATTAGGGCCTTGATTTCTTCAATTGTAAAATGGCTATAATAATACTTGCTTTAAAACATTGCTGTGCAGGTTAAAGTAAATATGATGGATATTCATAAAATAGATTATACACAGATGATCAATATTGCTTGCAGTAATAATTATTGGATTAAAATGGCTTACTATATGTGATCATTAAAAATCATAACATATTGGTCACAACTGCATTCTTTCATGTAAAAAAATACATTAAACACATCCTTCAAAGAGAAAATAATTGATATTAATGAAAAGTAGAATTTTAGAAGAGGAAATTAAGTCAATAATTTAAACAAGACCCCAAACATTCATCAAACCAGTGTAATGTGAAATTTCAACAAACTATTGCATCTCTAGGAATGATAGGAAGGAGAAAATAATGTACATACTTTCTGATAACATCTGAAAAATCTATGATACCAGTAATGAAGTAGGATATTTGCCAGGGGAATCTTTATTATAATTGTAAAACAACACTGGCATGCCATATATTTCTTAAATATTTTACTTGAATGCCATGCAGGGAAGAACAGTCTTTAATCAGCTTTTAAAGTGATGTTTGAATAATTATTAAAATACATGAATCGTGTTCTTGTATTTTACTGGCTTTGGGGAGCACTTAGGGAAACAATCCGAGTTCATTAATTTGGCAATAAGTATTTCAATGGACAGCCTGTATTTTCCAAAGTGATGAAGCATTTTTATTTTCAGATCTGCCATCTCCATTTTTTAAATATAAAATATGTGACTTCATAAGTTAATTTAAAATAAAACAAACATGTTCTTGAAAATATTGAGGACTTTTTCCTCTTTAATGAAAAAAGATAGAGAAATGGGGAGTGAAGAGATTTCTAGCCTTTCAAAAACAAGGGAAGCACCATATATTAGATTTTTCTTGGATGACTATTTACCTGCCAGGAAATGAGTGCTGCCCAACTACATCTCCATTTTGAAGGTGATAATCATTGAAGAAATCTGGACTTATGGCTCCTTCAGAGGCAATTAATCCATCTAGAAAGAAGGAAAATTGGTAACCAGTGAAACATATTTATAGGGAATAAGAAGGAAACTATTCTATCAAGCAACAGAAGAAAATAATCTATATGTTTAATCTGGAAAGAGAAATGTTAGCACGACATGCTGCTCTCGCTGGAAATATGAGCAAAAGACCATATACACTTAAGTGCTCACAACAACACAGCACAACTGAACATTTCTTGAGCATTTACTATGTGGTAGTACAATACTAGCACAGAGATAAATAAGACAATCTCTGCCTTCAAGGGACTTAATAGTTTTTGGAGAAAAAAGATAAGGGGTGAGGTAAGGTAGTATGGGACAGTAAGGATGGTCCAGGCTAAGAGAAACAAAATGAATACAGACAAGGAGACATTAAATAGCCTGGTGTCAGGGGTACCAGGGTGGCTTGGTCGGTTAAGCTCTTGATTTTGGTTAAGTTCTTGATTTTGGCTCAGGTAATGATCTCAGCGTTAGTGATCAAGTTCGAGCCCTGCATCGGGCTCTGCACTGGCAGTGTGGAGCCTGCTTGGGATTCTCTCTTTCTCCCTCTCTCTCTGCTCTTCCCCTCCCTCTCTCAAGATAAACCTTTTTTTTTAAAAAAAGAAGTACAATTGTTTTTTGTATAATATTCTTGTGTCTACAACCTTACTGTACTCATTCATTAGTTTTAGTAGTTTTTTAGTTTTTGAGTTCTTTTTCTTTGCTTATAAAGTGCTTCTTTTCCTATATCTAAGTCTTTGTTATTACTTCTTGTTGATTTTAGAGTGATACTACTTTCTTATTTGCTCCAGTCTAAGCAATAAGATAACGTACTATTGATAGAATGATGAATAAGTTAAGAATAAGAAAAGAATTTGAGGAAAAAAGTTCTAAGTGATGGCGTCAGGACTATCGTAGGCATAGAACAAATATATTTCAGTATATGGCTTTTTAATAATTATCTGAAAAGGGCTCAGGCTTTTTAAAGTTTCCTTTTCTGAAAGTATTCTGGGTTGTTAAGTGACCTATAGATAAATATTGGCTAGGTCATACTCACAACATTGTTTATAAACCTGGCACATAGTAAGCAAAATTGTTTAGTCACCAGATGATCATTTTACACCTACCAGTTGCATAAAACACTTTACTAGGTTCTGTGGGAAATACAAAAAATTGCAGTTTCTGTTTTTAAGAATTTTAGATTAAGTGAAATGTAAGACAAACACTTAAGATGCAATTAAATAACACATTTCACTAATAAATGATATACAACAGGAATGAATGTATGTACTGAAAGTGCTGGAGGCAGAGGAAGCTAAAGAGAGATTACTGTGTTCTGCACAGGTTAGAAAATCTTACTTGGAGAGGAGGGAGGAAGCAGTATAACTGATTTGAGTCTTGAAAGATAGGTAGCAATTAAATGACAAAATCTGTTTGAAGAGTAAAGTTACTACAAATCAAGTGAATGGCAGAATTAAGTAATAGTGTCGGCAAATGAATGAGTGAGCTGATTTGTACTTCCATAAGACAAGTATACTTACTTGTTACATATACCCATTTGTTACATTCACAAACTAAAGATTTGTATTATTATATAATTGTTGAAGTGTTAATATCTTTGGTATTTCTCTTATTGCTTTAGTAAATTTTAAATGCTTAAGAGGTAGCTTAAAAGTATCTAATATTTAGTCCAGTTTCTCTGCTCTAAATGTTAATAAATCAAAAGACCAGTTAAACACAAAAAGTTATAAAAAAATGAAATTATGGAAAATGCCAGGACACAACAGATTGACAGTTAACCAGTTAAAAAAACAATTTTATCTGGATTGAAGACTTCTCAGGAGCATGGCCAAAATTAACAAGGTTAAGATCACAAAAATCAACAAATTCCTCTGTTAAATTAAAACCAAATAACTGAAGATCAAGGTTTAAGAAACCTGCCAATTTCAGAGGAACATAGCTAAGTAAAATGCCAAGATAAAATACGTATCACACTTTGAAAATGAATACAAAGATATTCAGCCTGCCAGTAGAATAAAAGATTCTAACACTCAGAAAATAAATACAAACAATAAGCTACTGGAATTAAATTTTAAAAGTTTATACTACATGACCTAATGAAGTAAGCCAGATTAAGAAGAAGAAATTAAATGAAAAACTGTTGCCAATTTCTCAACATCTTCATTTTGACCCGGAGCTCCCATTGTCTTCAAAGGGAAAAAAGAGTAGCAAAAGGCTAAATGGAATACAGGAGACTACAAACTGGGAGCTCATCAAATAGAGATCAAACTAAAAATGTCTGAGTTTAAAGATCAGTCAGCAATTTTATAAACCCAGAATACAATAAGGATGATATAATAAACATGACATTATGTAAGTACGAAACAGTAAATTTATACCTCTGAAATTAATTTCTAAGAATTCTAGGGCACAGCAATTCATTCAGTAAACTATAGCTTCTATTTGTGCCCTTTAATGCCTTAACAAAATTTAGGCAGCTCTGATAATATGGGCAACCTTTCTTTACTAGAATGAGGAATAAAAATTAAATTACACCCTAAATAAATAAAATCCTCAACTCAAACACCTCAACTTCTTTGGAAGTTGGAACTTTGGTAGTTTGGAGCTACCCTATTTGTTTCTCAGCATTCTGCATTCCAAATTAATTCTTTTATAGAAAAGATAAAAAGGAATCGTATATTCTTGACTCCAAGTCCAGATAAATCTAAGAGTGCCCTTCCAAAGCTCCTACTCTAACACTGATTCAAAGATAGCAATAAGGGGCCAAAGAATTTCAGGTAACATTTAAACTACCAGAGAACAAACAGAAGACCGAGATGATCTACACCAGAGCACTTTGTGAGCTGTAGAGCATTATACCCATTTAGGTTATTAAATTATATGAAACCTTTTAGACCACAGTTATACAACACACCTTTCTGAGGTGCTCCTAGTAATGATGATAATAGGACTATGAGTAAAATGGAGTAGGTACTGGAACAAAGATGAGATCTAAGCACATTTATTGTTAGCACAGGTAATTTATGAACTTTCTGATTTTTGAAAGTCAGTTAAAAAACTGACTTATAGACATTGTGAAGAAAGGTAAAAAATACAAAACCTCAATATCTTCTTATATATTGTTACTAAAATAAACTTTATTTTTTTAAGTCAAGAGAAAACATAACATTGGGCTCCTTAGTGAACTAGGCAAAAATGAAATTGTGGCTGTGTGGCAGAAAATAGGTATCAGTAATGAAGAGAATGAGAAAAAGAAATGACTAAAATAAACCATAACTTACTGGGCTATATCTGATAAGAGATATCACAAAAGCTATGAAAATAGTTTATATAAACTATTAGTATGAACTATTATTATAAAACTATGGCTTTACAATAATCCTGAGATAGAAACAAAGTACTGTCAACTTCACATTCCAGAAATATATCCACATATTAAATGCTAAGAATAAGATTCAGCAAACTGATAAACAATAAAAACAAAGTAAAAAGTCATTTAGAAATATGTAGTAGTGATTCAGCTTTATAAATAATACTTTCTCTGTGGGTAAATTTGCTTTCAGCAAAAAGCAGCATTTTCATGATGGAAGAGGAAAGTACTCAGCGACTATAATCACAATAATTTTAGACTCTAAAGAAAAAAATACTGTAACTAAAGAAGATACTAGATTCCTATTTTCATAGGACAACAGCAAGATCCTTTAAAAAAATAAAAGCAAGAGAGAAACACTTATTTTGACATATTTAATAGTTTGAAAATATAGAAGGCAATACTAATGACTAGGAAGCAGCAAATGCTATTTCATCTTAAAGTGAGAGACAAGGCCCAGGGAATCACAGGTGATTTAGCTTAACCTCTGTGGCTAAAAGCTACTAAGGCTGCTTTTATCGGAAACCCTCTACAGTTCCATGGAGACCAAAGACTTAAATAAGATGGCTCAAGCATTCAAATGAATCTGCAGTTTTACAAATTTACCTGATGTTTCTGAAGATACAACCACACACAATAAAAGACAAGAGGCTGGTATTATCTAAATTTTAATGACACATATCAGAGAGAGAGAGAGAGAGAGAGAGAGAGAGAGCACAAAGATTCATTTAGTTGAACTATTCATGGAAAATGAACTAGGTATAATAATGGACTAAAATACTACAGATGGCTTGATATGAGATCTTTATCTTTAAACTCACAGCAATGTAATCGCCCTTATCAAATGTCTACCATGTCATCAGGCTACAGGGATTTAAAAAACAACCATGAGGATATCTAATGATAATATTCCACTTCTCATATGCTTAAATTTTTTTTTTCCATCAGCTGTGGCTATTTCTAAACTTCGATATATAAAATATATATATATAATTCAGATCTCCCACAAAAGCAGAAGTTGTACATTTTAATTATAAAACACCCCAGAAAAATGTTTATGATTTTTATTTTAAGAGGTTAATGTAAATGAATCAATTTTGGGAATATAGTATAATTTTTTAGAAATTTGTCCTGAAGTTCTAATTATACTAAAACAAAGTTGAATACCGAGGTGGTTTCAGTTGTGGAAACTAGTAATCGATTCACACTGAAAACTAGCTATCAATCTTCAAAGCAAGAAACCTGATTCCAAAACATTCTGATTCCTGTTAACAAAAAAATTTATATCATATATATTTTACATCATTTCACTTCATGAATATCTGAATACGTAAGGAACAGCTGCTTGCTATTACTGAACTAAGACATTCTGGTTGGCTGAAATTAATGATCTACTCCATCTGGTTTAAAACACAAAGCAGTATTTCATAACTACTGTAGAGTTTGGTTAGGAAGAAATTCATTTAACTTTTAAAGTAAAGTATCAATTTTACAAGCTTCTAGTATCTATATCAAATATAAAAATAATATAGTTTATGGGCAATCTGCACAAAACAAAATTATGAAAATAAAGTGTGAATGAATACATAGCAGGGAGAAAAAGTAAGCCACCAATTCAGACATAATTACTTTGATGCTTTTTATATCCAATCTGCTACAGATCTTAATTAGAAATCCTTTCTTCCTCTCAACTAAATGACTTCAATGAAGTAATATTAATATTGGCAACAGTGCAAAACTTCAAAAACCAGAATATGCAAGAGCTTACCAGCCTTTGTGCCAAACTCATCCTTGGAAAAAGGCAGTATAGCAGAATCAACAAAGTTATAATATATGCATGATTTATGTAAAAATTAAATTTTACCCTGAAAACACTAGCAGAGTTCAAAGGAAAAAAAATATTACTGTAAAGTGTCTAAATCTTCCCAACCAAGCAGAGTTTATTAGTTCAAGACTAAAGCAAACCCATGGCAAAATTAGACTGTGCAAATGAAATATGTTAGAAAACAAAACATAAATTAGTTAAGTTACATATTTAAATGAATGAAGGATAGAGAAAAAATATTACATTTTCAACAGAGGTCAGAAACCTTGAGGATGTCGTTTTAAGTTATACATTGTAGAAAGCAATAAACTAAGAGTAATTAATTTTCCTAGGTACAACCTTTTTTTCTGGAGAGCACATCCAAGACTAACTGGAAAAAAATAATGGTGAGTTAATAGGTTTGTATGGTGTATATGGATGGTACTTCTGAAATCATTCGGAGAAGTCTATTTATATATCATAAGACGTGCTTCCAAAGCTTGGGAATGAGCAAGGCTGGTAGACCAAAATCCCTATTTATAGCACACAAATGTTTAATTTTGCCTTGGTTACCATCTTACCGGAGTTATAGAAAAGGTCAGGTCTTTCGAGAATATCTCCTTCATGGATATATGGCTCAATTCGATCATCCCCATACAAGTACTGCTCACTCTCATCCATCTGACGGCTCTCTACCATCTCTAGCCACTGGGAGTTATGCCAGCGGAACTTTTCACTCTGAATTTTCTTAGCCCATTCTTCATCATATTCCTATTGAAAACAAATAGTCAAGTATTACTGCATAAGCTTATAAAGTTACTCCCTTGGCCCTCAGATAACAGGTTATAATAATAATTTGGAGATTCTTCATTTGGGTCACAGGAAACATTAAAAATACCCGTTCAGAATTATTCTATACAATAATCAATAAAACCAATTGAAGACGTATGTTAAAGGCATCTGTTTGAATTACCAATTGCGAATGGTAACAGCAAAAACTGGAAAAGTTTAAACTTCACAAATTCTCTATTACTAGAATTTAGGTAAGCAGTCAGACTTCAGCTCCCAAAGAAATTTGTGGCAATAGTTACCTGTAATGTTAGTTACCACTAATGATAGGTGGTTAAGCATCAAAATGGTATCTTTCATGATACCTTATTTTAGATAATACTTCTTAATAGGAAAGAAAGCACTTGAAAAGAATGTCTCCTAACTGCTGAAATGGTTTACCATTAAAATAACAGAATTTAATTTAATTTTATTTCAACCACAAAATAACATTATCTTATTTAGTCATAATTATTTCTTTAAATGTCTGTCTCCTCCTCTGATCATGAACTCCCGAGGAGCAAGACTGGCTTCTTCACTGATGTATCTATAATACTTGTTCACATAGAACCTCCTTGGAGAACATTTCTGATATAGGCAAGTTATACAGGCAAGTTATTATTAGCTACAGATCAACCTATCTAGTTCCCTACTTTTCCCAAAGACTGTAGTTATTCTGACTAGTGTATTCACTTAACAATGAATGGACAGTACCACTGATGGCATAGATTAAAAAAACAAAAAAGATTTCAGGTATTTCTTGTCATTATAACTCTAGAGTCTTAGTTTTAAATTCCTCTGCCATATCTTTAACATTTTTGTTTATAGTTATCTAAAAGAGTTGGAAAGGGGCCAGGCAATAGTACTGTCCTCCAACAGTAAAGATGACCATGATAATTAACAGGTGGACCAAATACACATTGTAGTTAAATAACGAGCAATTTTCATAGAAAGCTGAGGCTCAAGTAAAAAACTGTCATCATAGAAGGAATTTCTGGGATGTCCTAATTATTAAGCTTTCTTTAAATTGTTTTCATGTTTATTTATTTATTTTGAGAGAGTGAACAAATGATCAAGTGTGAGTTGGTGAGGGCAGAGAGAGAGAGAGAGAGAGAGAGAGAGAGAGAGAGAGGGAGAGAATCCAAAGCATCCTCCACACTGTCACTGTCAGCACACAGCCTGACGTGGTGCTCAATCCCATGAACCATGACAGCATGATTCAGGCTGAAACCAAGAGTTGGAGGCTTAATCAACTGAGCCACCAAGGTGCCCCTAAGCTTTCTTTTTTGATAGTTAAATATTAACATTCCTATTAGTTCTCAATCTATTTCCTAATATAATTATTTAAAATTTAATTGTATGAAAGAGCGATTATAAACATTATTGTATTTTATTTTAAAAATAAATATGTATTAATCCACTTGTTATAATTTCAACATTTAAATTGCTTAAGTTTTTACTCTGAGTTAAATCTACAATTTTAGCCTACATTTGAAATTGACAATTTAGATATAAACAATAAATTCTAAATCCAAATGCCATCTTGTTGATATGCTTACAGTGAGTAGATCATATCGTATCATATAAATATGATAATTTATACAATCATTCATCTACTGATCACATGTAAGTTCTTCTGATAAAATGACATAATACACGTAAAGCATTTAGAATGCTTAACTTAATGTTAATCAATACTGTTAATTAATTGAAGAAGGTACATTAATTGAAGTACCTAATTAACTGAATTAGGTAGGTACTATAATTAGGTACTATTAATTATCGTCTTTTTACAAATGAGAAAATGAGCTCCAGAACACTGAATTAACTTGATCAAGTGCACACTGCTAGTTGTGGCTATTACAGCTTTGTAAACCTTGGGCTGGCAATGTGAAAAAGGCAGAGGATAAATGAGTATTTGTCAGGGTCACTGTAGAATGGATTCTTCAGTAATGAGAATATAATAAATGAACTCCACGGTCAACTTTCAGCTCTAAGAGTCTATGCATGTGTTGAGTTGTTGACCAAGCAGCGATAGGAGAGAAGTGGCTCTGGTCTGGTTAAGTATATTACATAACACATTATATTCTCAATCATGTTCTCTCTGACCTGGCTGTACATGGAAGGATGTTAGGGAAAGAGGGAGTTGAAAAAATAATGGCACAGTGATGTTGTTACAAGCAGTTTCATTGGCTACAATTTCAGTGGTTCACTTTGGGTTTCCAAAATTAGACAGAATACTAAATTGTGCTAATTATGTAGTATGAGCAGTGTGATTAGCTTTAAAATAGTTTGGCCCAAATGCTAAATATAATTTTGAACCTCTTTAAAATTCATGACTTCGCAAGTATACTTTTTGGTTCCCTATGTAGCACAGTGAATGTATTAGTTGCAAAGTTGGCTGCAAAAATGTATTACTATCATATTAGAAGTGGCTAGATGATTTAAGAAGAATGATCACATATACTTACAGAAAAAAAAGGATGAACTTATTGTCCATTAAGGTAAAAAAATTTAATGCATAAAAAAAGTAAAATGGTATTTTGGGGGAGAAATTCTCCATACTAATTGGCTTTTTTTCTAAAAGATAAGTTAGTTACAGGTCATCAGAACTCCCAGAATATGCCTTATAATATCATTATGCCTTATAATCCTATTAAATCTACATTAAATACTGGAGCTAATTTGATAGGTACTGTTTCTTTTGTGAGTACTAGTTTGTTTCACTTGGCAAGAGGTATGAAACTAACTTTACTTTTTAAAAATTTTTAATGTTTATTTTTGAGAGAGGGAGACAGAGCATAAGTGGGGGAAGGGCAGAGAGAGACAGAGAGAGAGAGAAAGAGAGGGAGACACAGAATCGGAAGCAGGCTCCAGGCTCTGAGCTGTTAGCACAGAGCCTGACGTGGGGCTGGAACTCATGAACGGAGAGATCATGACCTGAGCCGAAGTTGAAGCTTGACTGACTGAGCCACCCAGGCACCCCGAAACTAACTTTATTTTGATAGAAATACTTTAAATCTGATTATCTGAATGAAGAAGTGTTCAATAAAGATGACAGAAAGAGGTATGACTTGATTGTTTTAATTTAGGTTCAGGCTTAAGGATTCCTAGTGTAAGAACAGGATATAAAACCTAGTCAAGTGCTCAAAACATATTAAAATATGGGGTTTGCTATTTCACTGAGAGTAAAACTTGCCTCTTACAAATTTCTGTGAAATGTTACAAAAACAAACATAATTTAAAAAGTAAATTACATATCCATAAAGTGTATTTAATCTAGTAAATAATGCTCTGCACAAGGGGAAAAAATCATGCTTATTCTAGGCATTACTATTTTACATGCTCCTCATAAGATTTCCCTATTCTAATAAAAGTACAGTAATAAATGTAGAAAGATGCTATTTTCTTCACAAATGCCCTGCAAACTTAAGCTTCTGATCACCTTTCAAGCTGAGAGCAATGTTCTCATTAATGAGCCTACACATACAAGGTTTAGTTTCTAAAATAAAAAAGACCACCTATCCACAGACTATCTATCCATTTGACAGAAGTCCATACACACAAACCAAAAACATCCATAAGCATCTACAGCTAACTTTTGATACTAAAGTTTGATTTGTTAGTGTCTTGGGGAAGCTGATTTTCCAAGGCAGTGAATTGGCACAGACCTAGCACTAAATGTAATTAGACTACCTTATGTTAATCTGAATTCCTTTACAGTTTTCACCATATTTCTTTGGTCACTTTATGAGTGAATAAACTCATAGAACCAAGGCATATCTTAACATTATAATGCCCAAGAGTATAGCAGCAATGATGCAGATTATACTATCATTTTATTAAAAATAAAAATTTTTAAGTATTTTTGTACTATAAAACTATAGGTTTGATTTTCTATTACTAACATAATGATTAATGTGCAGATTATTGTTTACAGGATCGCAATGAAAACACTATGGCTGTCTTAGGTCTTTAGAAAACAACAGTTTCTTCCTCAGGAAACAGGAGACAAAATATGTTATTCTGTACCAAGCTGTTTAATCATTTAAGATATAGAAAACTATGTTTTGCAGATGATCCAATGATAATGGATTCCTACTATAATGAATCCACTAAAATGACAAGAGGATTTTTCATGAGGTAACCGTTAGCAACTATGTGTGGCTTTTTGTCATAGATTATTGCAAAGAAAATGGCAAAAACCCTTGACCAACCAGTATCAAGCCCTTAAAATCTCAAGAAGTTATAACATAGCTTTTTGAAATATTTATAACCATAAAACTATTTCATTATTGAAAGCTGAAAATTATAGAAAAAAATACCCATACCTTTAGCTAGCTAGAATCCTAATACTCTATATACACTATCGGTTTTTGATGACTTTCTTAAGTCCAATATTAATAGCTAACTTTAGGAAATACTTTTTAAATGTATTTTTAAAATTTAGAAGCTAAGTATGAGACATTATTAATATGTAGTACTTGTACCATAAAAGTTTTCTCTAGTTTGTGATAATATGGCCTTAGGTATTTGAATGTTTAACAAATACAGCATCTTGGAATGAAGCATGGAATGAGGAACACAGTATTTGTTTAAATAATTGATTTCTCCTTTTCCTTAATAGTCAACATTAGTGAAAATGAGATAGTACTATTTCACAACTAAAATGCTGGGTTTTGATTTTTATGTTTCTGAAACACTGATTTTTATGTTCCAGATTACTTTCTTTTCCTTATTTCCTTCTCTCCTTCCTTCCTTCCTTCATTCCTTCCTTCCTTCCTCTCCTCCTTCCTTTCCTTCCTTCCTTCCTTCCTTCTTTCCCTCCCTCCTTCCTTCTTTCTTTTCTTTTCTTTCTTTCTTTCTTTCTTTCTTTCTTTCTTTCTTTCTTTCTTTCTTTCTTTCTTTCTTTCTTTCTTTCCTTCTTTCTTTCTTTTTCTTTCCTTCCCTTCCCTTCCCTTCCCTTCCCTTCCCTTTCCTTTCCTTTCCTATTCATTCCCTTTCCTATTCCTTCCTTCCTTCTTTCCTTCCTTCTCTCTCTCTGTCATCTATTTATTTATTTTTGAAAGAGACAGAGAGAGTGTGAACAGGGGAGGGGCAGAGAGAGGGAGAGAGGGAGAAACCTAGGTAGGCGCAGAGCCTGACACAAGGCTCATACCCACAAAATGAGGAGGTCATGACCTGAGCTAAAATCAAGAGTTGACGCTTAACGGACTAAGCCACCCAGGCAGGCGCCCCTATGTTCCAGATTTCTTAAAAATCAATTATTTTAGCTTATGCCTGTTGAGAGTCTATTTAGTACTAAATTAATAGGCTTGGACAGTGGTCCCAAGAGTTTTAGATTTCAGGAAAGTTTCAAAAACAAATTTGGGGGACTGATGTTATATGTAAATCAACTACTACCTATTATTGACTTAGAGAAGAAAGACCATTTTAAGACTATAAATGTAAGAAAGACAATCTCAAAATGAAGATCTACCTATCCAAGACAAAACATGTTAACAACCTTATATTTGTAACAGCTCCCCAGCCCTAACATCTCTCTCTGTGTGCCCCTCCCTGGACCTCCTCTCACTATTTTTTTAATTCCTCTCTCTCCCATTTTAGTGAAAACCAGTAAAAGCTTTATCATGCTCCAATGGATCAGCACTTAGCTATCTTCTGTATCTAACCTCAATGAGTAGAGTTCAACAGCCATGGCAAAGCCAGTTCCTTTGTGTCTCGGAGTCTGAATTTATAGGAATTGATGGTATTACAGTATGGTATAGAACAAAGAACAGTGGATTAGGAATCAGGGGACTTGGGTTCTATTTCCAGATCTGATACGAACAACCTTCTAAAGGCATTTTAATACCTTTTGGTCTCAGATTCTTCATTTCTAAAATGAAACAAATCTAGGTAAGATTTACTAAAGTTCTAACATTCTATAAACAAAAAAATGTATGACTAATACCGTTATTTCATAAAGCTTTTGAAATAATTATCCCCCCAAACTGAAGAATACTGGCAGTCTAAGGAGTTTATTTTTAAAAATTAAATATCAACTCTAAATGAATATCCAGTGTCAAACATTTAATAAATTCAACATATATCAATTAAAATCTATTCTCCCTAACCCCTCTCACCCAAATCCCCTTCCCTCTTAAATATCCCCTTCCCCCATTGTCAGGAAATAACTGGGAATTCAGGGATGTTACTGCTCAACCACAGCCAAGATACGTCATAAAAATTTATCAAGCTGTTGTGGAAATACACCAGGAATACAGTTATTTTTTTCTTCATTTTTGAAATACTTCTTTTCACAAAAAGGGTACCCTGATAGCCTTGCTCTGAGACTTGAGTTTGTCTTGTATTTAAAGGTACACATGCTTTTTTATTTTCTTCTCAGCTCCTGACATGATCTTAAGCACTCAGTTTCCATAAAAACTACATGTCATGAAAGACTTATGGTTTGATTTTAAATGGAATGTGCCATCCTTTTTGAAGTCCTACATCATTTTGTTTACTACTTAACCATAGAAACATTGTGAAGCCTCACCCAGCCTATTATCAGAGCCTGTTCACTATCAGAAAAACTCTTTGTAACTGGCTTCCGTCACACCTTGTATCTGATTAACACACTATAGGATAACATAGAGCTACATAGATCTGCTTTGTGTTCTAACACAGCTGATGGAAAACAGATTTTCCTTTCTCCTTTAATGTGACAGCCCCCTAATTGAGAATGTAATATGGTTTATTTAATACACTTCTTCATACTAAATTAAAGCAGATCTAGAGTAATTTAGTTGCTCATTAAGGTTAAGGTAATAGTTGCTAAACAGATGCCTTTTATATCGTAGAAAATACTTACCCCAATGATATGTATAGGATAAGTAAATATAGATATACACATAATTAAACACATACATAACAGAACTGTTGACTTTTAGGCACATACTACCTACTTGTCAACAGTACTATCCCAAGTTTGTCCTTTAGTCTTGACTATGAATGACATTTTCTAACCAGACCTCAAATATAATGCTTTCTTTGACCTCTGTTTAAAGTGCTGGGGAGGCTCATCTGTGCAATATCATTTCAAATATCATGTTCAGTCAGGCCACAAAGTTAAAGATAGAACTAAATGAAATTTATTTAATTAAGACATCATGATTTTTATCTTTTGTACTATGCTTGGGTTCTTTTGAATCCAGTATTGCCAATCAAAAGAAAACCACACACAATAAAGCAACAACATGCATAAAGCTAGCAAGAAATACATATACATTCATATACATACGATCACATTCATATCATACATATATATACTCTATATTCTAACGAGCTAGAAGAACATCCTAAATTTATGCCTTTCAGGTTTATACAATATAAAAATGAACTCCAAAAAAGGGCTAACCAAACTTATCTCTCTAAACCCAATTTAATTATACAGAATTGAGAAATAAAAAAATCTCACTTACAAATCCGAGCCAATGAAAACTGGTACCAAAACTATAAAAGAAGCAAGAACCAACTCCACCTGTTCTGGAAAGAACACCTCAGTAGTTTTCTGTCAACTACTCACTTAAAAATTCTCTGCTCTGTGCCCATACTCAACCTGTAAGTCAATTAAAACTGACTGCTGTCTACCCATTTTACCCAATCCCCACCCATTCCCTGCTTTTGAAAGCCTGCCCTGAAATAACCTGAGTTCTAACCCGGTTCTAATCTAATCCTATGAAATCTAATCCTAATCTAATCCTATGAAAGTTTCTCCAACTGTCCATTCCAAGATGTCATAAGACATCTTTTTAAACTGCTTTCCCTTGCTGGCAAGATTAATAAACTTCTGTAGGACACAGGCTGGCCTGGCAATTTTTGTGGGGACCATACCAATTGATGTCTTAGAGTTTGTATGTAAACCTACAATGGTTTATCTCATTTTAAAACACCAGTCTTATTAAATATAATTTTGACTATCCAGGAATAAAGACAGCACCTAATTTTTCAAGTTTAAAATACCAAAACTAGATATTAATTCCAGGTTACTAAAATATACACAATTTGCCCATGATCACGGACTTACTAAAAGAGAAAGGAATGTCCTTCAAAATCTCAGTGACCAAACTTGTGTTAGTATCAGATCACAGGGGCCTGTGGCTGGTCAGAAAGACAACAGACATTAATCCTTTACCAGAGAACCTAGGGACATCCCTTTTCCCATAAACACCTTGTAGATACAATGTACCATTAGTGCAGAACATCTTTTGATAGGGCCATAGAGTAGTACCGCTCCTGGAAGGCAAGTTCACCTCTGGATGACAGTACCCTGTATTCTCTAGAGTCTAGGATGTAAACTTTTGTATTCTAGGGACTTTGTGTTGCTGAGTTTTATATTCCCAGTGCCTTAGTGTTTTGACACAGTACGTCCTTAATAAACATGTATTAAATGTTTTACAACCCAATAATGTCAGGGGAGGGATTTTTTTTTTTACCAACTGGGAAAGAATTCCTGAGGTCCTCAAATGCTTCACGCAAAGTTGAGGAAGTACTTAAGGATAAAAATCTAATTGGGGTTTTAGAAGCTCTCTATGTGTAGAGGGTTCTGTTCTTCCCTTCAGGATTCCCAAGGCTTGGAAGAGAAGAGACAACAATCAACTGCCATATATCCCCTTGGAAAACGAAGCTAGGCTCCTCTCCTCGTGTCCCTACTCACTGCAGCTACTCCAATCCCTGCCTCCCAAAGCTACCCGTAAGGCCTAGTCAGACAGGTGACAACTTGCTCGTGAGGCCATAGAGACCACATCACCAACCATATAACCCTCCAGGTACAAAGAGTACTACCACCCCACATCTGTTTTAAGTTGCCAATTGAGGGATTAGGCCCAAATTCATTAAACAAATCATCACTAACGTAACATTTCCATAATTTGGGGGACAAGTTCTTTACGGCAGAAGGCATATTTCCCCAAGCACCACAAGGTATCGAATTTTTCTTAACTATTCCATGTTGTTCTGAGTAAAAATGAAGTTTGTTTTCTTAAAGATAAATTGCCTTAAACTACAAATATTCTCATTCTTTTTCTTTTCTTTCTCTCTCTCTCTTTTTTTTTTTTTTTTTGATTTATTATTGTTCTAGAACACAGCCATGCTGAGAACACTAGGATATCAAAGCCTAGTGGTGAAAAGAATCTTAAGAGATCATCCACTCCCATTCTAGGCAGGTTTCTAACTATTTCAGAAAGTTGGTTATGTAGTTATTACTAATGCTTACTGGATGGAGGCTTCACATTCTCCCTTGGCAGCTTATTTCTAGTGTTTCATCATCTTTGCTGTGTCTAATCAAAGTTTCTCCTGTTTTGAATTAAGCCAATTTCCTCTTGTTTTACTCTTGAAAAAGATTCAGGACAAGCAAATAGCACCCTGAGTCATGATCAGTAATAGAGTCTGAGCTCAAAGAACCGGACTGGCAGCTATGTCTCAAGTGAACCTGAGAAGCTGTCATTTTACTGATGCATTAAAAAAGCCCACTCCTCAAATTTCTCCCAAATAAGGAGGCCTAGACAGGTAGGAGTGTCACTCTGGTCTGAGGTTAGCCAATAAATTGAGTCCAAATTAAAATAAGTTACTGCAGATTCAGAACGTGGGTAATTTAACAGATAAGGCACTTCTACACTAGAAGAGGCAGATTCCTGTTTACCACACTGTCCTAATCAAGGCCTTTTGGTTAATTACCCTATTTAGAATTGCTGTGACATGGAGCTTTAAAATGCCAAATTCAGCCATTTTGTAGAATAATCTTAAAATATAAATAGTAATATTAATATATCTGGCCAAAATACATACTCCAAATAATTTTCCACAGTTAAAATCCAAACAGTGAACAGATTATTTTCCAATACCATTTAAAATATTTAAATGGACAGAAAATAACATAGATAATTAACTGTACCAAGGAAAGAAAATGTTGGTCCCTGAATTTAATCAACATATAAACTTCTCGGGGCACCTGGGCAGCTCAGTCAGTTAGGTATCCAACTCCTGATTTTGGCTCAGGCCATGATCTTATGGTTTGTTGAGTTTGACACCCGCATCGGGTTCTGTGCTGACAGCTGGAGCCTGTTTGGGATTCTCGGTCTCCCTCTCTCTCTGCTCCTCCCCCACATGTATGTGCACGCACACGTACACTTGCTTTCTCTCAAAAATAAACACACAAAAAAATTAACTTCTCAACTAGGTCTGAGTTTTGGTCTAGTTTGAACAAAACAGAGAGTGACCATCATGTAGTAGATGCTTCATATGTATTTTCTCTAACCCTAACGATAACTCACTAATCCTCAAAAGTGTCATTGTAAACTGAATCTTCAAAAAGTTATAAAATGTCTGAGATTATTCAGTAAGTGAAAGAACTAGAATTAGTTGTATTCTAGATGCAATACTCTATTAGACCAAGTTGTCACATCATAGAGGCCAAAGTTGAAGATCAGAACCCTTACCCAACTGAGAAGGGGAGAAAAAGTTCTGAGAAATGGTGCAGTTCCTTACTATCAAGCCAAAACTGAACCAGGGCCTGGACACTTATACATGTATAGTGGCAGAAACGTAAGGAAACATTCTTCCAGCAGGATGCGGGGTGTTTCTAGCCCTTTTATCATCTATATTAGACTACTTCTTTTCTTGTAAGAAACTCAGCTGTGAATATGATGAAGTTGGGTAGCAGAGCAGGACTTTTAAATCATATAATTCACACACAAATATCTTTAAATATTCTGTTTAATAAGTTTATTATTTCTAAATATCTTTTTAGACTAAAGTTTCCCAATGTGTGAAATGAAACAGTCCAAAATTACTTGGCATCATATCAAGTACGTACTTTGTTAAATCTCGTGTAGAGAGTCATAGAGTGATTAGGTGAACCTTCAGAATACTTATTCAAATTTTTGTTATACTAAGTCAAGTGATCAGACGGCATCTTAGGGAGCCATATATAGGTAGCTGATATATCAGCAGTTTCATTTTATTGATTGTTCTTCTTTAGAGGCCTTACCAACAAGGTTCTTTATGAATATAATAACCTAAAATAATTTTCTTTGTGATTTTACATTTTTAACTCTGACTAGGATTTATAAGTTCCCTTAAGGACAGTAAGATCAACAAAGTAAAATGAAGATTAAAAATGTTCACTGGATTTAGAAAAATGAAGGCTAGGTGACTTTAGTGAGCACCATATCAGTGCAGCAAAGGAGGCAGAAGCTAGAATTCATATAGGTTGAAAGGTGGATGAGGGGAACTGAAGAAATGAAGGAAGTAATATGTAGACAGTTTTTTCAAAACATTGGTTCTAGAGAGAAAGAGAGAGCTAGGACAGCCATCTAGAATAGAAAAGAAAGGTAGACACAGGGTGGGGAAAATTCCCGTTTAAGATGAGAGACTTTACACGGAATTCTATTCCTGAAATCATTATGTATTAATATATTAACTAACTTGGATTTAAATTTAAAAAAAAAGATGAGAGATTTCAGCCCAGAGTTTAGAAATTATTGGGAATAAATGTTTTTATATTCATATTTTATACTAAATTTTTTAATAATGAGACTGAGCTGGCATTTTGGAACTATCACAAATTTACTTTCTGTACCAAACATATCTAAACATTACTGCCTTCCATCTACTTTTCTCAAATAAGACAATTTTAAAAGTATGCTAAAGGCATTCTCTAACAAACTGACATCTCTTTCCCTTCTTCATTGCTTAAGGTAAGATAATCACAAATAGAACTTGATGAAGTTTTTTCTTACACTACCTGCTTTATACACAACACTAAATTTAGTGATCTACTAGAAAATAGTATATGAGCCATGAAATTATTCCCTAGGAAGATAAATATTCTCTATTCATAAACCCTGTCACCAGGGGTCTACATGTATGAAACATCTTACTGGAATAAGTATTTAATATGCAAAGTTTCCTTATTTTAATTTAGAGATCAAAGCTAAAAATGTCAACATACTCATTTAGTTTTAAGCCAGTAATGATATACTCAGTCCAATCTGAAAAATAGATGACATCAAATAAGATGAATTTTGAAATAAAATCCAGGAAATTAGCAAGGAAGTACCTGATAGTGACTGTCTGATTTCATAATGAAATCACTAGCATAAATGCCAACTTAGAGGACTTCTACTAAAGTTGTTAGCTGATTCTTTAAAATGTTATTCTAAGGCGGGCCAGGGTGGCTCAGTCGGTTAAGCGTGCGACTATTGATTTTGGCTCAAGCCATGATCTCAAGGTTCATGAGACAGCCCTGCATTGGTCTCTGCGCTGACAGCCTGGAGCCTGCTTGAGCCTGCTTGGGATTCTCTTCCCCACCCCTCCCAGCTCCCTGCTTCCATGTGTTCTCTCTCTCTCTCTCTCAAAACAAACAAACAAACAAACAAACAAACAAACATTAAAAATGTTATTCTGATCATTTAAAAAGCTTAAGTTAAACTTTGAAAACTACTGAATAGGGTATATTCAAGAAACTTCTTACTGAGTGAGCCAAAATAGAAGGTATAAATCCAGTTCAAAGAAGGAAGCACTTTGTGTATGCCACAGGTGAAAAACATTTAAAGTAATCTAGTGTATGGCACATCCCAGGTGCAAGGCCCAAGTCCAGGCAGAAGACTAGGTGGTCAGCAGGAGCATGACTTCTGAAAAAATCTGTACAGAGAGCAAGTTTCTAATCCAGGACTCAGATCACCCTTCTGATTATATTCCTTCCGTTATACATCCTTTCAAAACTTCTAAGGTCATGAATAACATGATTTTTGTATGTTTCATCATTCCAAAGCAACTGGCAAAACAAGTGTATGCATATGACAAAAATCAAAGCACTGAAAAAATAATTGATATAACATTTGTCTTATTAAAAAAGTTTAATGGTCAAACTGCAAAACTGACTATTAAATTCTGGTAGAAATTCTCATCAAACCCCTGCTCCAATGTAATAACTTCTCTGAAAAACAAATGATTCTGAGAGACATGTAGACCTCTTCAAGGAGCCTAAAGGCTGAAAGCCTTTAATCATTTTTTAATGATTAAAATATGAATTTAATATCACTGTATTTTCAGAGACTCATCAAAATACAAATTTGCATTTATATTAAATGCCAAATTCTAAAAAGATGTACAGAGTTTTCTTTTCTACCAAATAAAGACTATTATTACACTTTGCATAAGAAGAAAAATTACTTACCGCTATAATATCTAAAGTATTATCACAGACCTTTCGGATTTCATTATTTTTATCATGCATCAGATCTATGAGATACGCTGGAGCCTCTGAATAAAAGTGGTTAAAGATGCAAATTGTGTTTGAGATTGAGCCTATTCAAGGATATTAGAAACATCTCACATTTCTCTAAATTCAAATTGCCCCGGGAAATCTAACTTCAAGTTTTAAAATTGAGTCATCAATAAAAGCTGACCATAAACATTTAACATTTCATTTAATTAACAGAAATAAGAAAGAAAAAAAACACTAAATAAAAAAGGGTAAGGAAAACAGAACCAGTAAGTCTCAGAAAGTACAAGGCCATCTTTTTGAAAATAACTGAAATTATTTTTAAGGCCATCTTTTTGAAAATATCTTCATGAAAATAACTGAAGAGGGAGCTCCAGAGCCACACAGCTATCTGTTAAGCTTTCCTGAGAGAGCTGGCCCACCTAAAAGTTCCAGTGAATTAATTTCACATAAAAATAGCAACAGAAAAGAATCACAGTCAAATTTTGTAGATGATTATGAGAAAAATATAACATTTTCACATAAAAGATGAAAGGTGTAACCCAATACTTCAAAAAGAAACAAAAGAATGTAAGAAAATAGAATATATGTATAGGAACAATATATATCAAAGTTAGAGAACTCAAAGAAATGAAATAATTCAGGAAAGAACCAAAAATAAAGATAAAAATAATTCCAGATATATAAGAACTAAATTTATAGTAACACATGAGTAAATAAAAACAGATAAAACTCCGAGAGGAATGGGAGCTAAAAAGGAAGAAAACTTTTAAAATTTAAAAACAAATAAGAGAAAATATTAGAAAATGACTAATTATTTAAAAGATAGGCAAAGAAGATCCAACATAATAGAAATTCCAAAGAAGACAATAAAAGCTTTTAATAAAAGAGAACAAATACTAAAAACTAAAATTCAAGAAAATTTTCCTGAAATTAGGGGAAAAAAAGACAAAACTATATACTGAAAGATCACATATGATACTTAGAGAAATCAAGCAAGGATGATGAATACCAACTCAAATTCTAATAAAGCTATTTGGCTTTAAAAATACAGAAATGCTCCTCTGGTCTTATTGGCCAAAATATCAAGTCATTTATAAGGGAAAAAAGAGTAAATTGTCATCAGACACTGACAGCTATCAATAATTAGCAGACTACAGACGGCACACTGTCATCAATTCAGGCAAGAAGACAGCGGAAAATTACCTCTTAATTGTGGAGAAAAATCATTGGCAATCTAAAACTCCATATTCTGCTAAATGATTATTAAAGAGAACATGCTAGTTATTTTCAGATATATTTTATTATTCATAGATACTCATTTAGCAGTATAAGAGAACGTAATTATGAAAGGAAACTCAGAGAGATAGAGAAATGGAATTCAAGAAAAAAAATAGCAAACAGGGAATAGGTCAACATATTCTAAGTCTTGAATAAGTACTAGTTTTTAAAAGGCAATAGTTAAAATAATAATTCAGTTTCAAATGTTAGAAAAATGTTACAAAAATGAGGTGAATTATTACACTATCACATACCATGGAAGATGCAAGTGGGGACGTTAGACTTACAAGTAGAAGAATACAGTCCTTTAAAACTGGAGAGAATACATGTTGAAATTGGGTTTAACTCCTACAAATAAGTAGGGGGAAACAGAGGAAAAACAGAAAACTCAAATTAACAGAGAAACCCCAAAGAATCCAAAAAAGGCAGTGAAGAAAAACTTCTTGATCTCCAATATTTACAGCCGATCTTTGTTAAAATTGTATTTGAAACAGAAGCCGGACGTTTCCTCCAAGAAACTCTAGCACACATGTACACAAGCAAATGACATTCTTTGCAGCACTGATTACAATGCCGAAAAAAATTTTATCAAGTTTCACAGCAATTGCAAAGACAGAGGTTAACCCTCATCTTCTACTCATTGGTGCTACTTACTATTTTTCTTAAGGGGAAAAGAGGATACATTTAAAATGTAGAAAAAAATACAGAATAATACATTCTCAGAGAGAATCTAAAAGGACCAAGTCAAATTTGACTTATTTTCCCATGCTGCCATTGTTGGGATTGTATGAAAATTATTACAATAGCATTGGTTCTCAATTTCAGATTCTCAATTTCTATGCATTGTGCAGAGAGCTATTTCTGATATCCCAAACATTTTAATATAAATCATATGTTGACCTAATATAAGTCTATACCAGCCTTCTTAAACATCAAGTTTCTTTCATTCTGTTTAAAATTATATCAAATAATGTTGATCATTAATCTAAATTTAAAAACGGGAAAAGGAAATAATTAATAAATCTTCACTTAAAAATTTAAGTATAGTCAAAATCACGATAAAGTACTTAAAATTATAGTGAAATATTTTAATAGTTCCTAATTATGTGACAAAAGACAACAAGACATATTTAGATATCATTGACATCAACAAAAATCCCGGCTTTTGGACACCAAAACACTGGGCAAAAGCACTCTAGCAATCTTTACAATCTCAAGGCATGGATGAAAGCATTGGATCTAAGTAGTATTCCTTGATGCTTTTGTAAAAATTTTAAATCAGCAGATCTTTTCTGTCCCATTCCTTCCATTTTCAACATGTTATATTCGTCAGAATAACTATTTAAAAAGTACTCACTTCAGATTCAATGGCTTCACAGAAATTGAACTTGGGAGAAAATAAAGTTACACTGACAAGAAAAATCAAATGGAAATGGTCTTAATACTGTGAACTTTGACAATAAGGTACTGAGAGTACATTTTAAATAGATAGACTAGGGTAGAGACACTCACTATGCACTAGCACTTGGTAGGTACCATAAATACTTAATTCCTTAGTCTTCAAAAAAACCCTATGGCGTGACATGTAAACAAAGGTCTCCTTCAAAGAAGTTACCTTAGGAAAGCTATGCTTTCACTTTCATATTTTCTAACATGTGTTTCTTATAGTGTCTTCTGTAGTTACAGAAATATTCTATTATAGAATATCATTTCAGATTCGCTCAACCCAGAAAAGCATATTAAGGTTTCCAAGAAGACCCTGTAGCAAGAAAACCTGTTTAATTCAGTGTTTTCCAAATTCATTTATCACAGAACCTTTTTTCATGAAGCAACTATTAATACAAAAAAAAAAAAAAATCCCTGGAACACCACTGGGGAGAAGGAATTTATTCTAATGTTAATACTGCTCAAAAGAGTGTATCTAGAATTTATTTTCCTGAGTCAGTTTATAAGCCACATTTAAAAAATATTACTTATGACTGGGGCGCCTGGGTGGCGCAGTCGGTTAGGCGTCCGACTTCGGCCAGGTCACGATCTTGCGGTCCGTGAGTTCGAGCCCCGCGCCGGGCTCTGGGCTGATGGCTCAGAGCCTGGAGCCTGTTTCCGATTCTGTGTCTCCCTCTCTCTCTGCCCCTCCCCTGTTCATGCTCTGTCTCTCTCTGTCCCCAAAATAAATAAACGTTGAAAAAAAAAAATTACTTATGATAAAGGAAGCTCTCTCTAGTTAAGGCAAAACAGTGTTTGCATTATTGATAGCCCATATTGAAATCAACATTTCTGAGTTTAGACTTGTTACTCAGACTTGACTCTCAGAGACTCCAGTAATTAATCTCAAAAACAAGGCAATTTTCTCCAAAGATGATACTTAAAGCATGTGTCATTGACTTTGAATGTAAGATCAGAGGACTTTAAAATGATGTTTTGAGCGATGGCCCATCATCATGCAAAAGAAAAAAAAAAGTCTTCCAATGTATTAATTTTAAAATTAATTAATTTTAGACACATGTGTTCAGTGACCTAAGTACTACCCACATGCTAGGTGCTATGTTAAATTTTGAGTATAGATAAAGATGAGGAAAACAAAAGCTTGTCCTCTAGCTTGAAGAGCTCAAAACCTTTGGTAAAGACAGGCATATAAATATACAATTTAAAGTTCTTTACTGGAGGTGAAAATAAATTACTCCTACTGGGAAGGAAGGAGGCTTAACTGGATTAGAAAGGCTTAACTTTAAAGATGGCTTATAAATCTACCTTTAATGAGCTGGAGATTATTAGGTAAAGAAAGAGAGAAATGCATTTGAGGTTGATAAGGCACACGAAGAGGCAAGAAGATGGGTCCTATCTGATAAATGATGAAAAATTTGGGTGTGCTAAGAGAAAATTGTGCACTGTAGAGTTAAAGGGGGAACTCTAGAAAAACAGATTAAGGTTATCCTAAGTTTAGATTTTTCACATGGGTAAATAAGTATTTTACTAGAGGAGTTCAAAAGTAGTTTTTTTTTGGGGGGGGGTACACAAACATGCAAATGACCACAATAACACACACACACACACACATACACACAGACACACACACTCACACACATGCACACACACACACAGAGATGCAGCTTAGATATCACTTCTGCTGCCAGCATTATATGACATCCCCAGACTCGGTTCTATATATATCCTTGGATATACATATTCTTTCCTGCCCAATGCATATACCTTTATGACATTGCTACACTGGGTTATAATTTAATATTTCTTATTTACTTGTCTGTCTCCCCAATTAGACTATAAACTCTTTGAGTACAGGGACTGACTTTTTTATAAATCTAGCACTTAAAACACTATCTGTTAATGATTAGAACTTGGCAGATGTCTGCATTATGAATGTCCAATTATGTGTCATAAAAGAGGTAGCAGACACAAAATGCTCAGCTACGAGACTGATGGATGGTACTGCCATTATCCACTGTGAACACAGAAGGAGGATACAGGGGAGGATGTTGGCATTATCAAGTACCCTTTTCAATGCAATAATGATAAACTCTCACTTATTGAGTATCTCTGTGTGTTGGAAATAATTACAGGCACTTTAAATCCATCAGTACTTATAACAATCATACAAGGCAGGAGATGTTCCCATCATTTTTATCAGATTATGGTCATTTTATAGATGCAAGATTTTATACTCAAGGGAGGTTAAATAACATATCCAAGGTCCTGCAGCTTGTAAGTGGCAAAGGTAACTTAGAATTCGGGTTCTTTGATTGTAATACATGTAACAGCTCTTTCAACAGGTGGAAGACATCCAGATGGCAGTTAGAAACAAATGCCTGGGACTCAAGAAAGAGAATTTGAAGATACTAAATACTTAGCATATAGTTGGTAGCTGAAGCCATGGGAATAGATTTGTAGAGTGAACACGTTAAGATTGAAAGAGTACTATGAATAGTACCAGGAACATCTGGTAGTTAAATTATGTTAACAGAGAAGAAAGTTCTGATATGTTTGTTAAGTTCTTAGGAATCACAGCCCAATAAGTTAATAAAATCGCTTGTGCTGTTCTACCTGTACGCTGACTTGGGGTCAAGAGCTTCCATGAAAAATAGCTTGCCCTCTGAAATTATTTTGGGGCTTGGTATTTCCCACATCATTTGAACATCTGCTAGGAAAAAATATGTAAAGATGCATCTTTTCTGAATATGTGAAATGTCATTATCTGTCGTAAACATTAAAAGGATACGTGTTTCCTTGATTATGACATCTCTTGTGGCTTGGTGAAAAACCATCTGGTAGAAGACATAAATTATCTGACACACAAATTCATCATCTTCTTGTTGGGCTGAAAGGAAGCAGAAAACGTCAAATAAGAGAATTCTATAGTTCTATACAAAAGTGAAATACATCGATTGGAATAGTGGAGAATGAGAAAACTAAAAGGGACAGGAGACAAGTAAAGGGTAATCAATTTAAGTTATTTATAATATATGGGTGGCATATATCATTTATATCTTTATTTAGATATTTTTCTAAATTCCATGATGATGATCAGGAAATTTTATAACACATTTTCAGAAGTTTTAGTAAATTTGGTTAAACTACATAGGTAAAATTACTTTGAAATAAAAAGAGAAAACTAAGATTTTGTAAAAAAGAAATTATATCTGCTCTGAGTTTACATCAGACTACTTGAGATGGTCTCAAAAGATCAGGCTGGACTTAGGAAGCACTGAAGGACAAGACTGGTGTAAGAACACAGTACCAGTGTTTCTCTGTAATTAATTCTCACCAGATTTTGCCTCCAGGTATAAATACCTTGATTAAATTAACTTCTATGGCCCTAATGTGAAATGGCGACACTTAACAACACTTGTTTTTTTGTCCATCGTAAGAATTTTTTAAATAATTCTAATTTATGAAATAAACCTGGTTCTATATTTTGTCTGTATAATGTTGACTCCTCATGAGAAAAACAGTTCTTAAAAAAAAAAATCACACCTTCTAAATTCTAAGGTTTTGGTAGAAAAACTTACAAAAATTTTTTCTAATGTTTATTTATTTTTGAGGGGGAAAGGGAGACAGAGTGTGAGCGGGGAAGGGGCAGAGAGAGAGAGGGAGACACAGAACTTGAAGCAGGCTCTGGGCTCCGAGCTGTCAGCACAGAGCCCGACGCAGGGCTCGAACTCACAAACTGTGAGATCATGACCTGAGGCTAAGTCGGATGCTTAACCGACTGAGCCACCCAGGCACCCCAAGAGGTATTATTCTTGAATAATGTTAACAACATTAAATTTTACTTATTGTCATAAGTTATTTTAGTTTTAATGTAACTGATTATATAAATAGTAAAAGGAATGTTGCATATCATAAGCTAATTAATGTTTAATATTATATAAAGAATAGTTTAATAGGTTAGCTGATACCCACTGATTAATATATAATGGCAAAAGCAAATACTTATAGAAATCTAATTTTTAGGTACTGGTTATGAAATTTCATTTATTAATAGTTTTGTATCAACTCCTGGCATTTGTTCAATGATACCTGTTAGACACAGATTTACAGGTCAACAGAGCATTAGCTATTTGTGTAGAATAAAGTGCGGGACCCTTAAAGTCCAATCTGTTCCAAAGGATTTCCCTCACTAAGTTGCCAATGAGAAAAAATTCACTCAATACTCACCATGGTAAGTGTAGTCACCACCTGACATCATAAATTATTATAGTATTATTGACTATATTCCTGGAAATCCATGTATTTCTTAAAAAGAGAAGCATATAGCCTCTGTTCATGATAACTTCATGGCAGAGAACATTAAGACACAGTAAGACACTGTGAGCTGGCTCTGTCAGCTTGCCTTGTACATGTCTCAGCTCCCTCAATCATAATCAAGGGGGGAACAGCAATTCAAGAAAACCAGTCATTTTGTTTCAGATTTCTCCAGCTCATCACAAAATCTTCATTCTCACTCTGCCAACTACATTGTCTTCATTTACACCTCCCAACCACCTAGTCTCTCTTTTAATTGTTTCTCATTTGGAAAACTCCTGGCTGGGAGAAGGGTGCACCAAAGTAAATATGTGTGTGTGTGTGTATATATACACACACACACACACACACATACATATACACACACATACATATGTATATATACACACACACACACACACACACACACACAACATGTAGGAACACTTCAAAATATGGAGGTATTATCTCTAGATGATCTATTAAATGCATTATGTTAAAGAATTTATAAATCAAACTTAAAAATTCAAAAGAGAGAAATGGGCAAAAGACTTAAATAGGTATTTAACTTTATTAGCCATAACTAACTGGCCAATAAACACAAACAGGTACTCAATTATTAGTCATTAGGGAAATGCAAATTAAAACCACCACTCTGAAGGCTACAATTAAACAGACTGATATTGCCCAGACATGGAGGTGATGCAGAACAACTGGAACTTTTGCACATTGCTGGTGGGACTGAAAACTGACTCAACTACTTTGAAAAACAGATTGGCATTATTTACTCAAGCTAAACTTATATAGACTCTATGACCTAACAATTCTACTCCTAGTCATATGTCCAAAAGGAATGAATACATATATTCATCAAATGAAAAGTTTAAGAATGTTCATAGAAGCAATATTTATAATAGCCCTTCTCCTATCAAAAAAAAAACCCCCAAAAGCCACCCTATCGTTTGCCAATAGTAGAAAGGATAAACAGTCGTATATTTGCAGAGCAATGAGAAGAAACACACTTCTTAACACAACATAGATGAATCTCACTTTATAACGTATGACCAAAAAACCCTGGATTCTACTTACATAAAGCTCAGCACCAGGCAAAAGTAATCTACATGTGACAAAAGAAAGGATAGACACCAGTTTGGAGAGGGTGATAATGACTGGGAAATGGCAGAAGAGGGACTTCTAGGGTGATGGTGATATTTTATTTCCTCATGTGAGTGGAAGTAACATGGGTGTGCTCATTTTGAAAATTCATTGAGCTATATTTTTGTATTTTTCTTGTTATACTTCAAAAAAATCTATGAAAAATAATACAAAATGCAGATTTATTATACCTGGCAGGAAGGCCTGAGATTAGAAAGTTATTTCAGGCTTCCCATACCTTCCAAAATCCCTACCTTAAAGCCCTAACCTAAATGTGACTCTAATTTGGAGACAGGTCTATAAGGAAGTAATTAAGGTTAAATGAGGTCATAAGGGTGGAGTCCTGATCCCACAGGATTAGTATCCCTTAAGAAGAGATACCAGAGCACTGTGCGTGTGCTCTCTTACTAGCTCACACTCTCTGCCCTGTGAGGATGTGAAGACACACCAAGAAGGTGGCCTTCTGGAAGTCAGGAAGAAAGGCCTCACCAGGAACCAAATTGGCTGATACTTTGATCCTGGACTTCCCAGCCTCCAGAACTATGAGAAAATAAATTTATTTGTTTAGGCAATCCAGTCTATGGTATTTTGTTATGGAAGCCTGAGTAGACTAACACAGAGTCCTAGAGAACTTGACGCTAATAGAATAATATTAGATTCAGTTAGATTTTGTATGCAGTGTGGAAAACAATGAACCCTGGCCCCTTAAAAGCAATATGAAGTTAAGGGAAAAATTCCATCTAGGCCTCATTGCCCAATTCTGTAACCATAGCCACTGTGGCTAATTGAATTAAAATTAAATACAAAATTCAAGTTCTCAGTCCCAATAGCCACATCTCAAGTACTCAACAGCCACATGTGTTGGACAGTGCAAACAGAGAACATTTCCTTCACCACGGAACGTTTAGAGGACAACATTGGACCTAGAAGGGAATAGGATGCTTCCAAATGAATCTTCCTGATTAGAAATCAAGACATTAAAAAAAGATAGGAGATCCAATTCAATCAACACAAAGCTCAACAGAAGGACAGAATATTAGTATTTCATGATTGCAGATCTTTTATATTTAAAAATGTAAATAGCCTGTTCATATATTAACAAAAGTAAATTGAAACAAATTATAATTTACCATTTAGCAATTCAATGAGTGCAGGGATTATCCCAGATTTGGCTAGCAATGCAGCACAAGAGTCATCCATAGATACAGTTCCAATCATTATAACCACTTCTAAAACAAGGTCATCTTCTGCAGCACCTAATAAAGTCAAACCACAGAAAGTTTTCATTGAAATGTCTTGATCCAAATCCATTTATACTGCCAAAACTTCAATGTACAGAGAATATACTGTAAGCTATTAAATCAGTTCTTATGAATCCTTAACCTGCTTGTAACTTTGCCCTTTCTTCCCATTTCTATGCTCAATGAAGAAGATAGTTCATAATAGTAAGGGAGGGCAGCACTGAAGTGATAACACCTCTCTGAAAATGTAAACAAATGACAGTGTAAATACAGAAAAGCGAAGAGTCATTTGAATGGCTCAAAGAACTTTGTGTGTTCACAGGTATGCATGCATGCAAAGAGGATATGGTATTTGGTAATTTTTAAAAGGCAGGATAAAAAAATAAGCAGGGTAGGGAAAGGAAACCAATATTAAGATAACACGTTTTTAGGAAAAAGAGTACATACATCTAACAGGAGACCTAGTGATCACCTTTCTGGGAGGAAGAAACTAGAACTAGAGCTGAAAGTTCAGGTGTGGGAAGAAAACACATTACCTAGTATAATAATGGTCACAAAATACTGCTCTAGCAGTTGCTCTCAGCCGCAACAGAAAGAAATAGAAATAACTTAATGATTACGCAAAATGGAAATACTTAGCACAGACCTGGTTTTAGTTTATCCTTGAGGTATGGGACCAACTTGTACTCCTTAAGAACCAATTCCCAGTCTAAGTCTGGAATGGTCAAATTTGCAAGAGTTCCCAGACATTCAATCACAAACTCCTCTTCCTCATCATTAGAGATCTGGGCTGCAAGGTCCCCAACATAATCCTAAATAAAACAGAATTTTAATACAAATTTAAAATATGATTTCTGCAGAAGAACCAATCTAATAATGTAATCCACAGGAAGAAAAAGTAAGTATCAAATGTGATTCTCTTAATAATCTTGAGCCAAATTGCTATAGGAATCATTGGTTTAAAGTTTATTATGTATTTTTTTAGTTACCTCTATACCCAAAGTGGGGCTCAAACTCACAACCCTGAGATCAAGAGTTGCATACTCTTCCAACTGGGCCAGCCAGGTGCCTCAGGAGTCACTTGTTTAAAAGGCAAGACAAGTAGAGTGAGGACAGAAGTGTTAGGGGTTGGGATCATAAAGTGAAAACAACTCTAAAATTGAGCATGGGATTTCTGGAAGCTAAACTTACAAGAAAGTTTATAACAAAAGAACCAACTTGGGTCACGAGTTAATATTGATAAGAGCTCAGTAAGAGTTTTATTTCCAAATGTAGGACTTTAAAGCTTCAATTCTCAGGCTGTTTTAATAGAAAGAAAGAAACTATACTCACAATAAATAAATTTTTAGTTGGTCCATCATGCTGGGAAATGTTCCTAATCATTTTCATCAGCAATGGATCCTTAAACTTCAGAGCCCTCTTCATGAGCATCTTTAGCCCATTTCCTGCAAAAAACCAGAAAACTCCTCCAATAGAATTAAGGTTCATTTAAGTTTAATAAAATTTGTTTAGTTTACAGTTCTCAAAAAACCCCCAATTTACATACAGTAAAATGCCTGAATCTTAAGTGTACAATAGATTAATTGTGATTAAATGTGTGCCCCTGGGTAATTCATACCCATATCAAGATACAGACATTTCCATTCATTCCAGAAAGTGTCCCTTCTCAATTTTCGTCCCCAAATGTAATCACTTTACTTCTCCTTTTCCTCTTCCTCCTATTTTCCTTCTCTTTCTTCTTTTTAAAAAAAAATTTTTTTAAATGTTTTTATTTATTTTTGAGACAGAGAGAGACAGAGTATGAGCAGGGGTGGGGCAGAGAGAGGGAGACATAGAATCTGAAGCAGGCTCCAGGCTCTGAGCTGTCAGCACAGAGCTTGATGCGGGGCTCAAACTCACGGACCGTGAGATCATGACCTGAGCCAAGTCGGACACTTAACCGACTGAGCCACCCAGGCGCCCCTTCTCTTTCTTCTTTTAAACATAGATTAATTTTACCTGCTGTAGAATTTCATATACATGGTATCACACAGTATGTGCTCTTCTGTGTATGGAATATGCACCACAAATTTTAAAAATGTAAATACTTTTTGAAATGTATCCTAAGAACATGAAAATCGAAATATGAAGTTTCAGAGAAAGAAAAACTACTGCAACATGGTTTGTTTCAGAAAAGAAGTGGCAACAAACTGAATATCCAAAATAGCTGATTAAATTATAGAAAATCCTTTAAAGGATTATTTTGCCACTATTGGCAATTATTTTATATAAAATACCTAATCGCATGGAATGAGATTCAAGATATAACTTAAAAAAATGTCACCATATATAGATACAAAAACCAAATTTTATCTTAAAAATCTGCAGAAGCATTGTACCAAAATTTTACCTATGATTATCTCTGGATAGTGGAAGAAGAGATTTTAATTTTTCCTATTTGCTCATTTGTCCCTTAAAAAAACAAAAAACAGAAAACAAATATGTATACTTTCCAAATAAGAAAAAAACTATTGAGCAGATTCTGAAATATCATAATGCATGACAAGCTATTTTACAAAGGTATTATAGAAACAAATATCTGATACATTTTTATTGTTATTATCTTACACTGTAACAGATTGTTTTGCAAATAAAAAGTTTTGTTTCATCTAGAAATGTTTTTAAAAATGAAATTTAATTAAGGGTAACTAAACCCTGGTTTATAAAATATTACTAAAGGTAAGTATTTCTACTCATGATATAAGAGTATTTGTTCTGAATCTATCTGACCTTTAAAGATTAAAGCTATAATTTTTAAAACTACTTAAAAATAGGATTTACACAGCTACTGTAATTCTTAATTCCTTGTTTCTTTTCCAGAATTTGCCAGTTGCCATATGATTAAAGGTTATCTATGAAGCTCAAAGGCACTAACCTTCACAGATAAGCTGTACATTCCTTTTGTTAGCAGCAAGATTAATGCAGAAAGAAATGAGTTCCAAGTCAATTCGTTCATCTGAACATTCAAACAGCATCTTCATTAACTAGCAAAAAGCACATGGAATATTTTATTCAAAAAAACACACAAAAAAGCATCAAAAACACCAGATGTATTTTATTACAATGTATTATCTTAGATTCTGTGATGGGAATAATATAATACATTTCAACATATAAGTGGTAAGCTCTCACTATGGACTACTGAATGAATAAATGGTTGATGAACTACTAGATGTTCGGTATTAAATGTAAACTACTGAGTACAATGGAAAATACAGGAGGAATAGTAGATACAGCCTTTGCATTTAAGGAATTTAAAATATTATGTAGAAGTAGAGCATTCTGAGCAAAAAAAAAAAAAAAAAAAATAGCTTGTGCAAAGGATACAAGGTAAGAAAGAAGAAAAGAAGGCAAGCATGGTTGGGAGTGAGTGAAATAGTGTTCAGATATAAGAAGGTAAAAGCCAAATCATGCAGGGTCTTGAAGTACATGTTAAAGATTTGGGCCTTCATTGTAAAGATAATAGGAAGCCATTAAAGGCTTCTAAGTAAGTAAAATGGCAGGTTAAGATCTGTGTTTCAAAAAGATCTGGCCAGTGTGGAAAACAGACTGAAACAGAGTGAGAAAATGTAGGAAAACCATCTAGGAGCCTAGAGGAAAAGTCCAGGTAGGATGATGACTCTCGGACTACATGGGGCCATGGGGATGGAGATAAAAGGATGGATTAAAGCTGTATTTAGGAACGAGAATCAAAATGGGATTTAATAACTGACTAGATGTTGGGGTTAAGGGAGAGGAAGGGTTAAAGATGACTCCCAGGTTTCTGCACTGAGCACCAACATGGACAGTGGTGTCCACATTTACCAAACAGGAGAAACTAGAGTAGGAAGACTTTAAAGGGAAGACAGTCATTTTGGTTTTAGATGTGTTGAGTTTAATAAGCTGCCAATGTGATAGTGTGATACAGATATTCAGTAGAAGTTATAAATGCAACCCTGAGTTTATAAGAAATGTTTGCACCGGAGATTTAGGAATTGTTACATATGGTTGATTACTGAAGCTCCATGCTGGATCCAATCATATGGGCATGGGTATAAAATGAGAAAAGAACTCTACTTAATGATAAAAGAAAGAGAAGGTGGGTCTGAAAGGCAACAGACAGAAAAGCAGAAATCTAGGAAAAGGTAGGCTACCTATGCCATCTATCTGTAATCCAGATTTGTCATGATGAAAGATGGTTGCTATAATAAAGGAGAAATGAACTTTATGCTATAGTTTTTAGAGGCTAGTCTTCTATGACTGGTAAATCAGCAGATTAACTGAGTGTATACTATGTAAAGACATTTTTCTCTAAGTCAAATGGCTAAGACATAGGAAAGTCAGTCCTAAAATTTGTTACCTAAGAATTTCTTATGTTTTGCCTCAGGGCACTACAATACAATACCTTTTTAGATCAACATGCCCTTGTGAATCCAACACAGCACTGTATATACAGGAAGTGAATAATAGCTATTTGTTGACTGGTTAGACCCTCTTCTGTTAAATCTTGTTTTAATTATTCTCTTTGTAAATTTCAGATAACTTAAGTTTCAAAAAGGATGTATGGTCAACATACAAAAATCAACTGTATTCCTATGTGCTAGCAGTGAACAACTGGAAACCAAAATTAACACAGATCCACTTACAACTGCTCCAAAAAATTATACCTAAGTAAGTACAATTCTAACAAAACTATACTTATATATATGCTGAAAACTACAAAACACTGTAACAGGTGAGTAGTTAGCAATATATCATGCCTTTTTCCAGAGGGCAGCTCTTTAACCACAAATGTTGCTACTAATGGAATCTTTAGATAAGGAATCATTAACACTTAATAATATTATAGAACAAAAAAATTCTATGGCAAAACTAAAATAAGCTTAATCTATTGGATATACATTTAATAGATTTTGCTACCTATCTATATGTTAATTGCCAATTAAAAGTACAAATCAATAAAAATGTATGTGATAATCCTCGAATTAGTATGTTTTTCATACTCTAATTAAAAATTTACTATAGATTTCTTCCAAATTTTTACTGATGTAAGAAACTTCTTTATAATAACAAAAATCTGTTACAAAAGCAAATGATCTGTTGCTATTTACTTGAAATTGACCTTGTAGTATGAAAATTGCCCTTGCAAATGGGGTTAGAGGTGATCTATTAGAAGCTGAGGGGTTTTGTTTGCTTTTGGTAATTTCTATGTTAAATCCTGTGGTGAAGTAATCAGGGGCTAGATTTTTAAAAAATAATGCACAGTTTGAAATCTTATCCAACTACCCCCCCCCCAAAATCAAGAGAAATTAGGACTAAATGTGAATGAAATGTATGATGATATAGAATTAGTTTTTCATAATAGGAAAGAGAAACACTTCAATTTTAATTAAAGCATTCACATTTTAAAATAATAGTTTCCTTCAAACTCCATGGGCAACATTATGTCTCTAATTTGATTGCTACCCCTGGCACTTCAAAAGTAAGTGTAATTGCTGACAACTAGGAAATATTAAAACTAGATTTGCTCTGTTTTAACTATGTCCATTGTCATCTTTTACTAATTTAACAGGAAAGCACTAAAAGGCCTTCAGCCTGTGCAATGAAGAGGCAATAGTGCTCAATCAGACAGGTCCCATATTGAGTATCAGATACCAAAGACTCAAGACTGAAATCACTGTGTCTAGACTCTCTGGCACCTGACTTCACTTATTTACCAGTGACCAGAGGCCAACCCCCACAGCTCTCTGAATTCACATACACCTCTACTACCCCCATCCCCCCACCCAAACATCTTTGAATGATTATGGCAGAACTTTGCATGCCTCAGGAATCTCTTCTGACTGGCTACTCCCTAACTGTGCTGTTTGAAGTGATGCTCTGGTTTCTGAACTTCAGCAGATAATGGCAGGCAGGAGCAAAGGGGGCTGTCAGAAAGGACGTTTACCAGCATTCAGCTAAAAAGAAGCATGTAGATCAAAGAGGGGCCAAATAGGACAACTGTGGTAGAAAACATGTGGATCGCTATGAAGATTCTTACACACTGTTCCAGGGTAAAATATTAAATAACGCCATGACATCATTACCTAAACATGCACTTTGATTGGCCATTCTAATACCAATAAATACTTTTATAAGCATCTGGATGGCATTTACACCTATTTAAACAAAACATGCATCTTAGAGGTCTAAATAACAATGAACTGTTAATGTGTACTTTTAACTATTATTAGAATACAACTATTAACTCCTGGTTATCCCCAAGAATGCTTACCTGAACCAATTCACCCACTGAGACCATTAAGATCATCTATAAAGCCAGACTAGCCCTGGACCCCAAATTTTGCAGAATGGTGACATAATAGGGAAAAAAATTACAATATATTGGGTAATTAGAGGCACTAAAGTACAAAAGAAGAAAAGCAATATAATACTGGGAGAGATTATGAGGCATATTGAACATATAAGCACCTACTCTGAGTATTAAATAATTTACAAAAAGTCTAATTACAGGTTTATCTTATAAAATGCATATAAGGCAGTATTTAAAATGGACAGTGAATGGATCCAAAATAATGTGAATGATTTGATATTTTACTAAGAGTACCGTATTTTTGTATAGTCTTTTATGGTTTATAAAGCTCCTTTACACAAATATCTAATGTAATTAAAGAACAAGACCATATTCCACCTTTTTTTTTTTTGTCATTAAAATGAATATGGGTGACTAATGAACCACTGTTTTCCTTCTTTCAAAGTTATTTTAGGCTTTTCATTTATAATGCTTGACATTCTTCTTTTTTTTTTTTTTTTTTTAAGAGAGCGCAGGGGAGAGGGGCAGAGGGGGAATGGGAGGAGGAGGGAGGGAGAGAGAGAGAGAAAGAGTGAGAGAAAGAGAGAGAGAGAGAGAGAGAGAGAGAGAGAGAGAGAGAGAGAATGAATCTCAAGCAGGCTCCACGCTCAGCACAGGGCCCGACACAGGGCTCGATCCCATGACCCTGGAATCATAACCTGAGCCAAAATCAAGAGTCAGATGCTCAACTGACTGGGCCACCCAGGCGCTCCTTGACAGTCTTTACTAAACAAATATTAATGTGCATAATTTCAAAGTTAACCAAGTATTACATTAATTCTAAGATCCAAACATTAGATATAGCTTTATTTAATAAGTACAATCAGCTGCTGTCACAAAGTTTTTTTCTTTTGTTTTGTTTTGTTTTAAGGATTTTATTTTTAAGTAATCTCCACATCCACCATGGGGCTCAAACTCACAACCCAGAGATCAAGAATCACACACCCTACCCACTGAGCCAGCCAGGCGCCCCAGCCAGTAGTTTAAAGCTTTGCTATATTTAAAAACATTACTCTGAGCAGCCTCTACCTCTGAAAGGAGTATCTTTTTAATTTAGGAAGGAAGCTTGGAAATTGCAATTTAATCCCAGACTTGCTTTCCACAATTCTGTTATTCGATAATGCATGTCGCACTGGGTGGCAATCAAGCCATGTCAACTTTTCCATAACTATTTCAAAATTGAGCCTTATAAGTATAAGTCATTGGCTGGATAGCATGTTAGGACCAAATATATGTGAGAGTGCCATTTGGTTTCTCAAAATATGGCTTCATACTAAAGAGCTTCAGGATGTTTATGATGTAATTTGGTAACATCACCTCACCGTTCCTATAAGGGTTGAATTTTATTAAAAATTAAAAAATACTGACTACTAAATAGGTTTTGGAAGGTTTTGTTTAAGAAATATAGTTCATAAATGTTCTGAAATGTTCTGAAAACCCCACTGCAGAAACGTTTGAGTTAAAAATCATTAGTCAAGAAAACATGCATGAATATTGTTCTTGAAAAGGTATGGGAGAATTTTCTACATACAAAGTTTTCAAGTGCAGTGATAATATTTTTCAGAAATGACCTAAAGAGGCTCTTACTTTCAATTCTTTATTTAAAATAAAGTTTTATGTCTTATGGTTGAGATTATATATTCTAAAAGAGGATAACTCCAATTTGAAGACTCACCAAGAGTAAGTTTTCCATCCCTTTTTATTTTACATTTATTTCTTTTTTATTTAATGTTTTTTTCTTTAAGTCTAATCTGGATAAAAACAGTCAATCTAGGCAAGAATACTATTCTTCTTTGGCTGCTTTCCAATTCATATCCTGTAGTCAATGAAGTTCTGACACTGAATGCGTTGGAAAAGGAACACCCTTTGAAACTGCAAAGCAGAAACCCTTGGAACATATGGAGTGAGACTGTAGTAAATCACCTGTAATCTCTCTTTGACATGGCTACTCTTTTATTGAAAACTTGTTTGACAAAGAATTTGATTACACTTTGCACTGGCTACACTTCTGACATATGTTATCTCTATAAGAAGCCTTGCCTTGTTAGATAAGATATGCTCTATATTCTTTGAAGAATGTCTATTTCCTATAAACATAATTAGTTTATCCTCTTGATATAAAAGGCTAAGAAATTACCCTTAAGAGTTTATCAGTTTTTTAATTGCATGTAGATAAAGTGTTAAAATTCTGGAATAGCAAATTCAATTTTAGAACTATCTCACTAATTTGGGATGAATGAAAAGATTGTCAGTAAGAATAAAAAGAGAAATTATGGCTGATTTTTTTACTATACATTAATTAATTCTCAAGTAATATACATTTAATAACTTATATCAGCTTAATGGGGAATTGCCTAGCAGGAGTCTTAAGAGGAAATACTTTTCTAAGTGTGACTTACTATTCATACTCTTCTGAAGTGTTGGGTTTTTGTTTTTTTGTTTTGTATATAGATTTAATCTTTATTTATTTTTGAGAGAGAGAGAGAGAGCATGAGCAGGGAAGGGGGAGGGAGGGAGGAAGGGAGGAAGGGAGAGAGAGAGAAAGAGAGAGAGAGAGAGAGAGAGAGACACACACACAGAATCCGAAGCAGGCTCTGGGGTCTGAGCTGTTAGCACAGAGCCCAATGCGGGGCTCAAACTCACAAAACTGTGAGATCATGACCTGAGCCGAAGTCGAATGCTTAACTGACTGAGCCACCCAGGTGCCCCCTAAAGTGTTTTTTAAAGTGTTATTTTTATTGTTTGCCATACACCCTGCAAGTTTGCTTTTTCTATTTTAGGAAACCATTTTATAAAAAATAATGTAATATTTAAAACTGGCCCAACCAGTGTTCCAATCATCAGATATTCAAATTACTGGAGCTCAGTTTAATAAAGATTGATGGCAAAATAGTGATTCTGTGAATGTATATTCCCTAAGAGCAAAATATGTATAATATGTATAGAATCTCTATCCTTATAACATAGTCCATGTAAAAAAAAAAAAATCACTGAACTACTTCAAGATAAAAAGGCCTAACATATGAAATATATCAAGCAACTGAGTCATAGCAAAATCTTTCTTAAAGATAAAAGAATTTTGATAAATCATTTAAAATCACTGAACATAAACCAAATGAGCAGGCAAAGTTAGGAAACACTAGCAATATGACAAAGAATTAAAATAGTTCTTTCATATTTGGATCTCATTTATTAATACTAAAAATATTAACGTGCCAATGGAAAAATTGGCAAAGGACATGAATAAATAATTTGTAATTTTTTTCTACACACACACACACACACACACACACACACACACACACACACACATTACTCAGCCATAAAAAAGAATGAAATCTTGCCATTTGCAACAACATGGATAGAGCCAGAGAGTATAATGCTAAGTAAGAGCAGTCAGAGAAAGACAAATATTATATGATTTCACTCATATGTGAAATTTAAGAAACAAATGTGCAAAGGAAAAACAAAAGAGACAGAGAGACTCTTAATTATAGAGAACTGATGGTTACTAGAGGGAAGGTGGGTGGGTGGATGGGTGAAATAGGTGATAGGGATTAAGGAGTGCACTTGTGATGAGCACTGGGTGTATATGGAAGTACTGAATTACTACTGTATATCTGAAACCAATAAAACACTTTATATTAACTATACTGGAATTAAAATAAAATTTAAAAAAAGGAAAAAAGTGACATGCTAGTTGGAAATACAAACTTGCCTTCTTAGAAGAAAATATGTCAAATACACAAGTGTTTGTACCTTTTGACTTAGTAATTCTACTTTTAGGAACTTAAACTAAAGAAAAACACAGGGATGTGGATAAGCATTTATATACCATGATATTTATTCCACCTTATTTCATCTGTTTACCTAAGTTTACTTACATCTGTTTTTATGTGATAAACTGGAAAAAACACACAATTTAACAATAATTAAATAATGATACATTTAATTTAACAGACTGATGATACATTTAACAGAATATCATATAACTATGAGAAATAATTTTTTTTTTTCAACGTTTATTTATTTTTGGGACAGAGAGAGACAGAGCATGAACGGGGGAGGGGCAGAGAGAGAGGGAGACACAGAATCGGAAACAGGCTCCAGGCTCTGAGCCATCAGCCCAGAGCCTGACGCGGGGCTCGAGCTCACGGACCGCGAGATCGTGACCTGGCTGAAGTCGGACGCTTAACCGACTGCGCCACCCAGGCGCCCCGAGAAATAATTTTTGAAGACTGTTCAATGACATGGGAGAATACATTGTGATCTAGTAAGTAAATAAAGTAATTTATAATTACATACTGTATATAATCTCAATATGTTATTTTTTAACTCTGTAGAAGGAAATATACCAAAATGTTAAATGGTTATCTCTGAGTTTGGGATAACAAAGTTATTTTCATTTTTATACTGCTCCCTATTTTCCAATTTTCTATCACAAACTCATATTATTTTTAAGAGGGAATTTTTTTTAGGGAAAAATGTATCTGGAAAATCAAGAGAAGAAAATGGAAAATACCTATTTTTTTAATGCTTTTAAAAAACACTTAAACCACTTACCTGTGGTATACAGTCAGTGTATGCAAACATTGATTTAAAGCGATCATCCATGCTAATGTGGTAAAGAACACACATTGCTATTTGTTTGTAGTTTTCATTACCTGGGAATAAGAAATCATGAACATGATTAAATCATGGATATAATTAATTTTTTTGGTATAACACACTCAAATTAATACATTAAGACTTTTAACCTCCTGAATCAAATGCTTATACACCTCTAATTTAGAAAATATTTTGACCTCCCTATTTCAATTTTAAAGTCTAGAATATACTGTCTGTGAAATACCATTAATTTCCAAGAGACAACGTGCATTTTGCAAAAAGAAAATTAACCACAAACCAAAGAATTTATTGTTTTCAGTAGCCTACTGTGAACCAGATTGGATCACTGGCATCCTCACCCTGATGTTCCATGAAAATATGTGATTAACACAGCTCCTAACAGTGAGGACATAAGAAAAATAGCGAACAGAAAGTATATTTAATTCTTATGAGTCAGAAACTGGAAAAATAATCTAAATGATAAAAGAAGTACAGTAGTATTTGTAACATTAAAAAAATACATGACTATAAAATGCTAAGGCCTACAAATAGACTAAGGACCGCCTCAGTACTGAGGCCTAATACACCTCAAAACTGAGAAAGAGAAACAAATGATATATCATAGAGTGAACAATAAAATGGGATTCTATGTATCATGCAGTCCTTCCTGCCTTCAGATAGGTCATATTTTAAGGTCCGATTTATGATCTCTAAGTCAGTGAGTGACAGAACTAGAATTAGAAAACTTGTCTAACTAAAAAGTTTATCAAGAAACAATATCCTTTTTGAAAATTCTAGGCTATGAGAAATACTTGGAGATATTTGGAATTTAAAAGAATCAAGTAGGTAAGTGAATTTAATTGATAAATAATATATGAAGATTTTAAAAGTTTTAACATGGAGGATAAACTTAGCACCTTTATCCTTGTGTCTACCATACCACAAAATTACTAAAATATGTAGTGTTTTTTAAAATTCTGTTTTAGATTTTTATTGAATTTTTTGATATATTAGGCATATCTTTCCAGATGGTTAGAAATTCTTAGACCATGTGAACTTTGGTATTCTCACAAGGCTTAGTAGAACACATGGTAGTTTCTTATTAAATATCCACTGACTGATTTTAATATTTAAACAGCATAGTGATTATAGTTAACAATCCTGTATTGTATATATTTGAAAGTTACTGACAGACAGTAAACCTTGAAAGTTCTAACCACACACCCACACCCATCCACACACCCCCCAACACACACACAGTAACTGTGTGAGGTGACAGATATGTTAACTAACCTTACTGTGGTAATTATTTTTCAATATATATATATATCAAATCATTACATCACATACATTAAACTTATATCATGTTATATGTCATTTAGATCTCAATAAAGCTGGAAAACAAGGAGCAGTGTTACATTAAAAAACCAGAGGCTGGGGTGTTAAGGAATCTACTCCTGAAATCATTGTTGCACTATATGCTAACTGATTTGGATGGAAATTAAATGAATGAATGAATAAATAATAATAAATAAATAAATGGACTAGCATGTCCACTGGGTTATTATTTTAATATTTTAATTTATTTAATTATATCCAAGTTAGCTTGGAGTTAGCTTATAGTGCAAGTTGAAGTTAGCTTATGGTGCAACAGTGATGTCAGGGGTATGGGTTATTATTTATAACTGAAAATTTGAAAATAATCTAGATAACCAACATTTAGAAAATCATAAAATAAATGGTGATATGCTTAGGTAATATTATCTAAACATTATGCAATTATTATGCTTTGCATGTTATAATTATATAACATTATATAAATATTAAAAATCATTTTTAAGGATGCCTGGCTCGCTCAGTTGGTGTAGCATGTGATTCTTGATCTTGAACTCCATGGTGGGTGTAGAGATTAGTTAAAAATAAAATATTTAAAAAAAATAAAAAAAAATCAGAGGCTAAAACAGAAGAAATAAACACATTTATTCAAAGACAGAAATTACTAAATTCTACAAGAGCTTCAGATTTGAGGCAAATATTTTTAAAGTTATAGGAGATCTTTTACAAGTAAATAAAAAAATATAGCGACTAGCTCTAACTTTTTGTTTTCCTTGAGCTTATATGTTACATAAAAATATATCACGTGGTGGGACACCTGAGTGGCTCAGTCACTCAGGCATCTGACTCCTAACTTCGGCTCAGGTCATAATCCTATGGTTCATGAGTTTGAGCCCTTTGTTGGGTTCTGTGCTGACAACGCAGAGCCTGCTTGGGATTCTCTTTCTCCCTCTCCCTCTGCCCCTCCTCTGCTTGTGCTCTCTCTCAAAATAAAATAAACATTAATATATATATAGACAGAGAGAGAGAGAGAACAAAATGAATCTTCAAAACAATAATCTGTCAAGTAAATATTATCCCTATGCTTCAGATGAGGAACTTAATGCTTAGAGAAAAATATATATTTGCTACACGGCCTTGTAAATGAGCAGGGATTTAAACTCTGATTCTAAAATCTTCACCAGGTTATGTTACAATAACACTCAAATACTTTTGTAATTGATAAGATGAAATGGCCTTCTAATACTGGGTAGGAAAGACTGATCTATACTGACTGACAGACATATGACAGAATAAAACACATTTTTGAAACACTTTTTTAAAAGCTGGATTTCTGCATCTTTCAAAATAGTTTGGTTAAAGCCTGTTTCCTTCGGCTTTCAATATCAGCATAAAAATGACTCCTTGGGATAAAACAAACAAAAAAAATCCATTCCTTATCTGATGAATACATACTAGTATACATTTTCATTTTAACTAAAAATCTGTGAATTCACTAACTCAACCACTTGGAACACAACACATGCAGAAACTACATTTTATATGTGAAATAACACTTATTTTATCTCATGTTTTATGTCTGTTTCTCTATAGCATTATAGTTTATAGAAAATTTGCAGAATAAAGAGTGCAGGAGAAATCATTTTGGGTAAATTTCAGGTCCTTTCTATTTGAAAAATGTCACTACACAATCTGTGGAGAAGACAGATGCTAAATTCAAAAGATAAGCTCTAAGGATAATGACCCTAGGCTTAGATGAAAAGGTGAGATATAAGAACAGAGGAGAAAGTACACTTAATCTGAAGATGAAGAGTAGTAAATTCAGAAACACAAGTTAGCTGTAGAAAATATATACACTAAGTATTTAGGGGTAAGAATTCTACTTGGAAGATGTGAGGCAAAAATTGTGAAATTACTCCAAAATGAGAAAAGTATAGAAAAATTGGGTATACCACCAATTCCAACATTTTGTTCTTGGGACCAAAGCAAATATAGAAATAGAAAATATAGAAATCTATAGAAATATAGAAATCTATAGAAACAGAAAATATAGAAATATAGCAATAGAAGATTCACAGATACTACTAAAGCATATTTTCCCACTGTTGAAGGCATGCATTTACACTTATTCTAGTATAAAACACACCTGTCATAGGCAAACAAATCTTTGTACAAATTTTCTTTTTTTTTTTTTAATGTTTGTTTATTTTGAGAGAGTGTGCACCCACACCCATGACGGTAGGAAAGGGGCAGAGAGAGAGAGAGGGAAAGAGAGAATCCCAAGCAGGTTCCACATTGTCAACGTAGAACCTGAGGTGGGGCTCAATCTCACCAATTGTGAGATCATGACCTGAGCCGAAATCGAGTCATATTCTTAAACATCTGAGCCACCCAGGTGTCCCTGTACAGGTTTTCTAATACGTGGGTTAAAAGAGAAGAAATCTAGGGGCGCCTGGGTGGCGCAGTCGGTTAAGCGTCCGACTTCAGCCAGGTCACGATCTCGCGGTCCGTGAGTTCGAGCCCCGCGTTGGGCTCTGGGCTGATGGCTCAGAGCCTGGAGCCTGTTTCTGATTCTGTGTCTCCCTCTCTCTCTGCCCCTCCCCCATTCATGCTCTGTCTCTCTCTGTCCCAAAAATAAATAAACGTTGAAAAAAAAAATTTTTTTTAAAAAAAAGAGAAGAAATCTGGGGCGCCTGGGTGGCTTAGTTGGTTAAGCGTCTGACTTCAGCTTATGGTTCGTGAGTTTGAACCCCAGCTCAGGGCCTGGAGCCTGCTTTGGATTCTGTGTCTCCCCTTCTCTCTCTCTGCCCGCCTCTCTTTCTCTCTCTCTCTCTCTCAAAAATAAACATTAAAAAATTTTTTTTTTAAAGTGAAAAATTCCAACTTTATTCTCCAAGGAGGAGGGTATCCTTATGGTTTGGTCAGATTATACTTCACAGTATTTAGCTTTTTTTTCTAGGTATTGAGATATTTTTAAATCTTTTCAAGTAGGGTCCTTCAGCAAGCTTTCATATTTTTTTAATTTTAATTTTTTAATGTTTATTTTTGAGAGAGAGAGACAGAGTGTGAGTGGGCTGGGGCAGAAAGAGAGGGAGACACAGAATCTGAAGCAGGCTCCAGGCTCTGAGCTGTCAGCACAGAGCCCGATGCGGGACTCGAACTCAGGAGCCACAAGATCATGACCTGAGCCGAAGTCAGATGCTTAACTGACAGAGCCACGCAGGCACCCCAACAAACTTTCATATTCTGAAGGCAAATCTCTTTTTCCCTGCTATTCCAGTTTCTTTCTATATGTTGTTCAGCTGTGGGTATGTTCTAATCCTACTTAACTTTTACAAAATATTTTTTTAACAAAATATTATTTGAATATATTTTCTCTATGTAGTGGGTTCACTGAAAAGTAGGATTCCAAAGCACACAACTTGGTAAATGGTAAAAGAAACAAAGAATCAATAACCAATAAAAAGATTCTTCAAGATCAAAGTACATCACCAAACAAATTAGAATTCAATGTGGAAACAGGAATAAAATGGTCCATGCTTGAGGAGAGTCTATTGCTGGCGTCAATGAAAAGAATTCTAAGAACTGTTTTAAGGTGGTACATCATTCATATAAGATGAGAGAAAAGATTCACTTTTAAGAGATCTGTACTCAATAAGATAGGTAACAAGGAAGCTCCTTTAGAGCTAATGATAATACACACTGATAATACAATGTATATAATGGTAGTATATCCTAAGGATAAATCAAAGATATAGAATACGTGATAGAATAGGAAGCCTGGAGTAGAGTCCTAAAATTATAATAATTTCTGAAAAGCAGATGAATCACATATGTAAGAAACAGATCTCAGATATGACAATAACTTATTTTTTTTTCACAACATAAATATCTAGTTTCAAGAAACAGAAAGATTCATTCTTCAGCCAGTCCTGCGTCTGCTCTTGTGTGCTGTCTCTTCTCCTCTCTCCACACTCGTGTCCCAAGGTGAAAACTCCTTGCAGCTCTCTAATGCCTTCCTAATTCTTCTCTATCGTGACCCACTATTAAGAAAAAAACAACAAAACACCTCTGAACATGTCCCCAGTTCCCATCATCTTCCCCCCCCCCCATAATATGTACCTAAAATGCTAATCATGCCCCAATGCATGCTGAAAACTGAAGGCCTGCGGTGGAATCTCCAGGGAAGCAGTGCTGTCCTGAAAGCCTGGCAGACAGCCAATCTTTTTAGAACTGTAGTTGTTTGAGAAAAGGGGAAAGAGAAAGGGTTAAGCCAACAGTGATACTGTTCCTACTGTATGTTAGGCATATGTTTTCTCATTCACCCTGTGAGGAGGTAGATCCTATCTTTGATTTGGAGATGAGGCAATGATATTCATTAAGGTTATGAATCCTTCCAAAGGAGACGGCACCATGAATCTGAGACTCAAATCTAGGTGGGACTACAAAGCCTGCTTGTGGGCTTCCTGTTATTATCATTATCCCTTAGTGACATAGTACAGGAAGGAGATAAAATTAGAAGGGACTCTATGAGACCTGGGAGTCTTAGAGAAGACAGTGGGAAGGTGGCCGAAGAGGGGAAGAGAAGATGGAATGCACAACGACAACCAGTTGTTTACCGGAAGACCTGTGCCCAGATACAGTAGGTTCTGAAGGGCCAAAGAAGTTCCTGACAGGGACAAAAGGAATTATCCCCCCAGCAGTTTGGGGGACTAGATCTTCAGCAGTTCTGAAGCTCACTTTCACTAAATTGGACCAGAGCTACCATCAGGCAGTGTTTGAGTTTATGAAAAAACACAAGGTGCTACAGAAGCTTAAAAGATGAGTGGCCCTGGTAGCATAACACTGTGGTTCAGAGCTCGGGCTCTGACAGGCTGGGTTCAATCTGTGACTCCTGCACCTGAGATAGAGCCTGTGAGTGTTATTTAAACTCTCCGTGCTTCAATTTCTTCATCAGCGGAATCGATATAACAACTGTACCTAACTCAAAGGGTTGTTACGTAAGGATTAGTTAGGAGAATTCTGGTAAAGCAATTAGTAGTACTGAGTCTGACACAGTAATAAACCAATTCAATACATGTCATTTCTTACTCTAATTATTATGTGAACAAGAATGTTTTTTTCTGTTTTACCAACAGAACAGTACTATCGTGCGCCCCTAACACACACGGTGGGTTTTTCTCTTTTCAAGATCGGATCATAGTCAGAAATAAAGCAGGCTTGAGAAGCAGCGGAGATTTCTCCAAGATGAGCTAGGCAGGGTCCAGAGGTATATTCTGAGCCTGCAGCTAAGCCACTTGTCCTTCTATTCAGTCACTTTCCCGTAAAGCTTTACTATTCCCAAAGTATGGGCTGAAGAGAGTTACCTTACTACAAGATTCCACTAAGTGACCCCTATCTGATAGGAGCCCTTCATCATTCTCTCATTCTTTTTTTTATTTTTATTTTATTTTATTTAAAAAAATTTTTTTTTCAACGTTTTTATTTTTGGGACAGAGAGAGACAGAGCATGAACAGGGGAGGGGCAGAGAGAGAGGGAGACACAGAATCGGAAACAGGCTCCAGGCTCTGAGCCATCAGCCCAGAGCCCGACGCGGGGCTCGAACTCACAGACTGCGAGATCGTGACCTGGCTGACGTCGGACGCTTAACCGACTGCGCCACCCAGGCGCCCCTATTCTCTCATTCTTAAACAGGGTTATAAATTCCTTAATAAGAGTGCAACTTGAGAAAAGAACATAATCAAAATACAGATTCAGTACACATTCGTCCTCCACCACTACCACAAACACACTGTGAATCTCTCACCCCTCTTTCATGCTTCTGCATCTGCAATAGAACTTAAACTCAGTCTTGGAGTAGGAAACTATACAGGTGATCGGCTACCAAGAAGATGAAAGGACTCAGGCAGAAGTCTAAGAACACTGCAGACAAAGCTCACAATTAGCTACATTACTTATTTACCTTCAAGTGGCATGTCCCATGCTTCCCCCCTTGTTTAGGCCGAGCACAACTGAACAAAAGAAACTGAAATATGACAGGCATTATACCAGAGGTATTCTTTTTCCTTGAGAAAAGTGGGAAAGGAGGTGATGACAGATCTAAGGGACTACAATATTGTACTCACAGGTCAATATAACACAAGTTGCTGATATGTCTTCTGGTTTTGTCTGGGTAAATGTTCCCTGGACCCCAATCACGTGATTTACAAATACCTATAAATTTGATTTTCAGGGCACCTGGGTGGCTCAGCTGGTTAAGCATCCAACTTTGGCTCAGGTCATGGTCTCACGGTTCATGGGTTCGAGACCCACATCGGGCTCTGCGCTGTCAGCTGTCAGAGCCCCCTTTGGATTCTCTTCCTCTCTCTCTGCCCCTCCCCCACTCACATGCTCATGGACTCTCTTTCTCAAAAATAAACAAACTTAAAAAAAAATTGATTTTCTGGGGCGCCTGGGTGGCTCAGTCAGTTAAGCATCTGACTTTGACTCAGGTCATGATCTCGGGTCCATGAGTTCTAAGCCCTGCGTTAGGCTCTGGATGCTGACAGCTCAGAGCCTGGAGCCTGCTTTGGATTCTGTGTTTTCCCCTCTCTCTTCCCCTCCCCCACCCATGCTTGTTCGCTCTCTCTCTCTCAAAAACAAATAAACATCAAAAACTTTTTAAAGGGGCACCTGGATGGCTCAGTCGGTTGAGCGTCCGACTTCGGCTCAGGTCACGATCTCACGGTTCGTGAGTTCGAGCCCCGCGTCGGGCTCTGGGCTGATGGCTCAGAGCCTGGATCCTGCTTCTGATCCTGTGTCTCCCTCGCTCTCTGCCCCTCCCCCATTCGTGCTCTGTCTCTCTCTGTCTCAAAAATAAATAAACATTAAAAAAATTAAAAAAAAAACTTTTTAAAAAATTGATTATCTTCCTTTTTTTTTTTTGTATTTTTTTAGGGAATTTAAAAATACAGAAACTGACATTTGCCCTTTAACTCAGAAAAAAGATGTAAATATCCTATACATGATCTTCTAACCCATGTTACCTTGACAATTCTAATTCACATCTTATTGCTGCAAATCACATATTTCCTTTCTCTACTAAAGAACTGCAATATATGAATGAAGATTGCAATATATTACAGTATATAACCGTAATTATTCACTGAAGCATTAATTATTATATAAATGATTAGTTGCTTGATGAAAATACAGCCTATAACTTCATGGCATCTAGCAGATATTCTGACAGCTGTAAAAAAAGGACAAAATATTTTAGGACAAAAGTGCATACCCGCAGTGGGAAGATGTCTGGAAATAACCTAAATTCATCTCCTCAAACACAGCTGCACACAAAAAGTAATGGCTTTCTGGCAGTCAACATTTATTATTACTTAAAGGCTAATTTGCAGATCACATAGCAATAAACAGTCATTAAGAGAGATTAAATGGTCCAAGTAAAATTAAGAGCTTATCCTTCATTATAAGCTAATCATCTTCTTTGATTGGAAGAAAGGATATCTGAGTTTTTAAAAAATAAACCTCAAAAAAAATCTTGTATATCCTAAATGAATTTGGGGCTTGGGGGTATGATTTTCCCATAAGAATTCATGACTAAGAACCATAAACTGCAGCTAACCAGCTATGATTCCTCTACATCCTACAAATGGCAGGCATTTCAAAAGGGCTCCTTTAAGACTTACAGACATCAATTATTCCCAAGTAAAAACAGGCTGCCAATAGTCCGTATGCTGGCATAGCACCAAAGGCCCTGTGAATTTTGAGCAGAGCAGTGAAAAGACTGAATATTTTTGAGAACTAGGTCCTTAATGACTAGAGGTGGATTAGTCAAATCTGTTCAAGTAATAAGGCCAGGGTGGAAAAAAAATGGCCTAGTCATTATGATTCCTTTGGTATTTACGGTAATAAACATGAATCATGATGAACTCACTGGCTATTAAACGCAGAGGTCATAAGTACTTCGATAGGATTTCCACAGGAATTCACCGTTAATTAGCTGGATCATTATTTGAAAGTGTTAGTGAATTATCTTAGCAGTTGTGCAGCCATTCCCCCCAAATTGGTCATTCCCAGCTGAGGGCAGTTAATGCCTTAACAAACTGGTCATTAACTCCAGTAACTGATTTGTGGGAATTACTGCACTTATAAAGTACATTCAAGACTTTTTTTTCCTTTTTTAAAAAATCTGCAGCTGTAGTTCAACTGGAGCAGCTGAAGGAGGAAAAAAAAACGTTCTCTGGACTGCTCTCATGATCGATTTTCTGCCAATTAAAGGGCAAACGCATGCTGATGGGTTTTGAATTTTAAAATGTCTTCAGTTTTTCATCTCCAAAGTGATTAGTAAAAACACCAGTTAGTTACTAATTTTGTAAGACACTTGGGATTTTCCATTCACAGTTCAGTCAAGCAGAAATATGAGTTTGAACACCAGAACTCAAAGCCAAATTTCCGCTTCTGCAGTAGACCCAGCCCAACACTTTGTAAAAACAGAGTGAGAACACAAGTTATGGGCCACATTATTAGCCAGATTCTCATTCTCTTTTGCACTCCATGTCTTCATTCAAAGTAGAAAACTCCCTTTGAAGTCACAAAGGCCCCAGGAGAAGATAAGATATATATGCTCAGTATGATCAGACAGCCTTAGTTTAAACTTGAATTTGAGGAGATCATTTTTAAGACTACAACTATACTGGACAGTCTCCTTTTTAGAATAGATTTGTTCACAGTATAAAGATTTGAGATGAATAGATAAAAACCAAGAGCTTTTAATCATGAGCTGAAGGGGGAACATTACAGAGTGTAGGTTACAATGATCAGTATGAAAACAAGTGTAACAATAGTCTTGTGATACAGGGTTTCATGGATAAATGATTTTTGTGTCCAATGACTTGATATAAAAACTATAAAAAACTGAAATTGTAAAGCTACCAGTAAGCTCAACAGCTCAGTCACATTAAGAGATATTCACTAAGTACTCTAAAATCAAATACTTTTGATGCATTTTCATTCATTTTATGTACAACCGCACATTCTGCCATATAGTTCATTTTTCAAATATTTGCAACATATTTTAATTATTTTATTACCTGGTCTATAGTGGCCTTTTATTATGTCTAAAGCATACTATAACAACTTATAATACATCCTACAAAATGTGCACTCTTGTGGTACCAACGATAGGGACCAAAATAAAGCCCTTAACAATGACTGCTTTCTAGCCTACAGGTCCACACCATTGACTTAATGTGCTTCGGTCAGCTTTTACCTTGTAGAAATGGAGACACCCCAGGCAATATTCACACACAGAGTATTGGAACCAGCTGGTGATAGAAGAATCCTAAGAAAAAAGGCTTCTTGATTTAATTGGGAAAACAGGAGGAAGCATAAATTTTACTGCCATTAATAACTTCAAGCAATCTTGATATGACTCTACCTCACCCTGACGGCTAAACATGTGCTTTTTGTTAAAGTGTTTGCCACATCTGACCCCTATTGTTTGCTCACTTGATCAGGTAAGAAAATGTAGGTTTATTTATAGGATAAATGAGGCCTATTAAAATTGAGAAACAGTGCAGTAGTCTATGAGGAGCTGCATACTGAAACAGATGTGTGAAATTCCATAACAGTTTTGTAATAAACAGGCCAAATGAAGTTATTTTAAAAAGTCTACTTTAAGTTTCTTAAACCATCATAAAGGCAACCTAGTTTTTAAAAACTGGAAAACACCTCCTAATTAGAAAACATTATTCTGACAATTTCCCACCAATTTTTAATAAACAGGCCAAAAAAATGTCGTGTACTACATATTACTCTCTCCACAAAATAAAGACGTGCTTTATTTCTTAATTTTAGGATCCTTTTGATAAAATAAAAATTAAGCCATTAATTATAATGAAAAATAATATTATGGGGGACTTTCAAAGGTGTTCAGAACCTAACTGTTTCAATTTTCTTTTAAGGACATATGACAGAATGGTCAAAAGAAATAACCCTTAATTTTTAAGTGATCAAAGTTTAGAGTCCAACAGTCTCTGCTCTGGTGATCTCCCACAATAAGGGAAATCAGACTTGTCTCAACCGGAAGAAATCAAACATTTATCACTTAACTCTTGACCTGGTCTGACTTGCTACACGCTGATAAAATCTTTCCACAGCCTTGGAAAATGCCCTGAAACCCAGATTACCTAATGTAATCTAGACCAAGATGAATCAGGTGCCATTCCTACTCTCAAAACCATTCTGGGTCTACTCACAGAATGCAGAAACATTTATATCCATTTAGAACACCTTGGAAACGCTAATTTATCTTGCAGTGAAGACAATATGGTCCAGCAATGCTGTGACTGAAATTTGGGTCCTTTTTGAAATGATTCATGTGGAACTGTGAAACAGGCGTGACGATGTGCTACTGAATCTCAGAATCCTAATTTTCCTGCCATAACCAATAAAATTAGTTTCAGCACAAACCAGTCATGTAAATTAGCATGCTCACAACTTTCAAATTTGGAAGAGTCAAAAGTTATACAGCTAGAAATTTAAATCAAGATTTAAATTACAGACCAAACTTTCTCACTAGTTGTATGCAGTGCTATACATGTATCAATGACCTGATGCCTCTGGTGATTAAAGGGCAACTTGAAAAAGATGTCTGGGCTAGTTAACTTTTTTAGTTAACTTGCACAGAGATTCATAAATCACATGTGAATGTGCCTAATGCAAGTTAAGCACATGATGAATATTTATTGAGTGTGAGTTCGATCTTTAGCTATTACTATATTACTATATATATATATTGAAAAGCTACCAACATCTCTAGGTAACACTACGAATTCCTCAGTTTTTTTAGGAAGCATTCTCCTGTCTGCTCATAAATGAACTAAAGAAGTATCCCTAGGCAGGGTAATTTGTGATGCTGGATTCAACATTTGGGTTTTGGCTTGTTTTTTTATTTTGTTTATTTTGTTTGCTTTTTGGTGGTTTTAAAAAGTTTCCATTAGGGGCGCCTGGGTGGCGCAGTCGGTTAAGCGTCCGACTTCAGCCAGGTCACGATCTCACGGTCCGTGAGTTCGAGCCCCGCGTCGGGCTCTGGGCTGATGGCTCAGAGCCTGGAGCCTGTTTCCGATTCTGTGTCTCCCTCTCTCTCTGCCCCTCCCCCGTTCATGCTCTGTCTCTCTCTGTCCCAAAAATAAAAAAAAAAAAAAAAATAAAATAAAATAAAATAAATAAACTTAAAAAAAGTTTCCATTTTAATTCCAGTTAGTTAAGGTACAGTGTTACGTTAGTTTTAGGTCTACAATATAGTGATTCAATACTTCCATACATCACCCTGTGCTCATCAGGACAAGTGCCCTCCTTAATCCCCATCACCTATTTCGCCCATCCCTCCACCCCCTTCCCTCTGATAACCATCAGTTGGATCTCTACAGTTGAGTGTTTCTTGATGTGTCTCTTATTTTTTTCCTTTTGCTTGTCTTGTTTCTTAAATTCCACATGAGTGAAATCCTATGGTATTTGTCTTTCTCTCACTGAATTATTTTGCTTAATATTATTATTATATTCTCTAGTTCCATCCATGTTGTTGCAAATGGCAAGATTTCATTCTTTTTTATGGTTGGGAAATATTCCACTGTGTGTGTGTGTGTGTGTGTGTGTGTGTGTGTGTGTGTGGTGTTTGTATATGTGTGTATATCTTCTTTATCCATTCATCAATCAATGGACACCTGGACTGCATCTGTATCTCAGCTATTGTAAATAATGCTGCTATAAACATAGAGGTGCATGTATGGGCTTTTGAATACTTTAAAAGAACAGCATGCTAATCTAAGATCAAACCTGTCTTTTCATCTATTTGAATAGTGCTTCTCAAACTACCTGTGGTTTAGGGTCAAGTTTTTATTTTTCCTCCCATGTGTCAGAGACCAACACTTTTATAAATTATACTGAAAATTAAAGAAAATATATGCAACACAGAAGTTCAAAAAATGTATTATACTCAGCAGACATAATATTATATACATAAGTTGCTGTAAATTGTCTAAACTCTGATTCTTAATTTCTGGATTTACTCATTTCAGACAAGTAAAAAACAGTTTATGAATGTGCATTGGTCGGTGGACCATACTTTGAGTTATCACTGTATTAGAAGATTCCTGCCTTGAATCACAAAATTCACTGAAGATATCTGTACCATATAAGTGAAATCCAAGTGCTATTTCAAGGTTTACAACAAACCCCCAGGCATAGAATAGTCAAAACTATGAGGTAAGAAGACTTTTTACTATGCTCATCTTTTTTCATTTAGGGACCATTAACCCTCAAACCTTCCCTTCCTTTTCTTCCACCTTATCATAACTAACGTTTGTATAAGGCCTTTTACTTATGAAATAAATAGACATCAATTCTCTCATCAGAGTTGCAAAACAATCCCGTGGGATGGATTTTCTAAACAGGACAAAAGGCTCACACCTATTGACTTGCCTAATGTCACCCAACCAATAAGGGGTGAACGGAAGGAAGGAGACTCAAGCTCAGTTCTTTTAATGGTCATTCCTTTCATGTGTTCCTTTCATACATTAATCCATCCAACCACCTACCAGATATTTTCTGAGAACTTACAATATGCTAGACATTATTGTAGGCACTGGAAATGTAGGAGTGAATGAGACTGATACAAATCCATATTTTCATGCAGCTTATAGTCTTTGGGACCCAATAGGAATGGTGGTGATAGTGGGTGTGTGGTGAAGACAATAAACAAGATAATTACATGAAAGATAGATCATGTGGTGATTAAGTGCTATGAATAAAAATAAAAGGAAAAAGAGAATAACCTGAGAGCAAAGCCCTTTCATGAGGGAATGAACTGTGCAAACAACTAGAAAAGGACATGGTAGGCAGAAGGAACAGGAAGTGTCAAAGTCACGAGGTAGGCGTGTCATTACTGGGTTCAAGGAATAGCAAGGAGGCCAATGAGTTTTCAGCAGAAAGAACAAAAACAAGAGTACTAGAAGATGTAGTTACAGAGGTAAGGGGCAGACAGAGAACATATAGATGCTTGTAGGCCATTGTTAAGACTTTGGTTCTTCTCTGGATAGGAAGTCATTGAAGATTTCTGAGCAGAGAAATGACAGGATTTAACTCAAATTTTAACGTGATCACTCTGTGTGCTGTGTTAAGGAGAGAATGTGGGGCAAGGGTAGAAGCACAAAGACGAGTTAGGATGCTACTGTATTAAGCCAGGAAAGAGAAGATGGGGCTGGCAACAGGGTGGCAGCAGCTATGTTTTGAAGACAGAGCTGACTGCCCAGACAGACTGGATGGAGGGTAAGAGGGAAAAAGAGAAATTAAGGAGAACTTCCCCAGTTTTGGCTGGTTAATTACAAAGTTTCCATTTTATGGAGAGAGAAAAGACTGAAAACAGTGGAAATTATCTATCTTTCTGTTTATATTGGGGAGTCGTCCACATAGGCAGAGTATTTAAACAGAATGGATGAAGTCACCAAGGGAGCAAGTATAGATGGAGAAAAATTCTATGGACTATGCCCCGGAAGGTGTTCTAATGTTTAGAGACGGGGAGATAAGGTAGAAGCAGAAAAGGAGACTGAGAAGGACTGGGGACTTAGGGGAAAAACCAGAAGAGTACTGTGTCCTGGAAAATCAATGAAAAAAGAAGAGGAGAGAAACTACCAAATGTTCACTACTGATGGAGTACTAGGAGTGCTGGGAATTGACCACTGGATTTGGCAACGTAGAGGTCACTGGAACTTGACCACAGTGATGCCATGGGGGTGTGTGTATGTGAAAGTCCAACTGGAGAAGATTAAAAAGTGTAGAACAGTGAGGGAGGGGGGAATTGAGATTGGATAGAGAAGAGAGGAGAAAGAGGGAGTGGGATGCAAAGAGCACAGAGCAGACAAGAAGGGATATGAATGCATGCAAAAAGAGAGAAACTGGGAGATAGGAAATGACCGCAATTCTTGAGGCATTCTGCAATAATGGGAAGAAGAGAAATGGGATGGTAGTTGAAAGATGAAAGAGTGAAGTGAGAGTAAAGAAGAATATTAAGATGGAAGAAATAGTAGCATATTTATATGTCGATGGGAATGATCTTCCAGAGAGGGAAAAATTAATGCAAGGGAGGAGAACTGCTGGAGCAAGAACCTTGAGTAGGTGACAGGGAATGGGATGGAGAGGGAATGTTGGTCAATGATGAGATTAGGAGCAAGTTCATCCAGAATAATGTAAGGGAAGCCAAGTACAGACAGAGGTAGGAGGGTAAGTGTGGCAACAGGAACTCATGGAAGTTTTTCTGACTGCTCTTATAGTGAAATAGGAACAGAACAAGGTAATGAGCCTAGGATGAACATGAGGTGTTGGATTTATGAGAAGGTATAGGAATGAAACTCTCACTTAGGAGAGTGGGAGGACCACATAAAGAAGAAAATGTAGTATGACTGCTGGGCAGCATGAAAAGTCTAGTATTGGTTAATTATCCAGAATGTACTGTATGCTGTTGTCCCTGTGTGCTCAGGGTCTTCCTTTTCCACTCTCCTACATCATGTCATACATTCCCCACCCTTCTTCACAAAGCACCAAAGAAAGTGATAAAAATGATTCTAAGATGTGAGTGGCTGAACACTCAAAATGTCTAAAGGGCAAGGCAAGAAATATAATGAAACGTCTACGAGAAAGTAAGGTTTATCTCAGGGGAATGGGAGAGTTTGGATCATGCCTAGAAATCCAAAGATCAAATTAAGAGACTACATTTTGGTAAAGCCGAACATGTCTTCTAGCTGGATTTAAGCTGCTAATTTGAGACTCCTGGTGTATTATTACAATCAGGAATGTATGCATTTAACAGGAATTAAAAGCTTTAAAGGAATGCTCTAATTCACTGGTCTTCAAGGTGCAGCCTGAGGATCCCTAAAGGGGATCCCCAAAGTCACACCATTTTTATAACAATACTAATATATTACTTTCCTTTTTAAAATTCACATTCTCTCATAAGAGGCTAACACATATATGAAATATGATACCACGACAGAGTGTTGAGGGAGCTAGGAGAGCCAGCTGTTGTCTATTAAGCCTGACTTTAAAGAAATTTGCAAAATGAAAAAAAAAAAAAAGAAATTTGAGAAATATAAAATTATGCTACTCTTGTCACTAATTTTTGTCTTGTTTTGGAAAGAGTTTTGATAACATATTTATGTTAAAGTGTAGCAACTTTGTTATTTTAAGATGAATATTTAATTTTTTTCTCAATTATGAATATAGTAAATATCTCTAGATATAATCTCTAATAAACAAAAGTGCTTTGGAGGTCCTTAATAATTTTTAAGAGTGAAAAGAGTCCTGAGACCAAAGTTTGAAAACTGATGCTCTCTAACCACTGAATTCCTACAGTCTCCTGATAAACAGGGAAAACTTACAAAATAGCAGAGAAACTGTGGGAAGTGAGGATTGCCTATAATTTATAGGTAGCTATCTAATCTGTTTAACCACTAGGCTGGCTATGACTATTCCATTTTTGTTTTAACAAACGCAAAATTTCGTATATGTAGGATGAGACCTACACATTTTATGTGTGTGTTTATTCCCTTGAGTTTAAGTCCCTTTGAAAATCAAGTTAAAAATTGAAAAGCTGACAGGAAAACTTGGAACATTACTCACTTTAAAATACACATCAATATCATTCAAAAAGGAAAAAGAATACTGTAAATAAACTCAAAATTGTTCAAAAGAGTTTACCAGTGAAATACGGTAGTTTTTTTTTAAATATTGATTATGCATTCTGTAATAAAGTATCTCTCCCATTATGTGATGTTTAAAGCTTTCTGTACAAACTATTTCATGATGAACTAGGTAGGCTCTCCCAAAGAATGCACTTCAGTTGGGGATTTATGCTTGCTCCTTTACTTAACATCATCCCCAAGCACATCAAGCAGTACTTATTAGCTTATGAATCATCGGAGCCAGAGCAACTGAGAGGTGCAGAAACATTTGTCTGGTGCATCAGATGAAAAGCTAGGAACATTTAGTTTTCAAGTCACTTTTGAAACACTATCAGTGCATTCTCCAGGAAACTGAAGAACACACTATGACGAAGCATTTCCTTGCCAACTCCCAACCCAGGATATTCTGACATAAGGAAGCACTCTTGAGACACATCAAGGTCAAATGGCTTAAGAACTTATGACAGAGAATTTTTTTTTATAATGATTTCTTAGATGAGCCAAAAATCTCTAAACATTTAAAAAAAAATTAACTCTATATCATAAAAAACCTGACTGAACTAACAATTGGCTAAATAAAGCCAAACTTTCTAGGTCCAATTCAATTTGCATACAATCACGTTTGCGGAAACCCCCGGCTATGACAGGTCTCCCAGATGGTAATATGAAGTTTCTAAGCCTAAGAAATTATGTGTCAAGCATGGGAATGAATAACACTGAAAAGATTTTATAACTGATACTGAAATAGTAAGCAGAGGTAAGTTTAGGATCCTTTATGAAATCTTAGGAAAGTAACATTATCAAAAATGAAGTAAGAATGGAATAATTTTGGTGGCATTTAAAAAAAACAAAGGGATACTTAGATACAAGGGTTCTCATGGATCCAAACAAAAATTGTGAAACATTTTTAACCATCAGGCTGGCTGTGACTAGTCCATTTTTGTTTTAACAAATGCAAAAATTCATATATGTAGGATGAGACCTACACATTTTATAAGGTTTATTCCCTTGAGGGAACTTCTATGCCTAGCAAAGGATCAAAACTATTCAAACAAATCAATTTCAGGAAAAGTGGAGAAAGAAAATTTTAAATAATGATTTCTAAAATTCTTTATTAATCCATTTTTTGTGTCCCTGATGTCAAAAGAAAAGCTAAATTCAAAATCCCTAAATGAAATGCTTTATATGACAATATTTTTAAATAATATTTGGTTTTACTGAGTAACATTTCACTCAGCCTCACATGGCGAAACAGATGAGCTATAACAAAACCTCTCTGCCTTTAAAAGTAAGTCAAATCACAAAATCTTCCTCAATTACATTTTTTTTCTCAGTTATTCAGCAATTCTGACAACAGCAGGGGTCGCAATGTACTAGTTAAATGTTTCAGGATGCAAGAGAAGGGGATTAAATGTTCACATAGCACAGCTTTATTAGAGCCTGAAAGATTCATGATTCATTGTACTCTAGTTAAAATAATCTATCATTAAATATAAAAAGATTTTTCAGTTATGGGGTCCCCAAATAATAGTAAAGAAAACCTACTTAAAATCTGATAGCATTTCCAGTTGAAACAGCATCCCTTAAAAATCACTTCTGAAAAGTTCTCCACATGTGTAGCCCTACAAAAGTGGCTTTACATTTTTTGCATCTTTTAAAAAATAAACAATTTCTATATATAAAATAGGTAACTCTTTAATTCAGTCCTCTATCAACCTGAACTGAGTTTCTTTCTAATAAAAAACCAACCTGACCACTCATGTTCTACTCTATGCTCTTTAATTCCTTCTCGGTGATTACAATGAAGAAAATGTACTCCAAATTCTTCAAATACTTGATTTACAAAAGGTTTTTTCCATTAAAAAAATTTTCAATTCCATGGAATCACTCCCATCACTACTTGCCAAGAATAACCTAGAAGAATTTAGATAATCTACTGTTCAACACACAAAAAATCCAGCAGAGACAGTGATTAAGATTTCTGAACATTTGATGGGAAAGAAATCTAATCACTTTCCCATAGTTCAATGTTTTCCAAATGAATGTCAAATCAATCAGAACACAAAATTAATATAAGTCATAAGTAGAATAAACAATGAACAGAAAATAAATAGAAAATACAGTTCACTGCACACAGAAATGGTAAATACTGCTTTGTGAACATTTTTAAAAATTACGTATGTTAAAATCTGTAATAGATGTAAGAAGTAAAATGTAATGTATATAAATATACACATATGGATATATACACATGCATATATATATCACATACACATGTGAGTATTAGGTTGTAGTGTAAACTATACTATAGATTGGGGTAAAGATGTTTGAAAGTCATTGCTCTATACTAATTATATCCTATCCCTTTAAAATCTATGCTCTGTGTAATGCTTCCTCACTACAATTTCTATATAATTGTAGTGGCCAAAGACCAGAGATATTAAATGTATCACTGAATTGCTCAATTGAGAAATTTAGTTTATTGTGTTAGGAGTTAATGATTTATTTTTCCACACAAGTAACATATACATTAACAAGTATAAAAATGACTATTCTATTATTAATAGCTTATCAGCAAATCATTTATACACTCAATGCAATTTCTTTGGACACAGCAGAGAGAACAAGCAAAATAGGTTTCTTCACAGTTAAAAGAAATGTTACAAAGTCTGCAATAAACCTTACTAAGAGGAGTGTGTTACTGGGAAGAGAACCCTTTGGGCATTCATTTGGAATTCATTTTTAACAAAATATACACTTCAAATAAGCTCAGTTGTCAGTTTCCAAGACCACAAGAGATTAGAAATATATCATTAGAGAGAGGAAAATTGCTGCTATAGAATTGCTTCTGGAACAGAAGAAATGAGAAGTGACAGCTAAAAATAAGAGGGGAAAACAGAAAACCTGTACATAAAACATTTAAATACATGGAATTCTGAGGCCATTTAGTAAGGGGAAATAGTTGAGCACAGTAATATTTACATTCCTGTATAATAAATTATTTTGACTCGATGATTAAAAAAACTCATATAGCAGGTGAACGCTGGTACTCTGGTTCCAAAGCCCATCGTACTAACCACCACACTATACTTCTCAATAAAAATTAAATGACGTTTATGGTATTAAAAGTACATTTAAGAAAACATTTATGAAAAGAAACATGTAATCAATTTTAAAGAACTTTATATAAAATGATTAAATACCCTTAATGTTATAAGCTGAGAAAACTTTCTTATCATAAAGACCCATTCCTTGGATATCTATAGTTTGTATTCTATATAATTTCCTAACACTGTACTCTTATTTAACCTTTCCTTATTAACATGCATTATTATCTATATACTGAAGATGAGAAAATGGACACATAGGTTAAATAATTTACACAGTATCACATAGCTAATAACAGATGAAGCTAATATTCAAAGTCATATGGTATGGCTCCAGAATTCTAGCTTTTAATTAATGTGCTCTGTGGTACTATAGTAGTTAGATACACTACATATGGTAGTATTGCTATAATGTCTCAGGATGTATTTTTTTAACAGATTCTGGTAATCCTGGAAACTCAGCTAAAATAAAATTCAGAAGTGCCTGGCTGGCTCAGTCAGCACAGAATGTGACTCCTGATCTCAGGATTGTGAGTTCGAGCCTCAACATGTGCATAGAGATTACTTAAAGATCAAAATCTGGGGTGCCTGGGTGGCTCAGTCAGTTAAGTGTCCAACTTTGGCTCAGGTCATGATCTCACAGTTCGTGAGTTCGAGCCCCACATCGGGCTCTGTGCTGACAGCTCAGAGCCTGGAGCCTGCTTTGAATTCAGTGTCTCCCTCAATCTCTGCCCCTCCCCCACTCATACTCTGTCTCTCTGTCTCTCTCTCAAAAATAAACATTAAAAAATAAAAAATAAAAATAAAAATCTGAAAAAATAAGTAAAAGAAAATTCAGAAAAACTGGAAAATACTTTTCAGGGTTGTTAGGTTGCTAACGCACCAATATTCTAGTTCTAATCCTTCCAAACATTTGCCAACCCCTTAAAGTTCGGCATGGCCATGTGACTTGCTATTATCAGTGCCAAGTGTAAGCAAAAATTATATTTGTCAGTTCAGAGCAGAAGTCTTCAAGAGAAGTTTACAACTCTGCCTTTTCTCTTTCTCTCTTCCCTGGTGCCATGGTGACCCAGAGATTCTGTTAGTCTTGGTCTCTGATGGTGACACAGACCAACACTTTCTACTCACTTATTATGGATACGTAATACGAGGAAGAAGTAAATCTTTGATGTGTCTTAAGGTACTGGGATCTTAAGGTTGTTTATTAATAATCATAGCCTTGTCTTCCACTAATACAGTTGACAGGTTTTTCGTGGGAAGTGATGAATAAAAGGGCCATTTTTGGACGATGATAAATATAAACAATTATAAAGTTTACAAAATGGTTATGTTCTAAAAACTCATACTGAAATCAGTTATTTGGAATTTGAAATGCTTTTTTTCCCCATAGGCTCACCTTATAAAAGGCCCACAGAAGCTTATTTAACTCATAATTTAAATGAAAAAGTAGAAAACAACAGTGTCTTTAAAATAATTAAAAGAATGTATGATACGTAAACAGATGTAAACCTGTATATTCTAAGTACTTATAGGCATTCTGAAGCATTTTACAGAAGCTGAAGTCACTGTTCTCTAGTATATTTTAATTTCTCTTCAATATGTACATTTTCTCCCTTTCCTTGATCCTGGAATATCAGTAGATATTCTCTTTTGTTTACTATGTATGATTGCCATTGCTTCCATGGCTTGTAAGTAGAGAATGAAAAGGTGGAACTAAACAAAGTTATTAAGCAAAAGATACGTGAACATTTGAAAAGAAAGAAATTGCTTAGGTTAAAATTCAATAACTTGTGAGCAGTGAACAAAAAGGGAAAAAAAGATGGGACATAATCTTTACCTAAAGAGGAAGGATTTTAGAGCCTACTTATTAGTCCTCAGATAGATCAAAGTTGTCATGAGTTTACAAAGTATACTGATTCCCCACATGGCAGAAAAGTTGAGCTGTACCCAAATTTCTGTTCACTTTTAACAATTATTCAAATCACAACACTATTCCATATTTTTTTCAATTTGTTCTCCCAGAAAATTTTTGTGGCTGTTCTTGTGAGGATTTAACTATCAACCTATTTTATTTACCATACAAAGGTAAGCCAAGAAGTTATGAAGGTAAGCTACCCATAAGCATCTCAACAAAATCATTCTGCTTTTAATCTGTTTTTACAGATAACAGAGGTAGAAAATTTTCAGATCTTCTACTTCTACCTATGTAATGCAAGATTTGAATAATACTAGCTTTTTACTTTCCTTGGTGTAGTAAAATCCGATGCCTTAGGAATTCATGATATTTCAAAGAAAATAACGAAGTAACAACACTTTGAAAGAATAACTCAAACAAGGTAAACACTTTTCAGTTGCTCTTCCTACTCAAAACCTCCTCATCTCTGAAGCATGAAGAGTCCTAGATTATCATGGCTTCTCAGTAACGGCCTAAACTTGATATACTTTTTATGTATTTGTCAAAAAATAAACACATTTCTCTGGCTGTTATGTCTCCTTTACTGGTTTACTCTTCCCACTTTTCTTCTATAAGGTAAGTGTTCCTTTTTTAACCCTCACCCCTCCGGACCTATAGACCTATGTTTCTACTTGTCTCCAAAATGTCTCACACTGAATCTATTGCTAGCTTCCTCAAACTACTTCCCTCACACTTCTCTTTTTCTGTCCCTGGCACTAGACTTCTAACAGTCATGGGGTATGAATTCTTCCTATCATCACCTACATTCGAAAAGTAAGCATGTCACATTAAGTCTACCTGTAATATGTATTTCTTTTGCCTCACATCTGACATACTACCTCTTTCCTAGTCCATGTTTTCTGTACTTCTGGTCTTGCTGTTACAATAGACTATTATGCTCTTCTGCAGACTCTAGTTCTAGTCCATCCAATAGAATAATGTCAGATTAATTTCTCTAGAGCAGTACTCTGTGACCCAACTAGTTTAAAAACCTGCAATGATTCCCACCATCAGCTAAATTCAGTATAACTTATTAGCATAGTCTTAACCTTCATAATAACACATAAGAACATAAACCCCATTTATTTTCAGTTATCTCCTACTATCTTCTTAGTTATTGTTCCTCACACTGGCTTAGCACCATCTATGCCTTAGGTAATGTTGGTCACTTTACCTGAAATACTTTCTACAGCCTCTATTCTTCTTCCTTTATAAACATCACCTTGGTTAAAGTCAACGTGCATCTCAAATGGCATTTTGCCGATGAAGGACCAGTAAGGAAACATTCTCTCTTTTGAATTTCAACATATCCATAGATTGAAAAATATTTTCCTATAGTGCTTAACACTGGGCTTTGCCATAGCAGATCTTCAACATTTTACTGCATTGAAATTGAATCAAACCGCACACATCCCAGGAGAGTAAAAATAAATAAGCTACCTAGTTTGTATAAATAAAGACATAATACCTATTTGAAGGTATTTGTATTCAGATCAAGGTAAGTCAGCAACACTTATAGAATGTCCACTTTAAGTAATGATGATGATGGTGATGATGGTAAAAAAATGATTTATAGCTAATATTTATTAAGAAGATACTATGTGTCAAGTACTATTTTAAGCACTCTGTAATACAATACCTCATTTAAGCTTCAAAAGAACTTTAAGTTGGTTACAATTATTATCCCCATCTTAGAGATGGACAAAAACTGGGTCAGAGTTTGGGTACCTTGCCCAACACAACATAGTTAGAAGTAAAGACAGCCATAATTCTAATAAGACAATCTGACTCCAGAAATCGAGCTCTAGAAGAGATGAAAGAAATTATTTTATTAAATACTATATCTCATATCACAAAATTTACTATTTGTTAATAAAATATAGACTGCGTATCCTGTTCGTAATTTCCCCCAAATCTCTCTTAAATCATTTGTTTCATAAAAGTAGGTCACTAAATACAGAATAAACCAAATAGCCTATGAACTCCTTCAGGACAAGAAATATAACTTACTCATCTGCATACACTGAGAATCTAACCTAATATCTGATACATAATTCTGCTAGATTCATGCTAGATAAAGGATCACATGAATTAAATTCAAAGTGCCATCAATTTTACTTTTCAAGTTTTCCTGTTTCCTTGTTAAATGTATTGCTTTGGTTCCACAAAAGCAATTTTTGGAAGTGCTTCTCAACAGAGTTCCTTCTACACTGTATAATAAAAGTCCTATGCAATATTTGTGCACTGGTCAATAGGCCAAATGTTCTTGGACTGACTGGTGAAAGGTTTTCCTATTCTGAGAAAAGGATTAAGAAATAAGTTTCCTGAAAACTTCCTTTATTTTAAGGGGAGTTGCAGAATTGGATTTTCTACTTAATCATGGTCTACTTAATATACTACACAGTGTAGTTTAATGTAGTAGTTAAGAAATCCAACTTTGGCAACAGACACAACTGAGGTTGAATGTGGGCTGTGCCTTTTATCAGTTGTGTAGATGTGAGTAAAGATCTCAGGGATTCCACGAGATAATGTAAAGAAAGCACAAAACAAAATGACTGGCACAGTAAACATTCAATATAAATGTTATTGCTAGTATTATAAAGAAAATAATGATATCAATGAGAGACTAGATTCATAGATATTAGACAGCTAAGAATAAACTTAATTTTAAATCATTCTCTTCTATTACACTACTAGTGGTTAACAGTTAAAAAAATATTTGAAAACAAGGATAAAGCTACAAAAAAAAAAAAAAAAAAAAAAAAAATGAAGCCGCAGTGCTGAACAAAGGAACGGAGTCTTAAAAGATGGGTAAGAATTGTGCTTTCTGGTTAAAAAACACAATGGCATTCCAGGTAGAGAAAAAAAGCAGGTGGACAAGTACTTAGGTATAAAGAGCTTGTTTAGAGAACTGTATAGTTCAGTATAATATATGTTCAAAATATGTTATATGTGCAGTATAAACATAATAAAGTATCTGTTGGGGAGTAGCAAGTACCTATGAAGACAGACATTGAACAGATCATAAAGGACTTTTTAATCCTCTTCCAAGAAGCCTTATGTGTGAGCATTAAGAGTTAATTATTCAATCCATCTTTGCTATATAGTTATCTTGCTAACAGTTAAAAGAAAACAATGTAGGGGCGCCTGGGTGGCGCAGTCGGTTAAGCGTCCGACTTCAGCCAGGTCACGATCTCGCGGTCCGTGAGTTCGAGCCCCGCATCAGGCTCTGGGCTGATGGCTCAGAGCCTGGAGCCTGTTTCCGATTCTGTGTCTCCCTCTCTCTCTGCCCCTCCCCTGTTCATGCTCTGTCTCTCTCTGTCCCAAAAATAAATAAACGTTGGAAAAAAAAAAAAAATTAAAAAAAAAAAGAAAAAAAAAAAGAAAACAATGTATTATTAACTAAATCTGCCAATGCAATATTTTCTAACCCATGCTATTAAAAAAATGCCCTTTTCAACTTAATGACAAAAAAGCTCCACAAATTTGTGTATTCAAAAGCAATATTTTAACAGTATGGCAGAATGTAAGAATTAAATGATACCTGCTTTAAAAAATACTATTAAAGAGAAAGTAATTTTTCCTTCTTGCTTTCTTGGTAGTACTTTTATATTTTCACTTTCACATCGGCAAATGAAGTCAGAGTTAAAAGTTTCTATTCCTTCATTCTATAGCACCATGGAAATCCTGGCTCACATCATTTTTCATTCATTCTGCTTATTTTTAGTATTGAGTTCCCAAAGAACATATATAGAATGATTTTTGCTCAGCAGACTTCAACACAGAGCTCAATTTTCCAATGGTGTTGAAAATTCCAAGCAACCCCATCATTAGATTTTAAAAGACATACCTAGGAGTGCAGTGAGTTTGGGAAGCAGTCCAACTTGTACCATCTTATTCCTCAGTCCTGTGTCAAAGGATAAGTTGAGTAAAAGTCGTAGGGTGATATTCAGCAGATCTTCATGTTCACAGGGTATCATTTTTACCAGTTTTTCAACAATATCCATTTCCACCTATGTAATACAATAATACAAATGCAGTGAGGTTCAGTTGTACAATACGACAAAAAAGATTGCAAATAATTATTTTTTTACCCTTAGGTATGTCTATTTTATAATTATGTGTTACTCTGTTTACTCATTTTAATCTATAAACTTTTGTAAACTCAAACTTTTGAGGAGAAAACACATATTTCTACATTATCCCATCCTTCCTTCACTTAATAGTGTCAACTGAAGCCAAATTACACTGAGACTTTGAAAACACATTCTTGAATGCCACCTACAAAGTGCCAGGCCCTGTGCTAGATCAAACAAGATCATGTCTTAGCCTTTAAGGATTCCACAGTCTAAAAACAGAGCAGACAAATAGAACAAATAATTAAAATACAATGTAATAGGGGTGCCTGGGTGGCTTTAGTCGCTTAAGCGTCTGACTCTTGACCTTGGCTCAGGTCATGATCTCAGGGTCGTGAGACAAGCCCCAGTCAGGCTCTGCGCTGGGCATAAAGCCTGCTTGAGATTCTCTTTCTCCCTCTCTCTCTCTGTACCTCCCCCTCTTGTAAGTACATGTGCACACGCTGTTTCTAAAGAAACAAACAAAAACCAAAACCAATGTAATAAAAATGGAATGCGTGAAGTCTTCTTGAAGCAACATGGAAAGAATACCAAGCTATCTAGAAGAGTAGAGAAGACTTCAAATTAGGAATAAAGTTTTTAAAACTGTCTAATAATTTACTCTCTGGTTAAGAAAGGCAATGGAGATCCAGGTAGAAAAGCTAGTGGCTAGACACTTAGGCATAAAATAGCTTATCTGGGGCACTGCAAGTGCTTTGGTATGGACATAGTATAAAATATAAGTTGGGGAATGGCAGGAGCCTATTAAATAGATGTTGAACAAATCACAAAAAACTTTTAGTGCTAAGAAGAATGCTTTGAATGATTTTAAGTCCAGAGGGTGATGTGGTCAGACTAGTAGCATAAAGATCAATATATAAATACATACATACATATATACACATATGCATACACAGAATAGGACACAAACAAATGAGTAAGGGACATCATATAAGGATAGTCTGCAATAGGTAGAGATCGAAAGCAGGCACTTAAGAATATCTTGCAGTAGACAAGTGAGAGGTGATTGGGGTCTGAATCAAAGAAAGGACAACGAGGTTGAAGAGGAGGGTATCGGACAAAGAGGACAAAAAAAAAATTTATTTTTGTCATGTTTAATTTGACCTGGTAGTCATCTGATATTTGAAAATCTTATAAAACTCAGGAGAGAAGGGGCACTTGGGTGGCTCAGTAGTTTGAGCTTCCAGCTTCTGCTCAGGTCATGATCTTGCGGTTCGGGAGTTCAGACCCATGATGTCCGGCTTGCTGCGTCAGCGGGGAGCCTGCTTAGGATCCTCTGTCCTCCTCCCTCTCTGCCCCTCTCCCACTTGTGCTCTCTCTCTCTCAAAAACAAATAAACCTTAAAAAAAACAAAAAACAAAACCTCAGGAGAGAAGCTGGTCTACGAGTAACAGTGGAAACTCCAGGTTGGGGTCAGCAAACTATGGCTAGTTTGCTAAACTAGCTAAAGAGCTAAAAATGGTTTTGACTTTTATATTTTTAAATGGCTGAACATAAATCAAATGAATAATATGTCATGACACATGAAAATGTTTAGAATTCAAATTTCAGTCTTTGTAAATAAAGTTTTATTAGAGCGCACTCACACTCATTTGTTTACAGACTATGACTGCTATCATGCTACAACAGCAGAGAGGAGAAGCTGCAACAGAGACCACATGAACCAAAGATAAATACATCAAATGAGGACTAAAATATTGGCTACCTGGCCATTTACAGAAGTTTGCTCACCCTCATTCTAGGTGATCATAAAACTGTTTCGAGAGAAGCCTGCTTTACAGTGAGAACTCATAGAAGACAGAACTTTTTTGGTAACATAAGCCCCATATTCACTTTTCTTTTTAAATTTTTTTTTAACATTTATTTATTTTTGAGACAGAGAGAGAGCATGAACAGGGGAGGGTCAGAGAAAGAGGGAGACACAGAATCTGAAACAAGCTCCAGGCTCTGAGCTGTCAGCACAGAGCCCGATGCGGGGCTCGAACCCATGGACCGCGAGATCATGACCTGAGCCGAAGTCAGACGCTTAACCGGCTGAGCCACCCAGGCGCCCCAATATTCACTTTTCTTAAGGTAGCAATCAGAACAAGTTGGTTATAAAAATATCTCACACCTCTGTCACAAAGCAATGGCTAAAAAGGAGAGAAATTATTAAATAATTACATGTTTCTTCGATCATTACCGAAAGACTTATGAGTAATGTTGCTCTACTTTTCTTGTATTAGAAAACTAAAGCATTTATTTGCCTTACCATACCTTTACTGCAATCTTTCATTGACCTCATAAAAGTCACATTGCTAACTGAGCCCTCAATATACCTTTTTCCCTCTCATTCCATGCTAAGCGGTGAACACTGGTTTTCTTAAAAAATACTAAATTGACAAACCAACAATGATTTTTCCTTCAGACCTCTATCTTCACTCCACAGCCACACTGTAATCCTATCTAGAGCTCTTCACTAAAAAGTACAAATCCATCTCCAAAGACTCTAATTTTGGTTCTCCCTTTCTCCTAGTTTAACCTTCTGAGTAGGCCAGGTAAATATTTTGTTACCTTCCTACAATTTCCATAGAGGCCAGTGAAAAAGATTTGTCAAATTTATACAGAACCATAATTCTATCACTAGCTTCACTGATTACAGTAAATAACAACTTTTTAAGCTTCATTTATTCATTTAACAAATATTTTTTAACTTAAGTCCCAGTTACATATTGGTGAACAAGGGAGAAATGATACCTGTCTTCATGGAGCTTATATTCTAGAAGGAGTGAAATAAAGAAATTATTATACAGTTACTCAAGAAGATTTAAACAAAAGCCAGTACCATGAAAAAATATGAGTGGATCTGATATAATCTCAATGTGAAGAGTTGTCGAAGAAGGCTTCTCTAAGGAAAAATAATCTCCTGGATGAACAGAAGTTATCTAAAGGTAACTGAAGAGGCAGAGGAAAGAGTGGCCTAGATGGAAAAAAAATAGCATGTGCAAAGGCCGTGGGGTGATATGGAAGATTCAGCATTCAAGGAACTCTTTAAAAACTATCCTTCTGATTACAAAGTGGAAAATGTATTGGAAGGAGGCAAGAATAGAAATAGGGAGATTAATTAAAATGCTATGGGAATAGTCAAGTAGAGGCATAGTGATTAAGAAAAATAGGCAGAACTATGTGTCTGGCCCTGTGCTGGACAGGGTGGGAGATATAAAAGTGAATAAAAAGCATATCCCGTCTTCTGAAAAAGAAAAAAAAAAAGGCAGAACTTCAAACTTACTTTTAGGATATAAAAATCTGGACAAGATGTGGTTCCCACCCTAACTGGAAGAAAATTCCAGATATAAAATCATAACTTAAAAAAAAAACAAAAAACATTGGGGTGCCTGGGTGGTTCAGTCGGTTAAGCGTCCGACCGGCTCAGGTCATGATCTCACGGTCCGTGAGTTCCAGTCCCATATCGGGCTCTGTGTTGACAGCTCAGAGCCTGGAGCCTGTTTCAGATTCTGTGTCTCCCTCTCTCTGACCCTCCCCCATTCATGCTCTGTCTCTCTCTGTCTCAAAAATAAACATTTAAAAAACAAAACAAAACATCAAAGAGCTGAGGTTCCAAGGAAATCAACTGGCCTGAAATATAAGGAAGGTAGGTACCCTGAAGGAGAGAAGGGCCATGAGCGCTGGTTTATATACACAGGGTGGTTCACTGGAAAAAAACAGAGTTGCCACAGAACTGGGAGAGAAGATTGCATGGAAGATTTTAAATAAATTGTGAAGAAGCCTGACGATAGAAATGTGACGCTGCAGATGCTCAGGGTGTTTGCAACCACTCGCAAGGTCTTTTCTGGGACCTGATCGGAAGGTCACAAGAAAAACTGGGGACAGAACAGGACATGGAAGAAAACTTCCCCCTTAGTGGAGGGGGCCTCAGGGGAAGGGAACGGCTGCCATTAGGGAAGAGGCATAAAATGCTGCCCAGATCTTTTCCTCCTATTTCCCCTAAAAAACAAAAGACTTAATTAAGCTTCTTGGGTAAATACGACAAAACCTGTCACATCCAAAACACAGGTAAAGACCCACAGCAGCTGGGGGAAAGAAACCGTTCTTTTCTGTTCTTCTTGTTTCCAGAGGAGAGGTGTTGACGGGATGAATGCGGAAGCCCCACTGCTGACAAGTACAACTATGGACATGGGACCAGCCTAAGACTGCCTGAAGGCTAAATCAGAACAACAAAAAAAATCTCTTTCCCCCTCTCTGAACCCGGCACCATATTAGCAAAAGCCAAGTAACAACTAATAGCAGTACATTGCTGAGAGAGTGTTAAAATGAAGTGAGAGGTCCTCTTTGAGGCACAGACACACCGGGAAAGTCTGAAGTGGAGGGTGGAACATGAACACTGAGAAAAACCCTCTGGCAACCAATACCCCATACCAAAGACAACATAATGGTATGTGGGTGTGAGCCCATAAGACGTGGAAGGTAACTCCTGACAAGAACGACTAAAGGCTTAGAAAATAAAGTCTGCCTATTTCCAGACATAAATAATATTTATCTCAATCTGTACTAATCAACACATGGTGTCTAGGTTTCAATAAAAAATTATGATACATGAAGAGCAAGAAAATATCCCACTGAAGGCAGTGAATAGAACCAGACTTAGATATGACCTGTATAATTATCAGAGAATTTAAGATATCAGAGAATTATTATTTAGTAATAATTTAACATGATTATTAAAGGCTCTACTGGAAAAAAATGGGTAATATGAATGAACAGAGAATTTTGAAGAAAAAGATACTAAAAGAATTAAATGGAAATGTTAAATACACACACACATACACACACAATACAGAGATGAAGAAAACCTTCATGGGCTCAAAAGCAGATGTGATATAGCTAATGACAGAATAAGTAAGCCTGGAGGTAGATTAATAGAAATCTTCCAAATTGAACTAAAAAAATTTTTTTAATTTTAAAAATAAAAAGAATAAAACAACAACACAGTATCAAAGAGCCACGAGACAATATCATATGGATTAACAGGTATAACTGAAATCCGGCAGAAGAGACACAGAAAGGGACAGAAGCAATACTTGAAGAGATAATGGCCAAGGATTTTCTAAAAACCAGGAAAGAATCAAACCACACATACAAGCTCAGAGAATCTTGGAGGCAGGCAGAAAATAAAAGACTCATTACATATAGAAGACAAAAGATAAGAATTACCTCACACTTCGTGCCAAAAACTATGAAAGCCAGAAAATAATGAAGTGATATTTATAAAGTATGTTAACCTAGAATTTTCAATTCAGTGAAAATATATTCCCCAAATCAAACCAAAAGCTGGCTATCTGAAAATATCAATAATATTGACAAACCACTAACTTACAAAAAAAGAGACAGAGAAAGAGAAAAGAAACAAATTACCAATATCAGTAATGAAATGAGGAATAATCACTTCACACCTTTGGACTTTAAAAACGTAAGAAGGAAAAAGTACAAAAACTTGTTTGCCCATACATTTGACAACGTAGATGAAGTGGATACATTCCTTGAAAGATTAAAACTACAAAGCTACCACTCAAAAAGAAATAAATAATAATAGTTTTTTTTAAATATTTAGATTGAAATGATACCAATTCTACACCAACCCTTCCAGAAAAATTAAAAACAGAATGCTCCCCCAACTCATTCTATAAGAATACTGTTATTCTAATAGCAAAAGCAGACCAAGTCATCATAAGAAAACTATAAACTAGTATTCCTTCATAAACACATATACAAAAATCCTCAACAATATATTACCTAATCAAATCTAACAATATATAAAAAGATAATATATTGTGACCAAGTGGTGTTTCTCCTCGGAACGCAAGACTGGCTCAATATCTAAAGTCAATTAACACAATTCACTGTATCAACAGTCTAAAGAAGAAAAACCATGTGATCATCTCAACTGATGTAGAAAAAGACACTTAACAAAATCCAACATCCATTCCTGATAAAGTCTCAGCAAACCAGAAATAGAATAGAACTTAAGTAAACTGATACAGTATCTACAAAAAAACCTACTTAATATCATATTTAATAGTAAAAGAATTGCTTTCTGCCTAAGATCAGTAAAAAGAAAGGGGTATCCACTTACAGCATTCCTTTTTAACATCATACTAGAGGACCTAACCAGTACAATAAGGGAAAGAAAGAAAGAAAGAAAGAAGGAAAGAAAGAAGGAAGGAAGGAAGGAAGGAAGGAAGGAAGGAAGGAAAGAAAGAAAGAAAGAAAGAAAGAAAGAAAGAAAGAAAGAAAGAAAAAAAGAAACAAAGGACGTGCAGATTAGAATTAAAGAAATAAAAATTTGTTTATAGATAACATAATTGTCTACTTAGCAAATGTCCAAGAATCTACAAAGAGCCGTTATAATTAAAAAACTGAATTCAGCAAGGTCATAGGACACAAGGAAAATTTACAAAAGTCAAATGTAACTTCTGTATGTTATCCGACAATAACAGGAAACCATTTATTTTTTAAAAACTACTATAGCTGGGTGCCTGTGTGGCTTAGTCATTGAGTTGTCTGACTCTTGATTTCAGCTCAGGTCATGATCCTGGGATCATGGGATTGAGCCCCATGTCAGGCTCCACACTCAGCATAAAGCCTACTTAAGATTCTCTCTCTCCCTCTGCCACTGTCTCCCGCTTATGCTCTCTCTCCCTAAAATAAAAAACAAAACAAAAAAACCCCCTATTATTTCTAATGGCAAAACACTTAGGTACAAATCTAACAAAATATGTGCAAAATATATGTGCTAAAAGCCATAAAATGATGGAAGAGATCAAGAAGTTTCTAAATAAATGGAGAGCTATACCATACTCATGGAGGAAAATCCAGTATGGTTAATATATTGAATCCTGCCGATAGAGTTAATGCAATCCCAGTCAAGATTCCAGGATTTTTTATTTTTATTTTTTTAAGAAATAGACTAGCTGATTCTAAATGTATATAGAAAGGTAAACAATATGAAATAGTCAGAATAATTTGAAAGAGAATAATAACATTTGAGGGCTTATACTATCTGATTTTAAGACTTACTATAAAGCTACAGTAATAAAGACAAAGATATATCAGTGAAAGCACAGACAGGTAGATAAATTAAATATGAGAGAGTACAAAAATAAAACCACACATATATAGCCAATTGATTTTCAACAGAAGTACAAAAGCTTGCAAAGACAATTATGTGGAGAAAGGACAGGTTTTTCAACAATGGGGCTGGAACAACTGGACATCTATATTCAAACATGAATCTTGATCCATACCTTGTACCACATATAAAATTAACTAAAAATGGATATCCTAAACTTTTAAGCGTCCGACTTCAGCCAGGTCACGATCTCGCGGTCCGTGAGTTCGAGCCCCGCGTCAGGCTCTGGGCTGATGGCTCAGAGCCTGGAGCCTGTTTCCGATTCTGTGTCTCCCTCTCTCTCTGCCCCTCCCCCGTTCATGCTCTGTCTCTCTCTGTCCCAAAAATAAATAAAAACGTTGAAAAAAAAAAAATTAAAAAAAAAAAACATTAATTGAAAGACTTTTTTAAGTAAATTAAATTTCCTTTAAAATATATTAACCCTAAAAAGGTCAGTATTAGTTCACATCAACAGTAAAATGAACACTTTATTTAGACAAATAATACATCCTCAAAAATAGAGGAACAACTCCTTCTCTCCACCCCTTTTAAATAAAATTGCCACAGGCTTCATCTGTTACTAATTAAATCAAGTTAATATATTTCTTTTGAAATAAGAACATTACACAATGGTTGTTATAGCAAACCTAATAAAGTAATGAGAGTTTTAAAAAATTAATTTGCATTTCCATTGCAAAAAATGGAATGTGAAGTATGTACCATGTGGTCCAATCAGATGGTTAAACACTAGACATAGCCTTCTAATCATGTGTTTTTGATTGATAAAAGCCCAATCCCACAAGCTAAATTCAATAATTATCTCAACATGCAATGCCCTTTCAAATCTATGTCTATAAAATGGAATTTATAATTAATTAGTACTTTTACTAAATGTTTTATATAAAGTGACAGTTTATTAACAATCTATCAGCAAATTTATTTCAGCCAATTCTTTTTCAGTGTTCCTAGAGGCCAACATTTAAAAGTTGCTGATACTTAATCTTTGCCAAAAATATCTTTTTAAAAAACATAAAGATTTTTTGTTTTGTCTTGTTTTGCCCTGGGAGCAGAGAGAAAGAGTAGGAAGCCAAACACCCACAGATGTTTCTTTGAGCAAATTCCTTAACCTCTCTGATTTTCTGCTAATTTATCTGCAAAATTAGCTAGATCTAGACATAGATGTAAGGTCTAGTCAAGCTCTGAAAATCCTGATTCTACCAATGCCTTAAAATAAAATGTACTTCTTCCACAGTGAAAGATGAAATGCATCCAATCTATGGTAAAAATCTGGCTAATTGCATCATTTTTATGACCTTGGAAAAAGGACCTTTTCTGAACCTCATTTTTTCCTCCTCAATAAAAAGTGAGATTTGATGAGACAATTTATATGGTATCTTCCAAATCTACGACCTTACCAGAAAATTATTTTTAATAATAATTTTGAGATCACTTTTGATAGAATCAACACATAAAAAGTTTATTTCCTAAATACAAATCTAACCAAAATGTAGTAGATACATGCTGATGGCAAATTAATTTGAATTTTGCAAACGTACTAAAGGTGAACTTAATCCAAACACAAAAATGGAAGAATTATTTCAACTTGTAGCAAGAGAAAGCAATTATTTACCTACACTCTACTCAAGAGTATATATATCACCATCTCATCATATTCTTCTTTAAAATAATATCAATGAAAACAAAAAACATATTTTTTATTAATCTAAGTAAATTCAATCTTAATATCAGGCATACAGTGATCATCAATAATTATATACTAATGATGAAAATGACAGATACTAAATATTTGTGGTTAAAATAAAATTTCATGTATTTCAAGTATCAGAATTCAAGGCACTTATTAAATCTGATGTATCAGTCTCAGGTTTTCAAAGAGCATGCTGTGCCATTCAATAAGCATAAGGTACTTCCTAAAGAAGTACTTTTTAATTTCAAAAGAAGGAAAAAACAGGCAGAAATACTATATATTTAGACTATCTGAAAGAGAATCTACTTATACCAATAATACACAGTCATATAATGACTTGTATTGGCATATACTTCTAAAATGGTCCTCAATACAGTTAAGGCCAATGATCTAATGACTCCACATCTAGGAATCTATCCTAAGAAATTAATCAGAAATATAGACAATGATGCATGTACAAATGTGTCCACTCAAGTGTTTTTTAAAATAGCTATAATTATAAACAACTTAAATATCTGAAAACAAGTTCTGGTTAATATAATATCTATACAATGTAACACTGTGCTTACAAAGCTTTTTTAATGATGTGGGAAAAAAGCAGGTAATTTCTACTCTACCTTTACATTATTTCTGAATTGTGTATACTTTTCAGAAGGGGAAATACTATATAATCAGCTTGTATTTCTGAAAGATCACCCATCAACACAATATAAGATGGCAAACAGAAGCCTACTATAATATTCAACAAGAAAGGAAGAGGGTGTAAATAAAGATGGCATGAACTAATACAACAGCACTGAGAATAAAAAGGAGGTACAGCTTCAAGAGACAAGTAAGTAGAATCAACAAGTTGTGGCTACCAACTGGGATGGTAGGTGAAAAAGGAAAGACCAGGCTAGATTGCAATTCCGCACACCAACATCAGAAATGCGGGAGAAAAAAATAATTTAAAGGAAAATAACAAACCAGATGCTTCTGAAGGACAATGTTAAGTTTAAATTACTTTCTACATATTATGTTTAATATGGAAAGACTCATCCTATACAATATATTAGGAAACATTTTTTATTCAGATAGTTTCAATTTAGTGTAGTATGAACTAATAAGGAATATACTTCCTAATGAAGCCATTTAGGAGAGTTACTGCCATTGTAAAATTTTCATTCAGAATAATCTCAGTAGGGGAATAATGTGTTTATTTCTTATCAAAATATTTCTAACTTGAAAATGGTGAACATGGACTATTTAAATGTAAGTTACCATATCATTTTTATTCTCCATAAAAATGCTGAGTTTCTTCAAGAATGACACAACTAGAATAAGTAGCTCAAAATTGTCCCGATCAAGAGCCTTCACCAGCATGTGAACTATGTTCTTGTTCCTCATCTTCAGTTCTGTACGTGTATCCTCAGCAAGATTCAGAAGCAGATAAAGAGCAACTAAAAGAGTAAAACAGGTGAGTGTAAAATGACTGGCATACTGAATCAACAATTTAATAAATCATTTCTACTCAGCATAGTAACAGATGTAGTTCTAAGAAGATTATATTTAAAAGTTTTTAATTTATTATTAGTTGGCTCATTAGAAAACATTTGTTGTTACTGAGAAATACATATGTTATAAAAATTAAAACTATATACATACACACACACACAAAATCATTTTCTTATGATCCTGAGAAGGGCACTAACCAAAACAAGATAATGATTCCTACCTTCTCGGAGCTTAGAGCTTAATTGTAAGCAAATGGCATTAAAGGTATATGCTAATAAATAGTAAGACAGGTAGATGGAAAAATAATTTTATACATGTAGAAAACAAGGTAAAACTTCAACAACTAGGAGCTGCTACGTTAAAAAGAACTATAATCCAAGAACAAACTGATGGTTACCAGAGGGGAGGGGGAGGCAGGTAAAATAGGTGATGGGGATTAAGGAGTGCACCTGTGACGGGCACAGGGTGATGTATGGATATACTGTGTGTATAGTGTCACTATACTGCACACCTGAAACTAATATAAAAGTGTATGCTCACTAATAACAACAAAAAGAACTATAATCCAAAACGTATAATATAGCTAGAGCTAAGTGTGAGGATACTAAAATCTATTTTTCATACTCAAACTGATCTTCTGATAGTTACTATAGATAATGGTCATATTAAATTCAGTAACACAGTTGTGACACTAGACAAAGTTAAGGCACTGTTTACTAATTCTAAGTAAAATTTCTTTTAGATACTGTAATAAAAATGTTTAGGTTCTCCTAAGAAACTCGTATGATTCATCCCTTTTGACAGTGAGAATTTGTAACACACAATATTTTCCATTTTGCCTTGACTGACAGGAAGCTTCAGAGTTAAGACTTGAAAGGTTTGTCAGAATTTTTAGGCTATTATGATCAACATAGTACTATGGCCTTGGTTTACTCATTACTTTACAGCATTTCATGTGTTCTTATAAACCATCTCTATATCTTTATGAAAATAAGAAATATATGCAATAGTTGTAAATATGTAATTTATTTAACAAATATTGGAGATGTAAAGGGAATTCACACTAATTAAGGCTACTGCATAGCAGGCACTGTACTAGTTGATATATAAACAGCAAAAATTTTGTGGGAAAAGAAGTATTATAAATTTTACAGACAGGCAGTCCCAGGTTCAGAGAAGTTAAATAACTTACCTTAGCCACACAGTAAGAAAGTGATAGAGCTAAATTAAAATTCAAGCCTAGCTGAATCCAAAGCTCATGTATTTACACTACTGCATCATGCTGACTCTCCATGCAAGGTACTATTAAAAGGTTTTAAAGTTGTGTTGAAATCTAAAGTATCTTTCAGATGGATCTGGGAGGGAGGGGAGTGTCCCCAGGACCTAGTCCTGTTCTAGGGACCTTGGACTTTTTGCGTCCCATGTGTTGGCTGCACACAAGCATTGCCCAATTGGCACAGTATCTTTGGAGCAGCAAAGGAAGCACGGGAGCCCTGCATGGGGTTCTGTGGCAGCCATGCTCAACTTTAAGATAAGCTGACTGGGTTGTTTTCATTAGGAAGTTTCTACAGGATCATTCTGACCCTGTTTTCCATGCTGTCTTTCCATGGAAAGACAGAAGGTATTCCCTGTAAATATTGTGGGATGTGTGTGACTATCTTTGATGTATTTTAGTTCTGTTCTCCTAATATTCATGACAACAAACGGCTCATTTCTCTGTCTCAAACCAAGAAATACACTTAAAAAACTGGGACTTAAAAAATTTGTATTGTATACTCTCTGATTTAAACAGTGTTTTAGCACTCAATGAATCAATTTCTCTAAAAAATTTTTTTAATGAAATTGTGTTGAAAAAGCAAATAATAGAATTCTGCTTGCAACCAAAAGAGATATAATGGGTTAAATAGTGTTCTTCCAAAATTCATGTCCCATAGAACATCAGAATTTGACCCTATTTGGAAATGGGTCTTTGCAGAAGTAATTAGTTAAGATGAGGTCATATTGGATCAGGGTGGACCTTGAATCCAATGACTTACGTCCTTGTAAGAATGGCAAAGGACATGGCTACAATGGGAGGGCAGCCATGTGAAGATGGGGGCACAGAATGGAGCGATGCAGCCATAAGCGAAGAAACACCAAGGATTATGGGAAGCTACCAAAAGCTAGGAAGAGCCAAAGAAGGATTCTTCTATGGAGCCTTCAGGGGGAACACGGTCCTGCTAACACCTTGATTTTGGCTTTCTAACCTGCAGAAACTATGACAGCATAAATTTCTATTGTTTTATTAAATGAGCCAGTTTGTGATACTTTGTTTTGGCAGCTCTAGGAAATTAGTACGACAGAATAACAGGCACCAGATTTAAACCCTTACCTGAAACAGTAACAACCACAACCACCACCAGATTAAAATATACAAAATAAAGGTTTTCACAGCAATGAACATCAGGTAATGAAGGACAGTGACCCAACAGATAAGAAATAAATGAGATGGCTCTATGATTGCCCCAGAATACTGCCTTGAGAGTCTCTAAGACATGACACAGAGAGGGAAAATCCTGGCCAAACCCAAAAGACACCCAGAGTTGAAGAGATGGAACCAAGAGACCAGGGAAGCCAAAGTGGCTAGAGTTCACAGAAAAGAGTACCAGAGAGGAGAAAGCTGTACACAGAGAGAATTCTGGAGTTCTGTGGAGAACTACCTTGTGTTCTAACTAGCCATGTGAGTTAGGAATCTGAGGCTGGAAGCCAAACAAAGTAACAGAATTGGAAGACAAAGTACATGGTGAACACGCAAGGCTGGAAATAATGCTTGTTTCTCCCAGCCATAGTAGAAACTCCATAATTCATGTGGCATTAGCTAAAGTACTCAGAAGGGTTTTGCCCTGAAAGTAGGAAATCATAATCTTTAGACTAAACGCTGCTATATCCATGCTACCAAATCATAATAGAAACATCCAAAAGAATCAAACTGCTTCCAAGTAATTTAACTATGTCCCAGCAGAAAGTTCAAAAATATTTATAGGAATAAAAAAATACCCAACACCAAACAATGTAAATTTCATACTCTCAGGAATTCAATCAAAAATTAAAAGCCATTTACAAAAGCAGGAAAATAAAACCTGTAAGGAGAAGAAAACTCAGCTAACTGAAACTGTCTTGGAATTGACACCAAGGTTAGAATATTCAGATAGAAACATTAACAGACAACCATTTTCAAGATGTTCTGAAACTTAGGTAGAGACATGGAGGCTATAAAAAAGATTCAAATCAACTTTTAGCAATGGACACTCTAATGACTGAGATCATATACTAAGCGGGATAGTAATTTAGAGATGAGAAAAGATTAATAAAATTGAAGACATAGCCACAGAAACTTTCCAAAATTAAAAAAGAAAAAAAAAAACAGCAAAAATGTAAAGACTATCAGTGAATTACGTAGAAAGTATAAAGTGGCCTAACAGGGGGTCTGGATAGCTCAGCCAGTTAAGAATCTGACTCTTGATTTCGGCTCAGGTCATGATCTCATGGTTCATGACATCAAGTGCCACACTGGGCTCTGCGTTGACAGTGTGGAGCCTGTTTGGGATTCCCTCTCTCCCTCTCTGTGCACCTATCCTGCTCAGGCATGCTGTAAGTAAGTAAGTAAGTAAGTAAATAAATAAATAAATAAATAAACAAAAAAAAACAATAAAGTGGCCTAATATACCTGTAATTGAAGTCCCAGAAGAAATAGTTTTCCAGTATGATAATTTTGGAAATAATTATCCAATAATTAGCCAATAATTTTCCAAATATGATAAAATTATACACCCACAGTTCCAATATGGACAATGAACCTAAGAACAAGAAACATGAAGAAAACTACACCAAGGCACATCATAATCAAACTGGTCAAAACAAATGATAAAGAGACAATCTGAAAGCAGCTAGAGAAAAAGAAACTCTATATGCAGACCAAAAAAGAAAAAAAGATGACAGAAGAGTTACCAGTAAAAACAATGGAAACAAGTCAATGGTAGAACATCTTTACTAAACAAAAAGAAAAGTCACCCTTAAATTCTAAACAAGTAAAAATATTTCAAAAAAGGAAAAAAATGAATTTTAAACACAAAAAATTAAAATAATTCATCATCACAAAATCTGTCTTACAAGAAATATTAAAGGAAATCTTTCAGGAAGAAAGAGACCGGACAGGCATATGAATCTACTCAAAAAAACAAAATCAAAGGAAATGGTAACTTTATTTTGTTAATATTTAAATATCTTTAAAACAAAATCATTTATATGTAAATGTATAATAATGTATTGTAGGGTTTCTAATATATAAATATAACCAATGTTAATTATAATAGCATAAAATTGAGACGGGAAGAAACAGGAGTAATGGTTCTCATACCACAGATGAAATGGTGCAATATTATCTGAAGGCAGAATTAACTTCTGATAGGTTAAATAGGTATACTTGGAGGCAGACAACTTATGATTAAAGATATATAATAAAAATATATTTAAATATTTAACATATTTAAATATATTTATATATTTAATAAACCTTAAAGCAACCAACAAAAGAGTTATAGCTAAGCCAACAACGGAGATAAAACAGAGTTAAAAAAACTCCTTCAACCATAAGAATGCAGACAAGGAGGACAAAGAGGGAAAAAGATAAAAAATAAATAAATAAAAGCAAGACTAGACTATGTACTGTGTATAAAAAACACAGTTCAGTATAAAGATATAAATATCTTAAAAGGATGGACAAATATACAGCATGCTAACACTAGTCAGAACAGAGCTGGAGTGTCTATATTAGTACAAGAGAAAAATGATTTCAGATAAAAGAATATTAGCAGGGATAATGAAGATCATTTTCATAATGGTAAGGATCAAGAGGATGTGACGATCTTGTATCTTTCCATCCTTAAGAAAAAAAAGTTTAAAATTCATGGAGCGAAACCTAACAGAACTGCAGGAAAAATAGTTAAATCCATAAATATAGTCAGATATTATAATATTACTCTTGGAATAATTAATAGAACAAATACAAAGAAAATCAACAAGATGTAGAGATTTGAACACATTAGCAACTGACTTCTCATGGACATTTGCAAAACACTCCACAGAACAAGAGCAGAATGCACATTCAATTGCATATGCAACATCTGCGGAGGCCATACTCTAGACCATCAAACAAGTCTCAATAAATTAAAAATTCAATTCATAAAAAGTATTTTCTCAGAAGAGTGTGGAAGATGGCAGTGGCGTACGAGGACCCTAGGCTTGTCTCATCCCATGAACACAACTAGATAACTATCAAATCATCCTAAATACCCCAGAAATCAACCTGAAGACTGACAGAATGAACTCCACAACTAAAAGGAGAGGAGAGGCCACATCTAAAAAGGTAGAAAGTGCAGAGACGTAGTTTAGGGGAGAAATGGACCATGGGTGCTATGGAGGGGAGGAAGCCATGGTCACAGAGAAGGGAGAGGGACAGGAACAGGGGAAAGGGAGAGGGAGAGAGGTAGGGAGGGAGGGAGAGGGATAGAGAGAGAGTACACACCCACACAAGGCAAATATTTCCCCAAAGCCACTGACTTGGAAAACAAAAAGGGCTGAATTTTGTGAGTTCTTGCAAACAAGACTTAAAGCCTGGAGTTTTAAAGGTCAGTGGGCTTGGCTAGGATAGAGCCCTTAGGGCACTGCCCTACTCCTGAAGAGAAGGCAGGCAAATAACCCAGGAGCAGAGTATGATGCCTGGGGCACACAGATGGGAGATTATTCCCTCTTCTCTGAGCACATCCCTGAGAGGCAGTATTCAAGGAGACTCCTCTATGGGAACAAAGGAGTTGGATGGCAGCATTTCCCTCCCACCACCCCTCAGCATAAACACAGAGCCATTTGCAAGAAACAGAGCAACACTGACACTGATTGCCTAACTTGCACAAACCAGGCCCCACCCCACTGTGGTCCAGTGGGACTGCCCACCTCAGTCAACCTTGCCTTTCATTTCCAGCACAGCCCAGTGCAGCATCGGGGCCCCTCCTGCAGAAGACCCACACAAACCCCTGCTCACACACTCCTGACCAGAGAGTTCTGCAGGGGCCTCAGTTCTGGTGGAGTTGGTGTCAGGTCTCATTTCACAAGCAGATCGCAGCACATCTAGTTAAAACTTGCCACATTCAGGTGAGGTACCAAACACTACCCACTGCAGGCAAGGAAAGCCTCTACAGACAAGTGGTCTGAAAAACAGAACAGCCAAAACACAATAGCAGAGCACATGTATCACATACCAGAGACACTCCCTGAAGTGCCAGGCCCTGGGCACTACATGCCCTCTTCATTATAAGGCCATTATTTTCAGGAACAGAGGAACAGAGGAACTGGCTTTTCTAATATACAGAAGAAGGCAGAGGCTTAGACAAAATGCCAAAATGGAGGACTTATCCCAAATGAAAGAACAAGACAAGGTCACAGCAAAACAGATATAAGTAACATGCCTGATGGAGAATTTAAAGCAATGATTATAAGGATATTCACTGAGCTTGAGAAAAGAATGGAAAATATCAGTGAAACCCTTACAACAGACATAAAAGAGTTAAAAAGAATTAATCAGAGACAAAGAATGCAATAAACAAGACTGGAAACAGGCTTGATGCACTGAAGAGCAGGCTGGAAGAAGCAGAGGAATGAATTAATGACCTAAGACAAAATAATGGAAAATAATGAAGCAGAAGAAAAGAGAGAAAGAATTATGCAACACAAGAATAGACTAGGGAACTCAGTGACCCCATCAAACATACTAACATTTGTATTAAAGCATCCCAGAAGAAGAGAGAGAAAAGGGGGCAGAAAATTTATTTGAAGAAGTAATAGCAGAAACCTTCCTTAATCTGGGGGAAGGAAACAGTCATCTAGATTCAGGAGGCACAAAGAACTCCTATCAAAATCAACAAAAGCAGACCCAACACCAAGACATATTAAAATTAAATATATAAAATACAGTGATAAAAGAAAAAAATCTTAAAAGCAGTAAGGCAAAAGAAGTCCTTACTTTACAAGAGAAGAGCCATCAGGGTAGCTAGAGATTTCTCAACAAAACTTAAGAGCTAGAAGGGAGTGGCATGATTTCTCAACAAAACAAAAGCTAGAAGGGAGTGGCATGATATATTCAAAGTGCAAATAGGAAAAACATGCATCCAAGAATACTCTATCCAGCCAGGCTATCATTCAGAATATAAGGAGAGATAAAGAATTTCCCAGCCAAACAAGAACTAAAAGAGATCAGGATCACTAAACAAGCCCTGCAAGAAACATTAAAAGGGATTCTTTGAGTGCAAAGGAGAAACCAAAAGTGAGAAATACAAGAAAGGATCACAAAAAATCTCCAGAAACAATGACAAAACAAGTAATAAAATGGCAATAAATACATATCAATTATTACTTTGAATACAAATGGACGAAATGCTTCAATCAAAAGACACAAAGTATAAGAATGGATATATCTATATACCGCCAATAAAAGACTCATTTTAGACCTAACAACACCTCCAGATTGAAAGTTGAGGGGATGGAGAAAAATTTATCATGCAAATGGATGTCAAAAGGCCAGAGTAGCAATACTTATATTGGACAAACGACTTTAAAATAAAGACTGGAGGATCGGGGCCAACATGGTGGAGAAGTAGGAGGATCCACAAGTCCCACGTCTCTCTTTGAACACCAGAGCCTGGGAGGAAAAGAAACTGAAACTATTAGGAAGAAAATGGGAAAGCTGGAAAAAAGATAGGTGGGTAACTGCGAACTGGGGGAGATAAAAAAAAAAAGGCCACGTGGGCACGGAGGGGAGGGACCCCCTTCTGCAGAGAAACAAAGGGAAGAGAAAGAGCGGCTAGGGAAGTGCAGGACTGTAACTGGACAGGAGAAACACCTTGGACTGAGGCTGAGAGGGGTCCCATCTCTAACTGCTGGGCTTTCTTCAGACTGAGGCCTGGCTCCCTGTTCACGCACCTGGGGAGGAGGGGAGCCAGCCCTGGGTGCAGTGGTAGATCAGAGGCTCAGTCTGCAGCTGGAGAAAGTGGTTCCCTCCCTGGAAGGCTGCGTGACAGCACAGAACCTGCCTGCTTCCGCCACCCCTGGAGCAGTGGCTGAGCTGAGGGCTCAGTCTGCAGGAGGATAAGGCGGCCGTTTCCCTGGAGTGCTTTGGTAAAAGACAAAGGCTGCCTGCATCCGCCACCAGGGGGCTCGTGGTGAGGGCAACAGCTCTCAGTCCGCAATAGAAGTCGGTCTTCCCTGAAGCACAGTGGCACAGAACAAGCCAGCCAGGCGACTTTGAATCCTAGCCAAGCACAGGGTCAGGGGAGTTGGTGGAGTGAGAAGGACTGCCCTGTCTGCGCCCCAGGGCACGGTGAGGACGACTCAAATGGAATCTACCCGGTCTGGCTCTGTGGAGAAGAGACTGGGAGATCACCATATCCCCTCCCCCCCCACACCTCCGCACCAAACCACCACCACCACCACCACCACAGTGGGGCCTCAGGGATCACTCCTGGGGCCCATAGTGGAGGTGGGTTCAGAATACGCCAAACCCCGCCCCCTTGCAGTGGATAACTGTGTAACCACCTGAGCAGCACAGACACTGTGGACAGCTCCTCCCAACAAGTGATGCAGCACTGCCTGGATTAACTCTAAGTCAATTCTGGATATATAGATATATTCTACCTGCCCCCCCCCCCCCCCCACACCATTTCTCCTCCTTATCTCTTCCTTCCCCTAGGCTGGTTACTCTGGTTATTGGTCTGTCTAATCAAGCCATATAGTTTCTCTGTCTGGGTAATTTTATCTCGTCTTGTTTTCCCTGCCTCCTTTATTTTCCTTTCTCTCTCTCTGGGTTAAGCCTTTTAGTCTCTCTGCCTAATCGACATGAATTCCCCACCCTGCCCCTGTCATTTCTCTCCTTGTATATGCTCTTCCATCAGCACCGCCTTCACCCTCTTCTCTACTTGTAGTCAGTGTTTTGGTTTTAGTCTTTAGCGTTTTGTTTTTGTTTGTGTTATTTGTGTGTTTGCATGATTCTGTCTCCTGTTTGTCTATATGTTTTCCTTTACAGGACTACTCCAAGGAACAAATCAAAGCACACCTGGTGGAGGGTACAAAATATTACTATGAGTAGGATAATAAAATAACCAAAGTCACAACAACAGAGACCAAGTAACAATTCCCAAAAAAACATTTCCTGAAGGGCCAGGCCCTGGACAGTGTATGACCCTCCTTTAATACAGCAGTGCTCGCAGGTGTAGAGCATACAAGCTTTTTTTTTTTTTTTTTTTTTTTTAAATTTTTTTTTCAACGTTTATTTATTTTTGGGACAGAGAGAGACAGAGCATGAACGGGGGAGGGGCAGAGAGAGAGGGAGACACAGAATCGGAAACAGGCTCCAGACTCTGAGCCATCAGCCCAGAGCCCGACGCGGGGCTCGAACTCACGGACCGCGAGATCGTGACCTGGCTGAAGTCGGACGCTTAACCGACTGCGCCACCCAGGCGCCCCCATACAAGCTTTTTAAAATGCATAAGGGACAGAAAACTAACCAAAATGACAAAACGGAAGAATTCTCCTCAAAAGAAGCTCCAGGAAGTAGCGACACCTAATGAATTGATCAAAACCGATTTAAGCAATATAATGGAACAAGAATTTAGAATAATAGTCATAAAATTAATCCCTGGGCTTGAAAAAAGCATAGAGGTCAGCAGAGAATCTATTGCTACAGAGATCAAGGGACTAAAAAATACTCATGATTAATTTAAAAATGCTATAAATGAGGTGCAAAATAAAATGGAGGTGGCCATAGCATGGATTGAAGAGGCAGAGGAGAGAATAGGTGAATTAGAAGATAAAAATATGGAAAAAGAGGAAGCTGAGAAAAAGAGAGATAAAAAAAATCCAGGAGTATGAGGGGAGAATTAAGAGAACTAAGTGATGCAATCAAACAGAACAATACCCATATCATAGGATTTCCAGAAGAAGAAGAGAAAGAAAGGGGCTGAAGGTGTACTTGAACAAATCATAGCTGAGAACTTCCCTGATCTGGGGAAGGAAACAGGCATTGAAATCCAAGAGACACAGAGAACCCCCTTCAGACATAACCTGAATCGATCTTCTGCATGACATATCATAGTCAAATTGGCAAAATACAAGGATACAGAGAGAATTCTGAAAGCAGCTAGGGATAAATGGGCCCTAACATACAAAGGTAGACACATACAGGTAGTAGCAGACCTATCCACTGAAACTTGGCAGGCCAGAAAGGAATGGCAGGAAATCTTCAATGTGATGAACAGAAAAAATATGCAGCCAAGAATCCTTTATCCAGCAAGTCTGTCATTCAGAATAGAAGGAGAGATTAAAGGTTTTCCCAAACAAACAAAAACTGAAGGAATACATCACCATTAAACCAGCCTTACAAGAGCTCCTAAGGGGGATTCTGTGAGTGAAATGTTGCAAGGCCCACAAAGCACCAGAGACATCACTACAAGCATGAAACCTAGACATCACAATGACTCTAAACCCCTATCTTTCAATAACAACACTGAATGTAAATGGACTAAATGCTCCAACCAAAAGACATAGGGTATCAGAATGGATAAAAAAACCCAGGACCCATCTATTTGCTGTCTACAAGAAACTCATTTTAGACCTAAGGACACCTTCAGATTGAAAGTGAGGGAATGGAGAACTATCTATCATGCTACTGGAAGTCAAAAGAAAGCTGGAGTAGCCATACTTATATCAGACAAACTAGACTTTAAATTAGAGGCTGTAAAAAGAGATGAAGAAGGACATTATATAATAATTACAGGGTCTATCCATCAGGAGGAGCTAACAATTATAAATGTCTATATGCCCAAATGTCTTTGCGGGAGCCCCCAAATATATAAAACAATTAATCACAAACATAAGCAATCTTATTGATAAGAATGTGGTAACTGCAGGGGACTTTAATACTCCACTTACAACAATGGATAGAACATCTAGACAGAGAAATAAATAAAGAAACAAGGACCCTAAATGATATAGTGGATCAAATGTACTTGACAGATATATTTAGAACTCTGCATCCCAAAGCAACAGAATAGACTTTCTTCTAGAGTGCACATGGAACATTCTCCAAGATAGATCACATACTGGGTCACAAAACAGCCCTTCGTAAGTATAAAAGAACTGAGATCATATCATGCACACTTTCAGACCACAACGCTATGAAACTTGAAATCAACCACAGGAAAAAGTCTGGAAAATCTCCAAAAGCATGGAGGTTAAAGAACACCCTACTAAAGAATGAATAGGTTAACCAGGCAATTAGAGAAGAAATTAAAAAATATATGGAAACAAACAAAAATGAAAATACAACAATCCAAACGCTTTGGGATGCAGAGAAGGCAGTCCTGAGAGGAAAATACATTGCAATCCAGGCCTATCTCAAGAAACAAGAAAAATCCCAAATACAAAATCTAACAGCACACCTAAAGGAAATAGAAGAACAGCAAAGATACCCCAAACCCAGCAGAAGAAGAGAAATAATAAATATCAGAGTAGAAATAAACAATATAGAATCTAAAAAAAATGTAGAGCAGATCAATGAAACCAAGAGTTGGTTTTTTGGAAAAATAAACAAACTTGATAAACCTCTAGCCAGGCTTCTCAAAATAAAAGGGAAAGGACCCAAATAGATAAAATCATGAATGAAAATGGAATTATTACAACCAATCCTTCAGAAATACAAGCAATTATCAGGGAATACTATGAAAAATTATATGCCAACAAAATAGACAACCTAGAAGAAATGGACAAATTCCTAAGCACCCACACACTTCCAAAACTCAAACAGGAAGAAATAGAAAATTTGAACAGACCCATAACCAGTGAAGAAATTGAATCAGTTATCAAAAATCTCCCAACAAATAAGAGTCCAGGACCAGATGGCTTCCCTGGGAAATTCTACCAGACATTTAAAGCAAAGATAATAACTATCCTTCTCAAGCTATTCCAAAAAATAAAAAAGGGAAGGAAAACTTCCAGACTCATTCTATGAAGCCAGCATTACTTTGATTCCCAAAACAGAGACCCAGCAAAAAAAGAGAACTACAGGCTAATATTCCTGATGAATATGGACGCAAAAATTCTCAACAAGATACTAGCAAATTGAATTCAACAGCATGTAAAAAGAATTATTCACCATGATCAAGTGGGAGGCATCACAATCCCAGACTTTAGCCTCTACTACAAAGCTGTACTCATGAAGACAGCATGGTATTGGCATAAAAACAGACACATAGACCAATGGAATAGAATAGAGACTCCAGAATTGGTCCCACAAAAGCATGGCCAACTAATCTTTGACAAAGCAGGCAAGAATATCCAATGGAAAAAAGACAGTCTCTTTAACAAATGGTGCTGGGAGAACTGGACAGCAACACGCAGAAGAATGAAACTAGACCACTTTCTTACACCATTCACAAAAATTAACTCAAAATGGATAAAGGACCTAAATGTGAGACAGGAAACCATCAAAACCCTAAAAGAGAAAGCAGGAAAAAACCTCTCTGACCTCAGCCGTAGCAATTTCTTACTTGACACATCCCCAAAGGCAAGGGAATTAAAAGCAAAAATGAACTACTGGGACCTTATGAAGACAAAAAGCTTCTGCACAGCAAAGGAAACAACCAACAAAACTAAAAGGCAACCAACGGAATGGGAAAAGATCTTTGCAAATGACATATCTGACAAAGGGCTAGTATCCAAAATCTATAAAGAGCTCACCAAACTCCACACCCAAAAAACAAATAATCCAGTGAAGAAATGGGCAGAAAACATGAATAGACACTTCTCTAAAGAAGACATCCGGATGGCCAACAGGCACATGAAAAGATGCTCAATGTTGCTCCTTATCAGGGAAATACAAATCAAAACCACATTCAGATACCACCTCACGCCACTCAGAGTGCTTAAAATGAACAAATCAGGAAACTATAGATGCTGGCAAGGATATGGAGAAATGGGAACCCTCTTGCACTGTTGGTAGGAATGCAAACAGGTGCAGCCGCTCTGGAAAACAGTGTGGAGGTTCCTCAAAAAATTAAAAAAAGATCTACCCTATGACCCAGCAATAGCACTGCTAGGAATTTACCCAAGGGATACAGGAGTGCTGATGCATAGGGGCCCTTGTACCCCAATGTTTATAGCAGCACTCTCAACAATAGCCAAATTGTGGAAAGAGCCTAAATGTCCATCAACTGATGAATGGATAAAGAAGTCGTGGTTTATATATACAATAGAGTACTACTTGGCAAGAGAAAGAATGAAATATGGCCCTTTGTAGCAACGTGGATGGAACTGGAGAGTGTTATGCTAAGTGACATAAGCCATACAGAGAAAGACAGATACCATATGTTTTCACTCTTATGTGGATCCTGAGAAACTTAACAGAAGACCATGGGGGAGGGGAAGGGGAAAAAAAAGTTACAGAGAGGGAAGCAGGCAAACCATAAGAATAAGTTTTTATTCTCTTAAAACTGAGAATAAACTGAGGGTTGATGGGGGGTGGGAGGGAGGGGAAAGTGGGTGATGGGCATTGAGGAGGGCACCTGTTGGGATGAGCACTGCGTGTTGTATGGAAACCAATTTGACAATAAATTTCATATTTAAAAAAAAAGAATCAATTGGCAATACAGAAATAAATGTGCTACTTACTGACATACTTAATAACAAGATATAGATGCTTATCTGATAATTGCCATAATTTTCTAAATACTAAGGAACATAAATGGTAATTCAAGGTATCTACATCAACTATGATGTGATATGAAAATTTCTGACGTTTCTACCGGCAATGAAGTTACAAGTCCTATTAATCTTATGGGGATCTGTAGCCTGAACTCATAATAAAAGACTCAATTTCAGTTAGTGATTAGAAAAATTTTTAAAAAAGTAAAAAATGGACAGAAAACATGAGTAATTTTTCCAAAGAAGACATCCAAATAACCAACAGACACATGAAAAGATGCTCAACATCACACCTTATGAGGGAAATACAAATCAAAATTACACTGAGGGGCACCTGAGTGGCTCAGTCGGTTGAGTATCCAACTTTGGCTCAGTTTGTGATCTCGGCTCTCGAGTTCTAGTCCCGCATCAGGCTCTCTGCTGTCAGCGCAGAGCCCACTTTAGATCCTCTATCCTCCCTCTCTCTGCCCCGCCCCTGCTCACTCTCTGTCTCAAAATAAACACACTTAAAAGAATTACACTGAGATATCACCTTGCACCTATCAGAATGGTTAAAATAAAAAAACACAAGAAACAACAGGTATTGACAAGGATGTGGAGAAAGGGTAACCCTCTTGCACTGTTGGTGGAAATGCAAACTGGTGCAGCCACTCTGGAAAACAGTATGGAGGTTCCTCAAAAAGTTGAAAATAAAAACTGCCCCATGATCCAGCAACTGCACTATCCAAAGAATACAAAAATACTAATTCAAAGGGATACATGCCCCCTGATGTTTATAGCAGCATTATCTACAATAACCAAATTATGGAAACACCCCAAGTGTTCACTGACTGATGAATGGGTAAGGATGATGTGGTATAGATATACCATGGAATATTACTCAGCCATAAAAAAGAATGAAATATTGCCATTGGCAATGACATGGATAGAGCTGCAGAATATAATGTTAAGCATAATATAGAAAGATGAATACCATATGATTTCACTCATGTAAGATTTAAGAAACAGAACAAATGATCAAAGGGAAAAGAAAGAGGGAGAGACAAACCAAGAAACAGACTCTTAACTACAGAGAACAAACTGATGGTTACCAGAGGGGAGGTGGATAGAGGGACAGGTTAAATAGGTAGATGTGGGGATAGGTTAAATAATGCACTTGTTGTGATGAGCACCAGGTGATGTATGGAGGTGCTGAATCACTGTTACATAACTGAAATAATAATACACTGTATGATAACTTGAATTTGCATAAAAACTTAAAAAAAGTATTTTCTCTAATGACAATGGGATTACATTCAAAATTAGTAATACAAAGGTCTCTGAGAAATCCCCAAATATTTGGAAACAAAATAACTCCTTTCTAAACAACCTATGAGTCAAAGAAGAAATAAAAAGGGGAATTAAAAGGTATTTTGAACTGAATAAAAATGAGAATAAAAACAGGACATACTAAAATCTGTGGGATAGTTCTAAAACAGTGCTTAAAGAGAAACTTATAGCCCTACACACCTTTAGTATAGAAGATCTTGAATAAATGATCCCACTTCCACCTTAAGAAACTACAAAAAGAATAGCAAACTGAACCCAAAATAAGTTCAGAAAAGGAAATAATAAAAATCTGAACAGAAATCAATGAAATAAAAAATATACACGTAAAGAAAATCAATGAAACCAAAAGTTGGTTCTTTGAGATTAAAAAATGATAATCTTCCAACTTGAAAGATTAGGAGTAAAAAAAAAAGACATAACATCAATTTCTGCATTGAGAGAGGTTATATCACTATAGATTCTATAGGTATTAATAAGATGATAAGGGAATAATAATATAAAACAACCTGAAAGGTAGAAATTCCTTTAAAGATTCAAGCTACCAGAGCTCATTCAAGAAGAAAAAGAGAATGTGAACAGTACTTATTAAAGAAATTGAATTTGCAACTTAAAATTTTCCCATAAAGAAAATTCAAGAGCTCAAATGGCTTTACTGGAGTATCTTACCCAACCTTTAAAGAATTGATAGCAATTCTGCACATACTCTCCTAGAAAGTTAAACAGGATGGAATAAATCCCAACTCAACCTATGAAGCCAGCATTTCATGAAATTTTTACAACAAAAGAAAACAACACACAAATATCCCTTGTGAATATAGAAGCAAAAATTCTAGGGGCACCTGGGTGGCTCAGTTAGTTAAAACATCCAACTCTTGATCTCGGCTCAGGTCATCATCTCATGGTTCATGAGTTCGAGCCCCACATCAGGCTCTGCACTGACAGTGCAGAGCCTGCTTAGGATTCTGTATGTCCTTCTCTGTGTCCCTCCCCTGCTACTTGTACCTCATTTGCTCTCTGTCAAAATAAAAATAAATAAACTTAAAAAAAAAAGAAGCAAAAATTCTAAACAAAATTTTAGTAAATTTAATCCACTGATATATAAAAAGGATAATACAAGTGAATTTTAATACAGGAGTCCAAGGTTGATATAGCATTTGAAAAATCAATCAATGCAATTAATGACAAGGAAACTAAATGATAAGAAGTTTCCTGATTTGAAAAGATAAAACTATTTTTATTTATAGATAACATAATCATCTACATAGAAAATATAATGGAATCTTTAAAAAAAGTTACAAGTAATTAATAAATGAATTTACCAAGGCTATGCAATACGGAACCAATATACAAAAACCAATTATATTTATATATACTAGCAACAAATAATCAAAACTTGAGATTTTTAAAAAAAGAGTATATAGAATGGCAAGAAAAATATGAAATGTGCTTAGGGGTAAATCTGACAAAAGATATGAAAAACCTGAAAACAATAAAATACCACTATGACATATTAAAGAAGATCTAAATAAATGTAGAGACAAATCCTTGTGTCAAAAGACTCATATTGTTAAGATTCTTCTTATTAATCTTCCCAAATTAATATATATATTCAATGCTGTCTGAATCAATATCCCAGATTTTTTTTTTGGTAGAAATGAATACACTGCTTATAAAGTAATATGAAAATGCAAAATACCTAGATAGCAAAAACACCTTTGGGGAAAAGAAAAACATTGGGAGGCCTAATACTACTTCATTTTAATATTTTCTATAAAGCCACAATACTGAAGATACTGTGCTGTTGGTATCAAGATCTATAAAAAGGATGGGCAGCACAAAGTAGAATCTAGAAATGAGAATGCACATACATGGATAAAAAAGATTTTCACAAAAAGAGAAAAAAATCCAAAAGATAAAGGATAAAAGGATAGTGTTTTCAACAAATAATGCTTGAATAATTGTATATGTATAAGCAAAAAGAATAAAGAACTTTGATCCATTCCTCACTCCACATACAAAACTTAACTCAAAATATATTTTAGACTTAACTATAAAAACCTAAGACATAAAAACTTGTAAAAGAAAACATAGAATAAAATCTTAGCAGTTAGAAAAGAATTCCTTAGATACAATACCAAAATTGTAAATCAGAAAATATGAAATCAATTGTACTACATAAAAATTAAAAATTCTCGGGGCACCTGGGTGGCTCAGTCAGTTAAGCATCTGACTTCAGCTCAGGTCATCATCTCACGGTTTGTGAGTTTGAGCCCCGCGTCGGGCTTTGTGCTGACAGCTCAGAGTCTGAAGCATGCTTTGGATTCTGTGTATGTCTCTCTCTCTGCCCCTCCCCTGCTTGTGCTTTCTCTCTCTTTCTCTCTCTCTCTCTCTCTCTAAAACAAATAAACATCAAAAACATTTTTTTAATTAAAAATTCTTATCTCCAAAAAATGCTCTTAGGAGAATAAAAAGATAAGCCAAAAACTGGGAGAGAATGCCTGCAAATTATAAGTCTGATAAAGGCTTGTATCCAATGCAAATAAAGAACTCTCAAAATTCAATGAGAGCAATCCAATAAAAAAATTAAACAAAAGATTTAACAGATGATATAACAGAAGATACAAAATGACAGATAAACACACGAAGAGATGTTTAATACAATTAGTTGCTATGCAAATTAAGACACAATATACCACTGCATACATTTTTAAATGGCTAAAATTAACGAAATTGACCACATCGACTGTTGGTGAGGATGTGAAACAAATGGAACCCTGATGTACTGATTATGAGAAGATAAAATAGTACAATCATGCATAAAACCATTTCACAATTTCTTAGAAAGATAAACATACACCTATGATCCCAGCATTCCATCACAAAGTATTTTACCTTAGGAAAAGAAAGCAAATGTCCATGTGAATACTTGCACATGAATGTCCACAGCGATGTTATTTGTAATTGAAAAAAAAAAAAAAACTGGAAACATTCCACTAGCCCTTAATGAATGAAAGGCCATCCTAATAATAAAAAGAAACGAACTATGCATATAAGATGGATGAATCTCTAATTATGCTGTAAATGTGTATTCTTGGGCCTGCATGGTATTGTCACAGGTAATGCAAGTGCACAGGGCATTGGAAATGAAGATGCACAGCAGGAGGAGCTAACCTAAAGCTTGTGTATTAAGAAAAACAATCTATATATCACTGGAGTCCCAGAATGAAAAGAAAAAGAAAGGGACAGAAAATTTACTTAAAGAAATAATAGCTGAGAATGTCCCAAATCTGGGGAGACATATGTACATCATGATATAATTCACCCCAAAATTTCAATCATGGAGAATAATGTTCTATAAGATACATTATAATATGTAGAATACATTAGAACGTGTAGAATGATGTTCTACAAGATACATTATAACAAAATCATTTAAAATCAAAGACAAAGAGAGAATTTTAAAAGCAGGAAGAGAAAACAAATTATTTCCTACAAGGGAATTCCCATAAGACTATAAGCAGATTTCTCAGCAGAAACCTTACAGCCCAGGAGTTAAGTGGAATGATATATTCAAAGGGCTGAAAGAAAAAAAAAATGCCAACCAAATATACTTTACACAACAAAGTTGTCCTTCAAAAATAAAAGCAAAATACTTTCCCAAATAAACTAAAGCTGAGGGAGTTCATCACCACTAGACCTGTCTTACAAGAAATGCTAAAGGAATTCTATAAGCAGAAATCAAAGGATGCTAATCAGTAACATGATATATGAGAGGGCACATACCATAAGCTCAAAGTGAAGGGATGGAAAAAGATATTCCATGTAAAAGGAAACCAAAAGATAGAAACAAAAAAATTGTAGCTATACTTGTATCAGACAAAACAGACTTAAAAACTATAACAGGAGACAAAGAAAGTCATTTTTAATGGTAAAGGGGTCAATTCATGAAGTGGATATAACAATTGTAAATATATATGCCCCCAATAGTGATGCACCTAAATATATTAAGCAAATACTAACAGATCTGAAGGGAGTAAGAGACATCTATATAATAACATTACAGGACTTCAATACCACACTTTTAACAATGGATATATAATTCAGACAGAAATAAATAAGGAAGCAGACATAAACTAGACTTTAGAACAAATGGTCCTAAGCGACATAAATGGAACATCCCATTCAACAACAGCAGAGAACACATTCTTCTCAAGTGCACGTGGAACAGTCCCTAGAATAGATCAAATGTTAGGTCACAAAACAGTCTTAGCAAATTTTACAAAGTTGCTATTATACCAAGTATCTTTTTCAACCATCATGTCTTAAAACTAGAAATCAATAACCAAAGGAAAGCTGGAAGATTCACAAATATGTGGAAATTAAACAACACACTCTAGAATAACCAATGGGTCAAAGGTGAAATCAAAAGGGAAATCAAATAATATCCTGAAACTAACCAAAATGAAACATACCATAACAAAACTTAAAGTATGCAGCAAAAGCAGTGCCAAGAGAAATGTGTATTAAGAAAAAAGAAAGAAAAAAGAAGAAAAATCTCAAATGAGTAACCTAACCTTGCACCTCAAGGAATTAGAAAAAGAATGAAGCCTAAAGTAGCTGGATGAGGGAAATCACAAAGATCAGAGCAAAAATAAATGAAATGGAGAATAGAAAAACAATAGAAAAGATCAGCAAAACTAAGAGTTGGGTTTTTAAGAAGATAAACAAAGCTGACAAACTTTTAATTGACTTACAAAGGAAAAAAAAGGATTGAAATAAAGATGGAAACGAAAGTGAAGACATTACAACGAATACAATAGCAATATAGAGGATCTTAAGAGATTAACATAAACAATTACAAGCCATTTGGATATCCTAGAATAAAGGATACATTTCCAGAAACATACAACCTATCAAGACTGAATCATAAAGGAGAAAATCTGAACAGACCAATAATGAGTTGATTAAGTCAGCAATCAAAAACCTTGCAAAAAGAAAAGCCCAGGACCAGAAGGCTACATGGACAACTACCAAACATTTTTTTTTTTTTTTTTTTTTTTTTAAATTTTTTTTTTTCAACGTTTATTTATTTTTGGGACAGAGAGAGACAGAGCATGAACGGGGGAGGGTCAGAGAGAGAGAGAGGGAGACACAGAATCGGAAACAGGCTCCAGGCTCTGAGCCATCATGAGCCATCAGCCCAGAGCCTGACGCGGGGCTCGAACTCACGGACCGTGAGATCGTGACCTGGCTGAAGTCGGACGCTTAACCGACTGCGCCACCCAGGCGCCCCACAACTACCAAACATTTAAAGAATTAATGCCAATCCATCTCAAACTCTTCCAAAAACCTGAAGAGTTACCCTGATAAGGGTACTTATCTAAGTATCTAAATATCCTTATCTAAGCCAGATAAGGACACTACAAGGAAAACAAAACACCAAAAAAACTATAGACAAATATCCCTGAGGAACAGAGATGTAAAAATTCTCAATAAAATACTAGCAAACTGAAGGCATAGCACATTAAAAGGATTACCATGACTAAGTGGGATAAATCCCACGGATAAATGCACGGATAGTTCAGCATACACAAATCAAAAAATACAATCACGTTAACACAAAAAAGGATGAAAATCACATGGTCATCTCAATAGATACAGAAAAAGCAGTTGACAGAATTCAACATCTTTTCATGATAAAACTCTTAGGAACAGAAAGTAATTAATATAACAAAGGCCACATATGAAAATCCCACTAACTATCATATTCTGGAAGTTTTTACTGTAAGATTCACAATAAGCTCATCTTGACACTTTTATTCAATATAGTCCTGGAAAAACTATCCAAAGCATTTAGGCAAGAAAAAGAAATAAAAGGTATACAAATTGAAAAGGAAGACATGAAATTGTCTCTGTTTGCTGAAGACACAATCTTGTACAGAAAATCTTTTAAGCCTATACCAAAAAACTGTTAGAGCTAATAAATGAATTCAATAAGGTTTCAGGATAAAAAAAAAATCAATACACAAAAATCCTATACACTAACAACCATCTGAAAGGAAATGAAAGTCTCATTTACAATAGCATCAAAATCAATAAAATACTTAGAAATAAATTTAACCAAAGAAGTGAACAATGTATACACTGAAAACTATAATAGACACTGATGAAAAAAACCGAAGACACAAATACACGTAAAGATGTACTGTGTTCAAGGATCAGGTGAGTTACTATCATTAAAATGTCCATACTACTCAAAGACATCTATAGAGCCATGTCCTCTCTACCAAAATTCCAATGTCATTTTTCACAAAAATGGAGAAAAAAAAGTACCAAACTTTGTATGGAAGTACAAATGATTCAAAATACCTAAAGTAATTTTGAAAAAGTTTAAAACTGGAGGCATCATACTTTCTGGTTTTAAAATATGTTACAAAGCAAAGGCCATCAAACAGTAAGGTATTTGCATAAAAACAGACATATAGATCAATGAAGAGAGCTCAAAACAAATCTCCATATAAGGGTCAACTAATATTTGATAAGGGAGCCAAGAATACTCAATAGGGGAAAGGACAGTTTCTTCAATAAAATTGTGCTGGGAAAACTGAATATTCACATACAAAAAAAGAAAGAAAGAAAGAAAGAAATGGTACCCCTAACACCACTCACAAAAATTAACTGGACTACAAAGGAAAAAAAAAGAGGACTGAAATAAAATTAGGATTAAGGACTTGAAACTGTAGAACTCCTAAAAGAAAATATAGGGAAAAAGCTCCTTGACATCCATCTTGGCAATGACTTTTTGGAAATGACACCAAAATCACAAGAAACAAAAGCAATTATCAAGTGGGACTACATCAAATTAAAACCTTCCACCCAGCAAAAAAAAAAAAAAAAAAAAAAAAAAAAAAAAAATCAACAAAATTAAAAGACAACCTACAGAATGGGAGAAAATACCTGCAAATCATCTACTTGATAAGGGGTTAATATCCAAAAGGTTTAAGAAACTCATACAACTCACTAGCCAAAAAAAAAAAAAAAATCTAATTTAAAAATGGGCAAAAGATCTGAATAGACATTTTTCCAAAGAAGAGCTACAAATGACCAATAGGTAAATGAAAAGGTGCTCAACATCACTAATTATGAGGGAAATTCAAATCCATATCACAATGACAGATCACTTCATACCTTGTCAGAATGGTTATTATTAAAAAGACAAGAGATAAATGCTGGCAAGGATGTGGAGAAAAGGGAACCCTAGTGCACTGTTCGTAGGGCTATAAAGTGGTGCAGCCACTATGGAAAATATGGAGGTTCCTCAAAAATATAAAAATAAAACTACCATATAATCCAGCAATACCATTCTGGGTATATATCCAAAGGAAGTAAAATCAAGAGATATATGCATTCCCATGTTCACTGAAGCATTCTTCACAACAGGTAAGACAGGGAAGCAACTGAAGTGTCCATTGATGGATGAATGGATAAAGAAGATGTGGCTGGCACGCGCGCGCGCGCACACACACACACACACACACACACGCCCTGAAATATCATTCATCCATAAAAAAAGGAGGATACTCTGCCATTTGCAACAACATAGATGGACCCTGAGGGTATTATACTAAGTGAAGTCAGACAGAAGAAGACAAATATTGTATGTTCTCACTTACATGTAGAATCTAAAAATACTGGACTCATAAAAACAGAGAACAGATTGAAGCTTGACAGAGGCCGTGTTGTGGGGAAAATGGGAAGACCTTGGTCAACAAAAGATGAATAGTTCCAGGAATATAATGTACACCATGGTGTCTATAGTTAACAATACTGTATTGTATACTTGAATGTTACTATGAGAATAGATCTTAAATGTTCTCATCATAACCACAACAACAAAATGGTAATTATGTGAGGTGAAGGACACGTTAGCTAACCTTATTGTGGCAAACATTTTGCAATATATGTGTGTACCAAATCATCACATTGTATACCTTAAACTTAACACAGTGTTATATGTCAATTATATTTCAATAAGGCTGGAAAAAAATCAATAGTCAACTACAAAGCAGGGGTGGAATGCATACTTAAAAGCCCCACATCATTCTCACTAACCTTCTTAAGACTATATCTTATCAATGACTGTGAATCCAGACTACTGAATTGTTAGACCTCTCAATAAACCTCAGAAAGAGACTATTTTTTATTAATTAAAGAGAAATATTTTGAAAATTTGTATATCAATTTCCTAGGAAAGCAACAAAGTTACTAAATAAGATGTTAGTATTATTATAACTAATATTAGTTAATATTAGTGTTTGAGAGACTAGATTCTTATTGAAAAGGACAAGTACTGGATTACAAATCCTCTCTGAATAAATGAATTATAAGTGTATATACATTTAAGAGCTGAATAGGGTCTTTTGGTGAAAAAATAATGGAACGAAACTTAAAACATTACCCATGCTAAAAACAAAAGAATTTGTAGCATATGAAAATGTACAGATTTTTCAATTATTATGATATTAGCTTTGCTGATGTGACAAAAAAAATTGAACAAAATTAATGTCGAGTCAGCACTTTGTTGTGTTTCTCTTTGCTTAGGAAATCATACCTCGTAAGAGCTGTTCCTGTTTTACCACAAGCCCCTGGTATTTTTTAAAGGTTTTTTCATAATCTTTTCTCAAGGTCTGGTTTTCAGGGTCTTCATCAAGTAAGCAACTTAAGTTAAGGATCATCCATATTCACTGAAGCAAAGAAAATCTACTGAAAAATATTATGAAGGACAGTACTATTACATTTTATGTGCAGTGTTAGCCAGTTATTTTCTCTAACCAGTAGTTTGAAACTAAAATGTTTGTCTCTGTACAATAATTGTGTTAGAACTTCTTAACCAAGTGTTCAAGGATGTTCTTAGAGATCTTGGATGAACACATGTTTGGGTATCATCAAATACTTGAATGCCCAGAAATTTTATGCAAATGTCTTATGTACGTGCACAGGTCCCTAAATTTCAACAGATTAACAAGTGGGTTAACGAACCAAATTTTGATATGTCTTATAATCCATGACATGTTACAATTTAATTGAAGCATTTTTTTCCATTCTTAGTGGTTCATAAATAATAGTGCATCTTACAATCAATGGTATCTAATATTTACAGGAATACGATATATACTAAGATATCAGTTCCTGTCACCCAACAATCACAAAGTACAAATTACTGATGGTTAAAAGTTCCATTAGTGGTTCTCTCCATACCCCTTCTATTTAAGGAATTTTGGGAATATTCAGGAGACTTGTGACTCCAGAAATGATCTGAAGTCTCCAGGATTATTGAGCTGTCACACAGTTTAAGTCAACACCAATCTAGATGTCAGAAGTACAGAGCAACAGAAAATTTCTAAATGTGGAAAGACCCTAATTAGGAAAAGTCAAAGCCTGTGTGTGTGAGAGAGTGTATTTTTAGAGTGTCTTAGGGATTCCATGAAGGAGAGGTAAGAAACATATGATATTCTTCACAATAGGAATAATACTTTTACTTTTTAAAAGAGACCAATAGGGGCGCCTGGGTGGCGCAGTCGGTTCAGCGTCCGACTTCAGCCGGGTCACGATCTCGCGGTCTGTGAGTTCGAGCCCCGCGTCAGGCTCTGGGCTGATGGCTCAGAGCCTGGATCCTGTTTCCGATTCTGTGTCTCCCTCTCTCTCTGCCCCTCCCCCGTTCATGCTCTGTCTCTCTCTGTCCCAAAAATAAATAAACGCTGGAAAAAAAAAAAAATTTAAAAATTTAAAAGAGACCAATAAAAATTGGGTTCAAAGGAAAATTACCAGCATGGCTTGCTGAATAAGCCATATGAATAAGCTAGGGCCTTCAATCTAGGAAAAACTAAGCTGTAGAGGCAATACGATAAATATCTTCAAATATAAGAAAAGTGATGTTTAAGAGACTTCATCCTTATTCTATATGGTTTTAGTATGCAAGACTGGATTCAAGGGATAGAAGTTACTGACAAGTGGATTTTAGTACACTAAGCAAAAGAACACTATAATAAATAGAACGTCAAACTACACAATGAACTAAATCAATAAGCAGTGACGTTGAAGATACTAAATAACCGATTTGTAAGGGAGGCTGCAGAAGATTCCTGTGCTGAAAGATAGGTTAAAATAGGTCATTTTTAAAGATTCCTTTCATAGGTTCCATCATTCTGCAGGCCTCTCAAATTTGCATGTATTAAAAGACTTTTTGTGCTTAATTAGTAAAATAGAATTTAAAACTATGTTCACCAAATTCATACCCATTCCAATCAAAGTCCCCTTATTACATAGACAGAATTACATAAACAACAGCAGTGAGCCACACTTCAGCTGACCAAAGGATCTCAGTCTCCACTTGGAGACTCACAGTTCAATGATTAGACCACTATTATCTGCTTCTTCTAGCTTATCAACCAAAGTTTTAAAGAGATAAAAAAGTATATGTCAAACTATATTCACTCTGATAGTTTCAATATTCATCTTAACCTTCAACACTCTTTCATTTTTCCAAATAACGTGAATCGCAAGAAAAAACAAAACTATCCCACCTACCCAAAGCTCAGAGCAACAACACTGGGGTGAAAAGCCATTCTAAAAGGATATCAGCTTTCTTCTTTTTAGAGAGTTCTTCTTGCCAAAGCTCATGTCTTTTTAACTCATGATCAATGATATTCATACATAAAGCTCCAATTTTATAGTGAGTGATAAGTCCATGGAACTGAGAAAAGCTTTAAAAAAGAGATTTTAGTATGTATTTAAAGCAATACAATTTGTAGAATCAGGAAATTTGTTTTGGGTAAACACTTGTCAATGTAGAAAATAAATTTGATATATTTATTTCAATAAACGAAAACGCCCACAGTATATTAGAAAGACATGAAATTATGAGATTACTTTAAATATATGCTGTAAATATAATTTTTAAAAAAACCCTTCCCTGAAATTAAATTATTTTTAAGTTAGAAATGAAATAAAACACATTTTTTGTAATTAATGACCATTTTAACTATTCAGACACTCTCAAAATAAACTTTCGGACTACTGTATAACAGAACTAATAATGTAACAATACTAATACTGAATAAAATTGATACCAGAGAATAGACCAGCAAAGTTATCAGTAATCAGGTTTTTACATATGTTTCCTACACAATTCATTCATACAAGTATTTATTCGATAAATAGTTATTTGCTAATGCTGGCACATTTTTGGAATAGATGCAAGTAATTTTCTGGGAAATTGGCTAGAAACCTTTCACACTATCTCAATAAACATCTTTCTAAAGTATATATGTATAAATAGCATATATGGATACATAACAGTTATATATATGCGTGTACATATAATGTATAACAATAACATTACTGGCACTTACTCTGGGTTAGGCTTTATTCTAAAAACCATCCCCAAACAGTGTTACTATGACTATCCAGTTGACAGCTGAGGAAACTAAAGCACAGAGAAGTAATATAATCAAGAACACAGAGGTAGTACACAGCAGTACTTGGATTCAAATCCATTTCCAGAGTCCATACTCTTACATTCTAAACCATTTTACTGTTCTACTTTGTGTGTATATACATGTACATGCATGGGTTAGGACAGACTGAATGAAAGAACAGAGAGGACAGAAAATGGGAAAGAGAGTAAGAGTTCAGAGGCAAATAATGGGCAGACACACAGGAAGACTGGGCAAACCAGTAATCTACAATCCAAACTAATGACAGAGAAACAGAGATAGACTTCTATTTTTATTTCCTAATTTTTATACTTACCTGGAAAAGCAGAAAAAGATGTAAATTATGTTTGTAGCTAACTCAACACTTTGTTTCCAGTCTTCTCTCAGGACTCTTGCTAATGCACCCAGGGCAGTTTCTAAAGAAAAAAGGAACATATAAAAATGATCATTCGCCTTGCCTGTGGTATAAAGGGTGATTGGTTTTAAATGTCTACTTATTAATAAATAACAAAGCTCAGATAGAACTGGGTCAAAAAAGGAGGGTGGTTCTTTCCAACACAGAAAGCTGTTTTTAAAACTGAAATATAACTTTTACTTAAAGACCTATAACATACAACTTTAAGCCTGTAGCTATAAACAGAAAAGTAAAATCTGATTTAGATAAAGTAACATATTAAGTATATTATGGGTGACAAAATAATAAAAAGACCATTTATTTCTTGATTTGCATTTCCACTTGTAATATGGCTACTGCAGTGCCATTTTGCTTGTTTTTTAACATCTGACTTAATGTGTTTGTGAAGAAGGAAAAAAACTAGAATAAGCCTAAAAAATAATGAGTTTACCAGGTTAACACTAGCTTCATTAAGCAAATTAATAACCAAATAAAGTTTATACACACAAAAATAAATCTATTTTAATACGTTAAATTAATTCCAACAAACGTAAATAAAACAAAAAATCTTCCACAAAAGTAGTTTTAGGGTAGAATAAACATCTTCACTAGATTTTTATCTTGAGAAAGGTAAAAATTAATGAATTGATTAATGAGAACTACCATATGCTAAGTAAACATAAAGTAATGAGACCAGTTTCAAATTAGAACTGTTATGTGGCTTACCAATTCTTAAAATATTAAAACATTACACAAAGTATCTGCCTGTTATATAAATATCATAATTCAACTTTCTATAATAGGTACTCAGGATCTACAGTACTTCATGGACTGCATTATTATTTACTATAGTAATGAAAGTGTTCAATTTATTTGTGCTTTTTGACCACTCATTATGAAACAAGTATTATTAATCTACTTAATGAAGAATTTTTCAAACTAAAAAACATCCATCCTATATTTTCTTTTTTTTTAAATTTTTTTAAATGTTTATTTACTTCTGAGAGAGACAGAGACAGAACATGAGCATGAGCAGGGAAGGGGCAGAGACAGACGGAGACACAGAATTCAAAGCAGGTTCCAGGCTCTGAGCTGTGGGCACAAAGCCTGATGCGGGGCTTGAACTCAAGAGCCATGAGATCATGACCTGAGCTGAAGTCGGATGCTTAACCGACTGAGCTACCCAGGCACTCCAATCCTATATTTTCATAATGTTATTCATATTCACAATGCAGAGCACTGGTATACCATATGCTTTGAACAAAACTATTTGTTCAAAGTAATGAGTAGGCAATATACATTAACATGTAAAGTTTCCACAAAGCCCTACTTAATAAAGCATTTGGTAACTTTGTTTAATTCAGTATTACTAAAGGCATTTTATCACTATAATCAGAGGAAACAGTATTTCTTAGAATATACATCTGACCCTTGAACACACTTATTTGATTTGGATTTTTTTCAATAAATATGTATTTCATATTATGATTGAAAAATAAGGTAGAAGTCGCCCAGTGACTCAGAAGGGAAGGCAAAGGAAAGATGCAGAGAAGCCTGGAATAGCAGGGCTCTTGCCTGCTCCTGACATTCCTCACCCCATTTACTATCTGTGGGGAAGCTAGGTTCACTGAGGTCTTGAACTGGGAGGTGCAAAGGAACCAGCTCTGGGGAAAGAGTCTTGCTGAAGTGGTGGAGCATGGCCAGTCACTGGCCAGAATTGGCCAAGGATCACAGAATAACCTGCCTTCCACCCTCACCCCCTCCCAGGGTAACAGGTCCAAAACATTAGGGACAAGAACACCAAGCAGGAGCCTGAGACTTAAGAGTGGACAGCAATGATGGTGCTGTCCGTGGTGCTGAAAGCTCTCCAAAGTGAGGAACCAATACCTCCAGGGACAGGCAGCTCACCACCTCCCAGCATCTCCTGTAAGCAGAAGCTGCGTTAGAACCTCATAAAGGGGTTCTGATGGAGCTCGCAACCTAGAGAGACAGGTAAAGGTGCTCTGCCTTCTCTCAGGTTCCATGTGTAAAAAGATTTCCCACTTTCCTGAGTACAGGAGCAAGGAACAAGTGTCACTCTAGGATTCAGCTTTGTTAACTTGGGGTTGGACAAGTAGAGGTGTTGCCCTGTTCTATTACTGTACATAGATAAGTTTCTGAAGAGTCAAAAAATACATGTGTATTTTTGACTGGGGTGGGGGGGCTGGCATGCCTAAACCACCACTCCCTCCACTGTTCAGGGGTTAATTGTACTTTGGAAAATGATGTACTATAACGTCATGAATTTAGGCATAGGGCTAGTGATTTATTTTTCAAATTTTATTTCAATTTTCTCCTTTAGTATAGAATAGAAAAATGTCTCAATAAAAATACAGCTTATAGGAATTGTATGTAGGTTATAAAGAAATAGCCAAAAGAAAATTATGAAGTCTAATGAAGGTCAAAATATAACCCCAAATTAATCTATAACTTAAATGCAGTCATAATTAAAATTTCATTATAATTTTTTAGAGCATATGGTAAAGTGATCTCAAAATAATATATAAGAAAACATGTAAGACCAACAACACCTATTTTAAAAAAATCAATAAATCAGAACGTTTCTCTTACCAATTCTAAAACTCTAGTCAAAATATAAAACAAAACATAACAAACAGTGTGGTACTAGCATGGAAATTATCAAATAGATCAATGGAAAAGAAAAGAAAGCATTAAAACATATCAATGAATGTATCAGAACAAGACATGGCACAAAATAAGCTTTCAAGTATATAATGAATAAAAGAATTGAAGGCATATAACAGAAAAGGCCATTTAAAATCTTTGGGGAGGGGCGCCTGGGTGGCGCAGTCGGTTAAGCGTCCGACTTCAGCCAGGTCACGATCTCGCGGTCCGTGAGTTCGAGCCCCGCGTCGGGCTCTGGGCTGATGGCTCAGAGCCTGGAGCCTGTTTCCGATTCTGTGTCTCCCTCTCTCTCTGCCCCTCCCCCGTTCATGCTCTGTCTCTCTCTGTCCCAAAAATAAATAAATGTTAAAATCTTTGGGGAAAGAAGGAGTACTCATTAACTAGATTGGAATAACTGGCTATTGAATATGCAAAAAATTTATATCTCTACCTCCTACTTACAACAAAAATGAGGGGCACCTGGGATGGCTCAGTCAGCTAAGCATTTGACTCTTGACTCCAGCTCAGGGCATGATCTCATGGTTCCTAATTTTAAGTCCTGCATCGGGCTCTGTCTAGCCTGACAGCATGGAGTCTGCTTGGGATTTTCTTTCTCTCTCTCTCTCTCTCTCTGCCCTTCTCCTCTCACACTTTCAATCTCTCTCTCAAAATAAATAAATAAACTTAAGAAAAGTAAATTCCAGGGGCAAGGATTTCTGAAACAACCAAAGTAAGGACCTCCAAAAATCCACTCCTCCATAAGTGAATGAGAACACTGGTAAAAATGGTCAGAATCAACCTTTTTAGAACCCTGGAACTACATTTTGCAACAATAAGAAATACGGCTGAACCTTAGTAGAACCAGTAAACTCTGTGGTATTTCCACTTGCCATAAGTACATCCCCTCTGTGCAACTTTGCAGAAGCCTTGAAAATCAACAGCATCACAAATATAGTATCTATGAAAAACAAAAGCAGAGCAGCAACTGGAGGGGGCAGAATAATTTGGCACTCCTGAAAACCCCCACTCCAGTGAACTGTCACTATCTGACATATCTGGATATTTGCTGCATTTCCAGGGTTTGCATTTATCTGACTTGACTCAGAAATTGCTTTGTACAGCCTTATACCCAGGGCATTTGTTGAAAACCACTGGTGGCAACATTGCAACTGCATGCAGCAGCCTTGTCAGCTGGGGTTAACAAGAGGTTGACAAAAAAACTTGAAAAAGGAAAAACTGGGAAATGAGAGATTCACAAGGTCTTTGAAAAGCTCCAATATATTCCTGAGAATCTAGAAGGTCATGCACATGTGCAGGAATGTGTTGATACCAGGAAAAGACGTAAGGAGGACCTCATCTCTCATCTCTGGCCAACCCTGAGGCATTGTACAAGCAGGAATTAAAGACTAAGGCCTTGGGGATGCCTGGCCGACTCAGTTGGTAGAGTATGCAACTCTTGATCTCAGGGTCATGAGTTTGAGCCCCACTTTGGGTGTATAGATTACTTAAACAAATTTAAAAAATAAAAAATAAATAAAGGCTAACTTAGCCTTGTACACTACCTGCTTAAACACTGAAGACATGCTCCAATACACACATACACAGTCACTTAGCAAAGGCTGGGACACTTAGGGCCAGGCATTTAAAAAAATCTCTATCCTGGGCACCTGGGTGGCTCAGCTGGTTGAGTGTCTGACTTTGGCTCACATGATCCCACGGTCCATGGGTTTGAGCCCCAGGTCGGGCTCTGTGCTGATAGCTCAGGGCCTGGAACCTGCTTCAGATTTTGTGTCTCCCTCTCTCTCCACCCCTCCCCCACTTGTGTTCTCTTTCTCTCTCTCTCTCTCTCTCAAAAATAAACATTAAAAAAAATTAAAGTAAAATAAAAAATCTCCATCCGATCATTAGTTACCACTAAACTACCTGAGCTAGAAGCTTCAGTGGCTGCACAAAGATCACAGACTTTTCAGAATTCATCTAAGAAACTCACTAAACAAACAGCAAAAATAACAAGCTCTGGAGAGAGTAGAATATTATCATAACAACAATAAAAACTACAAGACATGCAAGAAAACAGGACGTGATGTCTCATATTCAGGAAACACAGCATTCAATAGAAATTGTCCATGAGGAAGCACAAATGTTGAACTTATATGACTAAATAAGCTATTGTAAATATATCCAGTGAATTAAAGGAAACCGTATCTAAAGATTTAAAGACAAGTATGGGAAGGTACGAGAATGATGCCTCACCAAATGATATCAATAAGGAGATACAAATGACAAAGTATGAACCAAATAGAAATTCTGGAGTTAACAAAGTACAATAGATATCTGAAATGAAAAACTCACTAGAAGGACTTCACAGCAGATGTGAACTAGAAAAAGAAAGTATCAGCAAATTAAAAGGCAGGTCAATTATGATTATTCAGTCTGAGGAACTGAAAGAAAAAATAATGAAAAGCAAGTAGAGCCTCAAAGACCTATGGGACACCACCAAACATATTAACATGGAATTCCCAAAAGGAAAGGAGAGAAAAAGGAGATACTTGAATGTTTAACAAAATAATGCCCCAAACTTCCAAAGTTTGATGAAAAACATTAATCTGCAGATCCAAGGAGTTTCACAAACTCCAAGAAAACACACTAAAAGATGTAAACACCTAAATACATCATAGTCAAACTGGCAAAAGCCAAATGCAAAGAAAATGTTACAAGTAGCAAGAAGGCAGCTCAAGAGTTACACAGGATCCTTAATGAGATTAACATCCAATTTCGTATCAGAAACCATGGAGACATGAAGACAGTGGATAACATTGTAAAAGTGCTAAAATAAAAAGACTGCCAAACAAGAATTCAACATCTAGCAAAACTATGCACACAAACACCAAGGAGAAATTAAGTCATTCCTATTCCTAGGCAAACAAAAATTTAGAGAATTTGCTGATAGTAAACATTCCCCATAAGAAATACTAAAGGGAATCCTTCAAGCTTAAATGAAAAACTAGTAGAGAGGAATGTAAATCCACACAAAGAAATAAAGAGCACTGGTAAAGGTAATTATATAAATAAAATGACAGCTTAAAATTATTTCTGATTGCAGTCTTTTCTTCTATTTAACTAAAAAATTCACACATCAATAAATTCTGTGCTGACAGGCAGGTAATGTGTAATGATGTAATTTGCATTACTATAATAGTACAAAGAAGTGGGGAAGGAATAGAGAGGTAAGTCAGAACACGGTTTTTGCATGCTGCTAAAATTAAATATTGGAACCCTACTATTAATTTGAACTAAATTATTTTAATAGAAGATAGTAACTGTAATCCTAGGGCAAACACTCAGAAAATAATTCAGGAAAACACAGTAAAAGAACAACAAAAGGATTAAAATGGTATACTAAAAATATCCATTTTACATAAAAGAAGGCAATAATAGAGGGTTAATGGAATAAAAATGATAAAAGATGCAGAAAACAAAGTGTTAGATGACAATCCCACTTTATGAGTAATTACATTAATGGTAAATAGACTAAACTCTCCTATCAAAACGCAGAGATTGGCAGAATGGATTAAAAAAGGGCGTGATCCAACTATATACTTTGTACAATACAAACATTTTAGAGTCAAAGACACAAATAGAGTGAAAGTAAACAGATAGAAATGGATATGTTACCAAAAAAAAAGAGACAATAGACTGGCAGAAACCATTTCCAAGTACATAAAAGAGAAAGAACATAAATGATATATATAAATTTACGTACTAAATTATATATAAAAAGGATATGTACATTTATATATAAATATACGTACAGTCGCATACACATACACACAAATACTTAAGACAGGAATACAAAATTCACAGGGTGGAAATTCCAAAAGTCTAATGATAGCAAATTCATTAGAAATCAGGCAAATGCAACTTAAAACAAAGAGAGCTTGTTTATTACCATAATACAATGGCAAAAATTTTAAAGTTTGATGGCTTTCATATTCTGTTGATCTGGGGATACAGCAGCACAACCATTTTGGAAGGCAGTTTGGCAATACCCTTTAAAACATTATCATCTGTTTTTATGTATGACCTTTGTTTCTGTCCACATACCCTAAAGAACCCCATACTGTGTATATAGAAGATATGTACAAAGATGTTCACTGAAGCAATATTCCCTACTGAAAAATCTGGAAACAATCTAATGACTAATCAACAGAGGAATGGCTAAAACTTATAGAAAGCTTCATAAAAACAACAATCATAGTTAAAAAATTAATTACATTATAATGTATCTATATGCATGTAATCTCAAAATATTACTATATGGAGAAAAAATTACCAAGAAATAAGTACGATATTATTAATATAAAATTCTTACAAAATAATACTCTATATTTTAATATAGGAAAAAATCCTATACATATATATATGTAAAAGTATGAAAAAGATCTAGAAGAATGAATGCACTCCAAACTCAGATAATAATGACCAAATTACTAATATTCTAATTCTTTATAAAGAATATACTAATATATGAGTTGTATAATTTTGAAAATACTTAAAATGTACACATTTTCTACTTGGAATATTGGTAATGTTCTAGGACTTTCTGGACAGTTCTTTTGTATATATTTTCCAAGCTATCAAGTACTGGTGTGTACTGTGCAGCCTCCATAAAAGGAGTATGACGACAAACAAAAAGGTACTCTTCCTCATGTGACAGAAATCAGTTAATAATGACATCTTCTATATTTTAATTTTGGCAAAAGTAAAGTCAGAAAACCACACTTTTAAAATAATTCTAGGGGCGCCTGTCTGGCTCAGTTGGTTAAGCATCTGACTCCTGGTTTCTGCTCAGGTCATGATCCCATGGTTCGTGAGATCGAGCCCTGCATTGAGCTCTGTACTGTCAGTGCAGAGCCTGCTTGGGATTCTCTCTCCTTCTCTCTCTGCCCCTACCCTCCTTGCACTCACTCTCTCAAAATTAATAAATAAAATTTATCTCTGTCTGTCCCTCCCTTGCTTGCATTCGCACTTGCTCTCTCAAAACAAATAAACTTTAAAATAAAGTAAAATAAAATAAAATAAAATAAAATAAAATAAAATAAAATAAAATAAAATAAAATAATTCTATTGGGGTATTACTGAGAAAAAAGGTTTTAAGAGCATTATCTCTTTTTTTTTTAATTACCTAGCACATCTAATGAAAGGAGAGGATCAAAATTTAATCTAAATGAAGGTACAGAGATTAATATATTTTTTGCTGTGCTACTGAAAGAAAACTAATATTGGAACCCTAATTTAGTAACAGTATATACGTATGTGTGCAAATGACAAAGTTGATATTGTATCCTAACTGAAAGAATAAAAATCTTCCAGAATAGAAGACACAGTACCATTAGTGCTTTATATTTGTTGTTTAGATTAAATGAATTTTTCAGATAATATTTAATGTTATGCTCTCAAAAATTAAATAATTTTCAGAAGAAAGATGGTAATAAAGGTCTAGGAAATAAATGCATTCCTAAGTTCGGTAAAATTTTAGCTTTGTCCTCTATTATAATAAGTTTCAAAAACATATTATGCAACAATTTTTCTATTTTTAATATTTATAGATATAAATCACCATTCAATAGTAGTTCTTCCAAGTTATCAGGATTTCGAGCAAGTTGCAAGATCAAAGCAGAACCCCGAACTTTATCAGGAATATCTTCATATAGTAACTCAATGTATTCATCCATGTCATTGATGTTAGCCACTTCATCAATCTGAAAGAAAGGAAGAGGAAGTCCTCCTAAAGAACAATGATGTCCCTCAAAGCTACTGCCAAGGAATGATACTGTGTGGTCAACATATTGCCCTTTTAATGACAGACAAGTTTTCAAAGGACTCATAGTAGCCAGGAGGAAATTAGACCTTTGGGTGTTAGGACTCCAATACAAAAGTAGTTACAAACCACATGAAAATAGGATGTACATAAACGCTAAACTTGGGTCTATTAATATAAAGCATCCTAAATGTAATGCAAAATAATTTGTGTCTACTATAATAGGTTAAATAGTATTTCAAAACACACTGGATATGTTTAAATATAAGAATATTTAAAACATTTCAAAACTTATCAAAATAAATTATATCTGAAAAATATGCCACTAACTTTTGACTATATAAAACACTCATTATCTACCTTTTCTAGGTGCTTCTAAGTTCAATAAACTTTCTACATCTACTTAATGTTAGTACATGAATCATTGATGGGAAAAGGCAACAACCTTACAATCAATCAGTTCTCTATTAGATCAGAATTAGGTCTTACCTCCATTCCTTCAAAAGGAGGTGGATCTTTAGGCTTGCTCGATTTTTCTTTTTTTTCTGTAAAAAGATTTTTTATTTTTAAATGAGAAGAACTAGGTGTTTAGAGTTTCTGGGTAATTTTTATATTTAGTAGCTGAGTTTATAGCTAACCTGGGGATCTTACAACTGACTAGTTTATGAAATAGTCTTTTTCCAATAAATAAAAAAATTTTTAAATGTTCATCTATAATCTGTTATAATGAGATATCAAGGAGAGTATATATGAATAAAATCTAGAAATAATCCCAAAGTTATGTTATGCAGCAATTTTAATTCCTCCTAGGTTAACTTTTTGGGAGGTAAATAGCCAGACTTGCCAACAAGAAGCAAAAGAGTCCCCTCCTGATTCACATTTAAGGTGGGAATAGGGAAATCAATAAAGCAAAGATACATTAATGAGTTGAATATTAGAAAAAACAAAATGAAAAAAATCACTTACAGTAATGAATTACATAAATAAGTATTACTGTTTTGTTTCAATCACTTCTGGGGGGCAATGTATCTAGTTTTGAAATAGTGAATTCCAAGTAAAAAAAGTTAAAAAGAAAAATGGAAATTTTTTTAGTAAGTACGTATTTAACATGGTAACAACATTTCTTACATCTCCAAACATTAGTATCTATATACACAGACTGATTCAAATGGATTTATCCATGTATGTTGACATGAAAATTTCCTCATATTCATCTAATTTCTGGGGAAGAAGGTGAGATGACTGATCTACCTTGAAAACTCGCAAGACTTTATTAAGATATTAATATAAATGCATTTGGAATTATATTAATTAGGCATTAGGAAAGATCAATTTTCACTATATTGTACTCAAACTAAGTACATACACACCTTACAAGAGTATGGGATTTACTTTGCTCACTTTGAACTTATTAAACTTATTGAAGAAGTTCTCTCTCATCATTTACAGGGATCTTAATAGGAATAGTCTATCATGAAACATTTAATAAAAGTGTTTCTTGATAAAATTTTCCTTATAGCACTAATTATTAATAATTAATAATTATACATTGAGTGCCAGTTATGTAGCTGGATACAAGTTCAAACTGCTTATTTTTGCTTTTAAATAAATACATTCACAATCAATTCATTCAGAAATATATATGATCATATAATATATGTTAGATAATATATTCAGGATTAACTAATAAGAGTGATATTAGAAAAAAGGCATTTTATTTGCTGTGGTTGGAGAGAAAAGACTGAGTAATTCAAAAAAAGTCAAAACAAATTTTCTCTCATTTTTTTCTACTTAGTATAATTGAAACATAAGCATTTATAAAGTTTTTCAAAGGTACCATATTTTAGAACTCACCAATGATGAAAGAAAGAAATGTAAACCTAATCAATACCATGAAGTGGAATAACTAACCATTCAATAATCTGAGATGACTTTCCATCAAAATGTGTTTTTATTCCGTTTCATATTTGGTTTAGATTATTTGATGATATTTTCTAAAAATAATCAATTCCTTAGCTCTAATATTTTAATGACTTGGTTCCTTATGAAGAAATTGAAGGTAGAAGAATGGCAACAATGCAGACAATAAGGAATAAAAAAGTAATATTTTCTTAAGAAAGATTCATATAACTTGTATCTTTAGGATAGTCTAAAGCATATGACATTTTAACATTTAAATACTTAGTAATCTATTCAAATTATAAATTGTCAATAAGAAATTTAGAAAATATAAATCTGGTTGGGTTAGAGAAAATAGGTTTTTTTTGCCCCAAATTCTCTCCTTTTATTATTCTAGAATATGACAGACATTTGAGTTCGTTCCTTATTTCAGCACAGATGTACACATACAAACATACACACATGCCACAGTATGAAATAGAAACAGATCATTTTTTGTGGAAGCATCTAATACAGAGCCTGGCACGGAGAAAACTAATAGGTTTATTCTTTCATTCGTTTACTTATGCACAGCACTGGCAAAACAAAACAAAACAATAACAACAAAAAACACCACCAAATATCAAAAGCACGAACTATAGAAACAGCTCTGGTTATACATTAAAAAGTGAGGAATCCTACTTACCTTTTCCTGGCAATGAATCACGGCGATTCTGTAGATAGTACAATAGCTGTTCTACCTCATTTAGTTTTGAGGGATGGATAAGTTTACATTCTTCAACCACCTTCCGGGCCAGGGAAGTTATATCCGTGTTGGCATTGAGACTCTTAAGACGAATGCTGTGAGCACATCAGAAATTTTCCAACTCAGGTATTATAAAAGTAAGTGATAAGTTAAACAATACTTCTTATAAATAGTTCACAAAGCACTGAAAGGTACCTGACATAGACTCTTTTAGTAAAATATAATAAAGTATTAGATACGATTAGGCTTAGAAAAATGCAAAGAAATGACTTCTTTGAACTGAACAAATGAGATAACAAAAAGAACATAAAATCTGTATCTGACTCTTCTAGGGAGGACAGCATATTCAGAAATCTTGTTTTAAAATAATCTTTCTAGGGGGCGCATGTGTGGCTCAGTTGGTTAAGTATCCGACTCTTGATTTTCTCTTAGGTCATGATCTCACGGTTGGTGTGCACTGGCAGTGCAGCACCTGGTTGGGATTCTCTCTCTCTCTCCCTCTCTCTGTGCCCTGCCTTACTCACTTTCTCTCTCTTTCTCAAAAGTAAACTTCAAACAAATACGTGTTAAAGAACTAAGAACTAAATCTTTTGCCTGAAATGTGGATATCTGAGGTTCTAAAAGCAAAGACTGATCTGCTAGCTTTTCTTTGGAAGTCAAATTAATAAGATCTCAAGGGGTGCCTGGGTGGCTCAGTCAGTTAAGCGTCTGACTTCAGCTCAGGTCATGATCTCAACACAGTTCATGTGTTCAAGCCCCACAATGGGCTCTGTGCTGACAGCTAGGAGCCTGGAGCTTGCTTCGGATTCTGTGTCTCCCTGTCTCTCCGCCTCTCCCCTGTTGATGCTCTGTCTCTCTCTCAAAAATAAGTAAGCATTGGGGTGCCTGGGTGGCTCAGTCGGTTGAGCGTCCGACTTCGGCTCAGGTCACGATTTCGCGGCCCGTGAGTTCGAGCCCCGCGTCGGGCTCTGGGCTGACAGCTTGGAGCTTGGAGCCTGTTTCGGATTCTGTGTCTCCCTCTCTCTCTGCCCCTCCCCCATTCGTGCTCTGTCTCTCTCTGTCTCAAAAATAAATAAACATTAAAAAAAATAATAATAAGTAAGCATTAAAAAAAATTTTTTTTAATCAATAAACATAAAAAAAAAGATCTAAAGAGATTTTCACATGCTCCCAAAATGTATAAAACTCAGGCAGTAATCACAACACATTAATGGAAGAGAGAACGTGTAAGAGGACACGTAAGTACGTATGTGTGCATATATGTATTTTTCTTCAATTTAGTGAATTATCCAAAGACTTAGTTCTTTTAATTTTTTTTTTAATGTTTATTTATTTGAGGCAGGGGGAGGGTGTGGAGGGGTGGGCAGAGAGAGAAGGAGACACAGAATCCGAAGCAGGCTCAGGCTCCGAGCTGCCAGCACAGAGCCCCATGCGGGGTTCAAACCCACGAACCGCGAGATCATGACCTAAGCCAAAGTCAGACACTCAGCTGACTGAGACACCCAGGTGCCCCAAGGACTTAGTTATTTCAATGAATTGTATGTGTAATTTAGTTTCCTAACACAAAAAAAGAAGACAGATTAGGGATCTTACTAAGATACTAGGCAGCTTGTCTTTTCGGGGTGCTATACGCCAAAGTTTCTCAATTACAGCGCTATTAAAATTTGAAGCCAAACCATTCTTTGACCTTGTGCATTTTAGGATGTTTAGCAGCACCCTGGCCTCTATCCACTAGATTGTCAATAGGATCCCTCCAGTTACAACCCCCAAAATTGTTTCCAGGCATTACCAAATGTTCTCTGGGGGAAAAACATCACAACCAGTTGAGAACCACTGCTATATATTTAAAATACAGTGCTTTGGGAGCGCCTGTGTGGCTCAGAAAGTTGAGTGTCCAACTTTGGCTCAGGTGAGGGTCTGGCAGTTTGTGAGTGCAAGCCCCATGTCGGGCTCTGTGCTAACAGCTCAGAGCCTGGAGCCTACTTCAGATTGTGAGTCTCCCTCTGCCCCTCCCCACTCACACTCTCTCAAAAAAAAAAAAAAAAAAAAAAAAAAAATTAAAAAAAAATTAAATACAGTACTTTTCAGGGTGCTATATCACCAAAACATACTAACACTCTTTTAAACTAGTTAAAATCTTCTTAGCTCCCAAATCAACTTTTTTTTTTTTTTTTTTTTTTTTTTTTACGGAAGGAGAAGATTGGGAGAGAACACTAGGCCATCTCCGACCTTCTCTACTTCCACAATACTATGAAAGGAGGGCAAGACAATCACCAGCACAACTATAGAATAATGAAAAAGGCCAGTTCCCAAGGGGCTCCTGAAAGTATTATAAAAGTAGGAAGGAGAGTGTAGGATGTCAAGAGATGTAATCCCAATTCACTGAGTCACAAAATTGAGTCATTACATTACCAACATCTTTCACAGGGCTAGACTTTGAAGGGATGAATTCAAAGTACATGCCCCACTTGGGAATTCTGGAACGCATACTATCTTCTACAACTCCAGGGAAAAAAGAATAATACAGAGAGGATCCCCTGAAACAGAAATTTCTTAAATTAAGCTAAAAAGTCTCATATAAACCTCTTTTATTTCTGATTTCACAAGTTGTAGTAGTTTATACTCTATTATATGCATTCACTAAATGGGATAAATTAGAAATGATATTTTTCAGCAACTTTCCACTATGCTTAGGTAAACATGATCTTCTCTGGAATAAATATACTCTGTATTTATAGTTTAATATGGTCTCTGCTTCACTAAGATGAAGTATGCCTAGAAGAAGGCAGAACCATTTGTAATCTATGCTGATTTAAATAACGTCAGATTTCTACACAGCTTATATAAAATTCACCACTTTCAAACTATGCACCAATGAAGAAAACTTACATCTTTTGGCATTCCTTTCGTTCTCCCAACATGGGATCACCCATCTCTCCAAGAATAGTAGCTTCCACTTCATATTGAACAATGAGTGCTTTTTCTGATGGATGTACATCAATATTTCCTCCTTTAACTTTCCTATAATATAAAATAAAAACAGACATAGGTAGATTAAAAACTCACAAAATGTCTATGCTTTTTATCTAGTTTTTAGTTCTAAAGGCATGTGGGTCAGATTAACATACGCATTTAAATTAGATTTACTTTTGACTTAGACCAAAAAATAACTCTTTTTCTCCAACTCTGTAAACTCTGTACTATACATTTTTCTTGATCTTGCGGAAAGTACCTTAATAAATAGCTATACCTGGGAAAAAATACATTTACACAAAGAATCATGCTTATATAAAATTTGCAAGTGAATACAACAAGATGTTTTGGAGAAGAGACCTCAAACAAAAATCAGTAATTCAAAAATAAAGATAGCTGCTCCCAAATTTGTATTAAAAAAAAAAACAACTGCCTAACAATTAGCCCATTAACTGGCTCACAGAATGACACGAAACTTTCTAAACCACAATATTTATTATCTATCACTTTACATAAATATATATACTGCAGCATTAGTACCTAATCTTCAAAACACACTCAAATTACATAACAAAAAAACATTAAGAGGTTATGTTTTACAGTCCTGCATCTTCAAATTATAATGTCATTAGTAGTTTCCATAGAATGTTTCTATATACCTCATCCCCCAAGCTTCTAAAGTTATACAATGAATCTTTAGTTATAGTAAACCAATGACAAATTAATCACTACTTGTCACTTGGCCACATTAGAAGGTGATAAAACAAGTGATATTAGAAGAGATTAAGCAACGAGAACAAGAAAAATTTCTCACTATAGTCAAAGTTGGCTAGTAGGATATTTTAGCCTGATGAGAAGGAACAGAAATATGACAATATCTTAAATTAAAATTCCAATGATTAGACACTCAATGCTCTTTCTTTAGTTAGAAATTAATGCCCTATTATGCATATTCTCAATGTAAGTTTTAAAATGATCTTTTCATCAGAATTATTTATGAAATATGGAATCTGTACTGGGACCATGACTAAAAGTCAAGTATAGAGATAGGGTAGGAAATCAAATACAATGCTGGAGTCTAGGTAGGTCAGCAACTACACTGACAGTAAGATGTACAGAACAAGCTTGTGAGGGATTAAAGCAGCTAGAAACCAGGCAGGCTGGTAAAAATAATTAGGAAATTAGATACACACACATATATTAAACAGGATGGCATACACTCCAAAAGGCAGGATAAATGGGTACAAGCTGAGGCTAGCAATCAAAAACTAAAGGAATCACAGGAATCAAAAGAACTAAGAAGAGTTAAAAAAAAAAATGAAAGAAAGAAAAAAGAAAAAAAAGTTGTACTATAGCAATCACTACAGAAAGCATCTTAATTATAGAACAAACTAGTTCCGTGCTTCCTCTTAAGATGGAGAGCAATCCCAGTTGTGAATTTCCTATACAGAAGGGGGTAACCACTGTATCCAATTCAATGAAGACAATTATAAGGATAAAACACAAATGCAATCCTAAGAGTAGTCTCCTACCACCACTTGCACAGCCGGTCTTCTATAGGTAAAGAAAAGTGTAATTGTCTTCTGGTCTGATATCATGCATTTCTCAAAGAAATCAAATTGATCAAAGAATCTCACCACTCCGTTCTTGTTTTTGTTTTTGTTTGCTTTTTTGTGTGCATGTGTGTTTTTTAAAAGTATGTTCATTAAATTTTTTAATAGCTTCTTTATCACTAAAGCAAGTTATGTTTTTATAGGAAAAGTAGAACACATAAATTGCAAAGAAAAAAATAAACTCAAAAACCTGGAAGAAACCAATTGTTACAATTTTAGCACATATACATTCAGGTATTTTTTTAATTCATGTATAAATAATAGAGTGGCAGCTCTAGAAGTTCTTTATAGGAGAGGCTTAATTAATGGTAGCAATTTGGTAGGGTTGAAACTACACTGAATAGCACTTTACATAAGGGTAATACAAGTTATTAACTGCTTATATAACCTGGGGGCTGATGGAAATTATGGATAAACCCCTTGCTTGTTCTCCTTGGCATTGTGGCTGAATATATAAGAAACGTATATTAAAACGAATCCCTCATTATACTGTTTAGTAACACATTTAAAACTTACTATGGGTGCCTGGGTGGCTGAGTTGGTTAAGCATCTGACTCTGGATTTGGGCTCAGGTCCTGATCTCACAGTTCATAAGACTGAGCCCCACCTCAGGCTCTGCAATGACAGCATGGAATCTGCTTGGGATTCTGTCTCTGTCTCCCTCTCTGCCCCTCCCCCACTCTAATGCATGCATTCGCACTCCCTCTATCAAAATAAATAAATATTAAAAAAAGAAGAAAACCTGTACAAAGAATAAAGTCACCAAGAAAAAAAGAGAGAGGACTCAAATAAAGTCATAAACAAAAGAACAAACATTTACAACTGATCACACAGAAATACAAAGGATCACAAGAAACTTAGCAATTAATTATACACCAACAAATGTAACAACATAGAAGAAATGGGTAAAATCCTAAAAACAATCTGCAAAGATCAAATCATAAAAAAACAGAAAATATGAACAGACCAATTCCTAGTACGCCACTGAATCAGTAATCAAAAATGTCCCAATAAACAAAAGTCTACACTCAACTGCTTCACTGGTTAATGCTACCAAATATTCAAAGAATTAATGACAATCATTCTCAAACTCTTCCAAAAAACAGAACAGGAGGGAATACTTACAAACTCATTTTATGAGGTCAGCATTACCTTTACACCAAAACCAGACAAGAACACCAAAAAAAAAAAAAAAAAAAAAAAAAAAAAAAATTACAGGCTAATACCCAAAAGGAACACAGATGCAAAAATCTTCACAAAATACTAGCAAACCAACTCAAGTTTACATTAAAAGCGTCACACATCATGATCAAGTGGGATTTATTTGAGGGATGCAAGGATGGTTCAATAAATGGAAATCAATCAATACACTACATTAACAAAATGAAGTATAAAAGTCATACGATTATCTCAACAGATGCATAAAACATTTGACAATGTTCAATATCCATTTATGATAAAAACTGCCAACAAAGTGAATATACAGGGAATGTACCACAACACAATAAAGGCCATATATAATAAATACACAGCTAACATCATACTCAACAGTGAAAAACTAAAAGCTTTTCCTCAAAGACCAGGAACAAGGCAAGGATGCCCACTCTTACCACTTCTATTCAACACAGTATTAGAAGCCCTAGCCAGAGTAATTTGTCAAGAAAAAGAAATAACAGGCATCCAAATCAGAAAGCAAGAAGTAAAACTGCCACTATTTGTGGATGACATGATATTATTATAGAGAAAACTCTAAAGACCCCACACACAAAAAAACTGGAGCTAATAAACTGAAGAAAGTTGCAGGTTAAAAAAAACCAACATTAAAAATCAGTTGCATTTCCATACACTAATAATGAACTATCTTAAGAGAAATTAAGAAAATATTCCCATTTACAATTACATCAAAAAGAATAAAATATCTAGAAATAAATTTAACCAAGAAGGTCTTTAACCAAGACCTATACCCTGAAAACTATAAGATATTGATGAAACAAAGTGAACACAAATAAATGAAAAGATAGTCCAAGTTTATAGACTGAAAGAATTAATACCGATAAAATGTCCATATCACCCAAAGCAATCTACAAATTCAAGGCAACCCCTATCAAAATCCCAATGGCCTTTTTTCACAGAAATTGAACAAACAATCCTATAATTTGTATGGAGCCACAAAAGACCCTGAACAGTCAGAGCAATCTTGAGAAAGAAGAACAAAGCTAGAGGCCTCACATTTTCTGGTTTCAAAATATATTACAAAGTTACAGTAATCAAAACAGTATGGTATTTGCATAAAAAAAGACACATATATCAACAGAATACATAGCCCAGAAATAAACTGACACATATATGGCCAATTAATTCACAACAAAGGAGCCAAGAATACACAATAGGGAAGGACAGTCTCTTCAATAAATGGAATTTAGAAAACTGGACAGCTACATGAAAAAGAATGAAACTGGACCATTATCTTACACTATATACAAAAATTAATTCAAAATGGATTAAGAGTTGAACATAAGACCTAAAACTATAAAACTCCTAGAAGAAAATAAGGACAGTAAGCTTCCCACCATAGATCTTGGCAAGTTTTTTTTGACACCAAAAGCAAAGGCAGTAAAAACAAAAATAAATAAGTGGGCCTAAGTCGAACTAAATATCTTCTTCCCAGCAAAAGAAAAAAAAATAAAAATACAACTTATTAAGTGGGAGAATATATTTGCAATAATATGCCTGAGAATGGGTTAATACCTAAAATATACAAAGACATCACAGAGCTCAATAGAAAAAAAGAAAAAGAAAAAAAGAAAGAAAAAGGAAAAAATGCCAATCTGGTTAAAAAATCAGTAGAGGACGTGAATAGGCATTTTTTTCTAAGAAGACATACAGATGGCCAACAGGTACATGAAAAGATGCTCAATATCTCTACTCATAAACAAAATGCAAATCAAAACCACAATAAGGTATCACCTCATACCTGTTAAAATGGCTATTATCAAAAAGACAAGAAATAGGCAGTGTTGGCAAGAATGTGGAGAAAAGGGAACCCTACTACACTGTTGATGGGAATATAAATTAATGCAGCCACTATGGAAAATCGTATAGAGGTTTTTCAAAAAACTGAACACAGACCTACCATATGATCCAGCAAACCCATTTCTGAGTGTTTATCCAAAGGAACTAATTCTAAGAGATATATAGTACACACCCCCATGTTCACTGCAGTATTATTTATAACAGCCAATACAAAGAAGCAACCCAAGTGTCCATCATAAAGAAAATGTGGTGTATGTACGTGTATATGTGTAAAATCTTGCCATTTGTGACAACATGGATAGACCTTGAGAGCATTATGCTATACGAAATAAGTCAGAGAGAGACAGACAAATTCTTTATGATCTCATTTGTATGTGGAATCTAAGAACAAAACAAACCCAAACTCACAGATACACAGAACATATTGGTAGTTGCCAAAGGCAGGGGGTGGCAGCTGGGAAAACAGGTGAAGGTGGTCAAAGGCACAAATTTCCAGTGATAAAATAAATAAGTCCTGGGCACCTGGGTGACTCAGTCAGTTAAGCATCCAACCACTGATTTCAGCTCAGGTCATGATCTCATCACATCATGCTAAGCATGGAGACTGCTTAAGATTTTCTTTCTCAGGGGCGCCTGGGTGGCTCAGTCGGTTAAGTGTACGACTCAGGTCACGATCTCGCGGTCTGTGAGTTCGAGCCCCGCGTCGGGCTCTGGGCTGATGGCTAGGAGCCTGGAGCCTACTTCCGGTTCTGTGTCTCCCTCTCTCTCTGCCCCTCCCCCGTTCATGCTCTGTCTCTCTCTGTCTCAAAAATAAATAAACGTTAAAAAAAAATTAAAAAAAAAAAAAAGATTCTCTTTCTCTCCTCCTCTGCCCTTCTCCCCCATTTCTGAACTCTCTCAAGATAAGGCCCGGGGATATAACGTACAGCATGATGACAATAGTTAATAACAAGGTATTGTACACTTGAAAATTGCTAATAGACTAAATCTTAAAAGTTCTCATCACAAGGAAAAAAAAAACATTATTACTATGTGGTAATGGGCGTTAACTAGACTTATTGTGGTGATCATTTCACAAGTGTATTGTGATATGCACCTGAAACTAATATAATGTTATGTCTATTACAGCTCAATAAAAGATTTCAAATCAATAACTTGATTTTACACCTTAAGGAACCAGAAAAAGAATAAACTAAACCACATGCTTATAGAAGGTAGGAAATCATAAAGACAGAGAGATTAAACAAATAGAGAATACATATGCAAAATAAAAAAAATCAAAAGTTGCTTCTTTGAAAAATTCACAAAATTGGCAAACCTTTAGTTAAGAAAAAAAGAGAGAAGAGTGAAATTACTACAATTGGAAATTAAAATGGGATACTATTGACCTTACAGAGATAAAAAGAATACTATAAACTATTGTAAGCCAACAAATTAGATAATCTAGATGAAATGGACAAATTCCTAGAAATAAACAAACAACATAAAGTCAAAAGAAAGAGAAATTCTGAATAGACCTATATAGTAAATAAAGAAATTCAATCAGTCATCAAAAACTTCCAAACAAAGAGAAGTCCAGGATCAGATGACTTCACTGGTGATATCTACCACAGATCCAAAGAAAAATTAACACCAATCCTTCTTAAATGCCTCTGAAAAACAGACCTCATTCTATGAGGTCAGCATTACTCTGTTACCGAAGTGAGACAAACACACCACAAAAATAGAATATCTCTTATAAATATCTTATATAAAGAGATGGAAATCAATATCCTTCATGAATATAGATGCAAAAGTCCTCAAAATACTAACAAACACTATGCAGCAGCATATTAAAAGATTACAAGCCAAGACCAAGTAGGTTCTATTCTAGGAATGCAAAGAAGTTATACATATGAAAAACAATATAATACACCACATTAATAAAATGAAGGAAAAATGTACATGATTATTCCAATTGATGCAGAAAAAGCATTTGACAAAACCTAACACCCTTTCAAATAAAAGCATTCAATAAATTAGGAATACAAGAAAAGGGCATATATGAAAAACCTACAGCTAATAATATACTCAATAGTAAAAGAATAAAAGCTTTCCTTTAAGAATAGGAATAAGATAAGTATGCCTACTTTCATCCACTTTTTTTTTAAGTTTATTTATTTATTTTGAGAGTGAAAGAGAGCATAAGCAGTGAAGGGGCACAGAGAGAGGGACAGAGAATCCCAAGCAGGCTCTGTACATGGGGCTTGATCTCACGAACCGGGAGATCATGACCTGAGCCAAAATCAAGAGTCCGACACTCAACTGATTGAACCACCCAGGCGCCCTGCTGTCATCCATTTCTATTCAACATACTACTGGAAGTTCAAGCCAGAGCATTGACATATAGAAAAGAAATAAAAGCATCCATACTGGAAAAGAAGTAATACTGTATCTGTAGATGACATGACCTCATATGTTGAGAACTGCTAATCACAGTAAATTCAGCAAATTTGCAGATCACACTACAAACACACAAAAAAATCAGTTGCATTTCTATATACTAGTAATGAAAATGCCAAAAAGGAAGTTAAAAAAACAATTCCACTTACAATCAAAAGGAATAAAATACTAACAAATTTAAGCAGAGAGGTGTAGCACTTAGTGAAACTACAAAACATTGCTGAAAGAAATTAATAAGAATTAAATGGACAGATATCCCTTGTTCACAGATTGATAACTTAATAGTGTTAGATGGCAATACTTCCCAAAGTGATCTACAGATTTAATACAATCCCTATCGAAATCCCAAAAGCCTCTTTTAGGGATCCTAAAATTCATATGGAAACACAAGGGACCCTGAGTAGCCAAAACAATCCCAAAAAAGAACAAAGGTGTAAGACATACTTTCCAATTTCAAAATACACTACAAAGCTACAATAATCAAAACAGTGCAGTAGTAGCATAAAAACATACAGATCAATGGAGGAGAATGGAGTCCAGAAATAAACCCCTACATCTACCATAAATGGATTTTCAACAAAGGCAGCAAGACCTTTCACTGGGGATAGAATGATCTCTTTAACAAATGGTGCCAGGACAACTGGATATCCACATGTAAAAGAATGAAATTGGACCCTTACTTTATATCACACTATTAACTCAAGATGGATTGAAAACAAATTTGAGAGCTGAAACTACAAAACCCTTAGAAAATATAGAGGCAAATATTCATGACTTTGGATTTGGCAATGTTTTTTTAAAATTAATTTTTAAATTTTAATTCCAGTATAGCTAACATACAGTGTTATATTAGTTTCAGGTGTGTGATATAGTGATTCAATAATTCTATACATTACTCAGCACTCTTCTATAAGTATACTCTTTAATTCCCATTACCTATTTCACCTACCTCCCCTCTGGTAACCATCAGTTTGTTCTCTATATTTAAGTGTTTTTCTCAATTTGTTTCTTTTCCTTTGTCATTTGTTTTGTTTCTTAAATTCCACATATGAGAGAAATCATATTGTATTTGTCTTTCTCTGACTGACTTATTTCACTTAGCATTATACTCTCTAGATCCATTAGTGATGTTGCAAATGGCAAGATTTTATTCTTTATGGTGGAATATTTTATTATAGATATACCTATATAATAATATTCTATATATATACACACACATATGCAATATATCTAAATACATATACCGCCTCTCCTTTATTCATTCATCTGTCAGTGGACACTGGGGCTGCTTCTATAATTTGGCTATTATAAATAATGTCGTAATAAACATAGGGTGCATCTATCCCTTTGAATTAGTGTTTTTGTATTTTTTGGATGAACACCTAATAGTGCAATTACTGGATCTTGGGGGTAGTTCTATTCCTAACTTTTTGAGGGACCTCATACTGTCTTCCACAGTGGCTAAACCAGTTTGCATTCCCAACAAAAGTGCACAAGGGTTGCTTTTTTTCCACATCCTCACCAACACCTGTTGTTTCCTGTGATTTTGATTTCAGCCATTCTAAAAGGTGTGAGATGGTATCTTATTGTGGTTTTGATTTGCATTTCCCTGATGATGAGTGATGAGCATCTTTTCATGTGTCTGTTGCCCATTTGTATATCTTCTTTGGAGAAATGTCTGTTCATGTCTTCTTTATATATTTTGGATACTAACCCTTTATCGGATATGTTGTTTGTAATTATGTTCTGCCATTCAGTAGGCTGTCTTTAAGCTTTGTTGATTGTTTGCTTTGCTATGCTTTTTATTTTGCTACATGCAAAAGAATGAAACTGGACCACTCTCTGACACCATACACAAATGTAAATTCAAAATGGACTAAGGACTTAAATGTGAGATATGAAACCATAAAAATCCTAGAGTTAATTACGTGGTATAAAGGGTCCAATTTCATTCTTTTATGTGTAGATATCCAGTAATTTCTCTAACATCAGCCTTAGCAACATCTTTCTAGATGTCTCCTGAGGCAAGGGAAAGAAAGAAAAAATAAACTATTAGGCGATGGTTTCCAAAATAATGGTAGCAAAAGCAAGTAAAGAAAAAATTAAACTGGACTCCATCAAAATTAAAAACTTTTGCATAAGGAAGGACACTATAATGATAATGCAAAAACAATCACAGAGTGCGGCAAAATATTTGTAAATCATTTATCTGGTAAGAGTCTAGTACCTAGAATGTATAAAGAACTCATTTCCCCAAAGAAGATAAAGGCCAAGAAGCATATGAAAAGATACTCGATGTCACTAGTAACTAAGGAAATGCAAATAAAACCACAGATAGTACTTCACATCCACTGAATGGCCAGAATGTGAATGAATGAATGAATAAATAAATAAATAAATAAATAAATAAATAACAACTGTTGGTGATGTCGAAAATTGGAACTCTCATACACTGCTGATGGGAATGTAAATGGTGCAGCCACTCTGAAAAAGTTTGGTGGTTCTTCAATAAGTTAAACACACAATTAGTACGTGACCCAGAAACAACTGGGTACATACCAGAGAGTGAAAAAAGGTATTCAAAGTAAAACTAGTACAGGAATGTTCAAAGTAGTTTTACTCACAGTAGCCAATAGGTGGAAACAATCTAAATGTCTATCAATAGATGAATGAATAATCTACATGTGCTATATCCACACAATGAACTACCATTCAGCTATTAAATGGAATGAATTGCCGCTGAATGCTAAAATGTGGATGAATGTTGAAAACATACTGTATAAAAAAAGGGCTTTCGGGACACCTGGGTGGCTCAGTCGGTTGGGCGTCTGACTTCGGCTCAGGTCATGATCTCACAGTTCGTGAGTTCAAGCCCCATGTCGGGCTCCATGCTGCCGGCTCAGAGCCTGGAGCCTGCTCCAGATTCTGTGTTTCTCTCACTCTGCCCCCTCCCTGCTCATGCTCTGTCTCTCTCCCTCTCAGAAATAAACATTAAAAAAAAAAAAAAAAAAAAGAGCTTTACATGAAGGCCATCCACTGATTTTGCTTATGTACTTCTAGCACTCACCATAAATACAGTAGTTACTTCTGGTTATATATTAATTAAAGTCTGTATTCCTCACTACGTTATAGGCACATAAAGGCAGAGAAAGTATATGTCATTCATCCAATACTTTTTATCACTTGACTAAGTGACTTTTACATGGTAGAATTTCAAATAACTATTGAAGGAATGAATAAATGTCATTTACTCTTAAAATCCTTCAATGGTTCTCCACTGCTTTTACAAATCTCCACTCTTTACTATGGTTTATAAGTCCAGTATGATTTGGCCCATTTTTCTTTGTAACCTCATTTTTACTTCATTTAATAACTATTTAGTGAGTACTTCTGATCCAGGAGTTGTGCTGCGTGCTGAGGATACAATGAGAAGTAAGATATATAGTTCCTTAGCCTTCTGAAGCTTACAGACCAGCAGGAAAGACAAACAATAATAATATGGTAATAAGAGTAAGTAAAGACAAGGTATTAGGTATCATGAGAACCTAGCAGGTATATCTGACCTGGATTGTGGACTGCGGGATGAAAAAAGGGCAGCTCAGGAAAGGCTTTCTGGAAAAAGTGACATTTAAGCAAAAACAGGAAAAATGAAGAGCGAGCTGGGTGAAGAATGGGGCAAGTTCCAGACAACAGGAAGGGCATTTGGAAACTTACACCAAAACACAGGAATCTAAAAGAAGTTATTTCTGTAAGGCTCAAGTATGAAATTACTGGGGGTGGGAGGGAGGCAGAGAGAGAGCTGAAAAGGTAGGTGCTCTAACTCTAAAAGCAATGGAGGGGTGCTTGGCTTGCTCAGTGGGAAGAGCACATGACTCTTGATCTCAGTGTCATGAGTTCGAGGCCCACGTTGAGAATAGAGATTATTTAAATAAACTTTCAAAAAAGTAAAAAGCAATGGAAAGCCATCAGAGGGTTTTAAGAGGAAGCAAAAAAATCACAAATAATTGTCTATTTTTGTGTATATCTGATCGAGGACATAAAATTTGTCTATTTAATCATTTCTCCAGTGACCAGAACTATGCTAGGCATATACCAGGTATTTTGTAAGTCTTCATTAAGTTTTACTGAATCAAAACAAAAAATCAAACTGTATTTGATTCTATAATCTACTACACATTTAAAGAAAGACTAGAAATTCCCCATGAAACCATGGAAATCGACTAATTAAAATTAGACTGAATCAATGAGAATGAAACTATGTTGCTGTACTGTTAGAAACAAAATGTGAAGGTAAAAATATTACAAAAAGGAATACATAAATGTAATCATTATCAAAGAACCAATAATTAAAATGGAAGGTTCTGCCAGACATCATAAACCATCAGGCCTGTATGATTGTACGTTAGCTGCATATTTCTAATCTGAATGCAGGCAACGCCACCTTTTAATTTACTTATATTGTCAAAATTAGGCGGAACTGAAAAGTGTATATTTCAACCTTTGCAAGTTCTAATCTTATTTTACTTCAAGCATTATAGTGACTTGTTTGGTTTTATTTTTTGAACTTTAGATAACACGGCTTTTAAAAGAATAGATTGGGAATTATGCCTAAGGGTCCATACAGGTACAAGAATCTAATAAAAACTATATTTTGGCACAGTGTATTACACGAAAACAAACTGCTGGTATAATAGTAGCTCTTCACCTAGAACAATCTTGAATCTGAAGTTGAAAGAGAAAGAATTTACTATTTTCTTCTGTCACGAAATTTTCAATCAAGGTATTTTACAAGATCAATGTAGGCAAAATTCAGTGAGGAAATAAATACTGACTATATACTAGTTATGATTACATATTACTACAAAAATTTACTGATAAAGTCTTGTTATTTGACAGTTTCAGATATATTCATATACAATGAGAAAGGCAGGCAATATATGCCTCAGTCCTGCAAAGACCGTGCAGTCGGTTGTAGGATTTTACAATTGTTTGAATCCCTTTTAAGAATTGATTAAAGTTTAGAAGATCTTCCTGTGATGATTAAGGCCATCCCAGGCCAGGATAAATATATACAGTAAAAGCATATTATGACTTGAAATATCGCCACCACATTACATGGCATGTTTTATCTTTTAAAAGTATTTTCATATTTGGTCCACATATTTCTCATAAGGTAATATTTGCCCCATATTTAAATAAGGAAACTGTGTCCAAAAATAATAATAATAATAATAATAATAATAATAATACATGTGACTCCCCCTGTGTATTTTACCCTGTCACTAACAGTGACTTAACTAATGGAGAAAAAATGGAGAGTCCTACTTAAGATCGTTTTCTATTGGATCACTGCTAACTCTTGGTCCAATGACAGGTATCCTTTTTCATCAGGGATGACCTTATCTTTGACAGGAGTCAAATAAATAATCCCCAAAGATACAATTTTCTTTAAAGAGTAATTGATACTACAGATATTGTTAAACTAAAGAAATTACGGCTTGCTGCAGGACAAGCTCCTGAACAAACCTCTTGATAATTATGAATCTCCTACAAAAAGTATACTATATACATGGCAGTCAAATGGATGAAATGATTGAGGAAAGCAGAAACAGGCTGGAAGGAACCATCTCAGCCCAGCCTCCCATAAAGTAAAAGCCACTTCTCTCTTCTTCATCGCTTCAAAACCCGATGGCAGTGAAGCCCAAACAGAAGACAGAGAGCAGAGGCACCAGAAGACTTCATTCTCAGGCTCCCAAGGGATTTATTCTACTAGGGAAAAATGGGGAGTCCAAGTCGGGGTGGGGGGTCAGGAAGACGCGGTTTACACAGCCCTTCGCCCCTCTCCCGAGACGGATGTGGCAAGGAAACCATCTGCAATGCTGTCAGGGTCCCGCCGAGCCAGGTAAGAGGCTGGGGAGCCTCGCACCCCCGAAGGGCCCTTTCCTCTTTTCCCCAGTGCTCCTTTTCCCTTTCCTTTCCGTGACTCCCCTCCGCTTTACCCCCAGCTTCCACATCTAAGATCCTAGCTTTGCCCACTGTCACCTCAAAGCCAACCCAAGGACCTCTAAGAATATCTTCAGGGCCTCGCAAGGAAGGTGGGACCGAGCCTCGGGGAGTGGTCACCTTTTGAGGTATCTGGCGTCCTCCCCTTGCATGGCGGCGGCGACGGTGGCGTGGGGAGGATGGGGGTATCTGAGAAAGCCGGCGGAGCTATTTCCGGGGACGGTGGCCCAAGTATCCCCACACCCAAAGGCGATGACAGTCCCGAGGCCTGCAAGGCGGGGCGGCGGTGGCGGCGCTGCGGTTACCACGGTGAGGCCGCCGGCTCCTCCCACAGCTCCTAGGCCCCAAAACACTGGAGGGACCCAGACCCGCCCAGAGCCGCCTCCGCCAGCCCCGCCTCAAGGCGCATGCGTCCGCTCCGGCGCGCCCGTGTGCGCAGGCTCAGTATGAGGCGCTGGCCCCCGGGACTAATCTGACGCACCCAGGAGTAGAGCGTGAAGGTTTCTGCGGCAGATTTCTGCGGGTGTGGTTCAGGAATGGCTCCCTGATCATCGCCCCCTTGAGGATGGAAATTGGAAGAGTCATCCCAGTAGGCCTACTCGAAATTTCAGGTCCTAGCTTCAAACAAGAGAAAGGGAATCCATTAACCTTTTCATTAGTGAATGCAATAGAGCAGCTCAGCCCCCCGCTGATAACCTGTAAAGTGAGGTTTGCGTTTGGAGGCATTGTGGAAAAGGAAGTGCACTGATTGCACTGAGAAGCTCTATAATTTGTGGAGATGAGCTGACCTTCATATAAAATGAATACAATTAATATTACCTTTGATTCATTGCAAATCTGTGACTTCCACTTTGGTATTCTGAATCTAGAATGCACCACCCCCCCACCACGCGGCCCAACAAACACACACAGGCAAAAGAGCTCCTGAAATGCCAGCTTCTGCTCTAATTATCCAAAGGTACTTTCGGAATTGTTTGCCCTGAGGCAGGCACCTGTTGGCAATGCAGGCCACAGGGAAGAAGAGCTGTTTTTGAACCTTAGCAAGTAAATGTCCCCTGCTTTCAGTTCTATGCCCATAGGCTCAGCTATCACATCTATGCAAATGACTTACGTTCATTTATTCAGTAAATATTAAGGGTCAGCTTTGTGCCAAACACCAAACCAGGGTCTAGGGTTACAAAGAAGCCACCAGCACTTCCTTTCCTCACCTGTGATCTTGTCACTTACTCTCTTCTAGTTCTGTATTTTCTATCACCTTGGGCCATGTCTACACAGTTGTTTCGTTGCTTTTCTCAAATGCAGTTAGTTGATACAGTACAGTGCATAGAATGTTAAATATAAGGACACAGTCCATACCCGCCAAGAGACATTATTTTTATTTGTCTACACATTCACACCAGCTACACTATTTCTGCCAGTGTTGTAGTCATTCTCTTAGTCTTCCAGAGAAGAATACTTGGAGATAATTTTGACATCCTCCTCTGGATCATGTGCTCTTATTTAACTATTACAAAATTCTATCCTTTCTTTCTTCAAGATACTCCTGCAATCCAGCTTTTCTTCTCCATTCTCACTTCCATTCATCTATCTACTTAATACCCAGAACTGCACTTCTTTTCTAACAGGGCTTCCTATCTTCTGGTTTATTTCCTAAATATTCATTCTGGAAAATGATATGAAATTTTACAAATCATCATTTATGTCTAGATTACCTTAAAACCCTCACAATACCCAAAATTGCCAGATCACAATAGCCATTAAAATGCATGGATAATATAACAAGCATTCTTGCAACGTAAGCTTCTTGAGAGCAAAGATGATTTTTGCTGTGTTAACCTCTGTATCCTTAGAACAGCACCTGGCCCATAGTTGGCAATATATAAATAGTTAGAGCTGGAAAAAAAAAAATGCATATCGGAGCTTGGAAAAACAACAAGAATCTAAACAAAATGCCCAGAGGACAGAAAGGAAGATAGAGCTGAAAATAAGATAAACCGAAACTGGGACTGAACTAGGAAGCTATTAGTCTGTAACAGGAAAAGTATAAGATGAGCCCGAGCATTTTATGCTTGCAGGTAAAGAAATACTCAAAGACTGGGGCGCCTGGGTGGCTCAGTGGTTAAGCGTCCGACTTCAGCTCAGGTCACGATCTCGCGGTTCGTGAGTTCGAGCCCCGCGTCGGGCTCTGGGCTGATGGCTCAGAGCCTGGAGGCTGCTTCCAATTCTGTGTCTCCCTCTCTCTCTGCCCTTCCCCCGTTCATGCTCTGTCTCTCTCTGTCCCAAAAATAAATAAACGTTAAAAAAAAAAAATTAAAAAAAAAAAAAAAAAAGAAATACTCAAAGACTAATGGGATTGTGTCCAAAAGACACTGGTCAACTTTGAGGTAATTTATACCAAAAGGAATAATAACTGTGGTTGATTTAACACATTAATAAGAATCCAGGCGTCTATGATATTATGCAACGATTGACAGAAAAACAGAAAAACAAAATTTCATTTTCATTGAAGGCAACAACTACCTCAAATCCTTACTCTGAAAATTGGTAATTAAAGGGAAGAATTAAGCATTTGATTCACTTCTTCCCTAATCCAGAAAAAAAAAAAAACCCACCTATAATTTACCTCCCCTTGGTAGGCAAAATCTCTTTATATAAAATGCCACTAGTAACAGAGAACAATAATTGTAAATGGTTACTATTTTGCAAGCCCCAACAAATGGTGGATTCACCTATACCTCATTGATTTGTTACAAAATGATTTGAAATGTGGCAAAGTTTCACCCCACAGTTTACCTGATAATTCCAAAGGGGACAAAAATGTTACTTTACATGGAGAGATCTGTCAGCATCATAAACAAATAAGCAGATAGCATCATTAATAGTGGCAGTACCTGATAGTATATGCAATAAAAACACAATAAATCATCCATTAAGTATTCTTGCCAAAAATTAACCTTAATCTAACCAAACTGTTAGATCTCATATCCAGTAATAAATAATGAATATGATCCTGAAAAACAGAGAATATACTTAATTGGATATCAAGATATATTACAAGAAAATAATAATGACAAGCATAGGAATAGAACCCCAGGGGAACGAAACAGAGAACCAGACTTATGCATATATGTAAATTTTAAGTATGAAACAAGTCAATTCTCAGATCATTATGGAAAAAATGTATTGTCAATAAATAATTTCGAAACAATTTGTTATGTACATATAACAAATTAAATTGGATGTCTACCTCATACCACATGCAAAAACTGATTCCACATTAAGGGCACTGGCGGGGGTGGGGGGGGTTCAGTCGGTTCTTTAAGCATCTGACTTCGGCTTACGTCATGATCTCACAACTCATGAGTTTGAGCCCCACATTGGGCTCTGTGCTCTCCTCACAAAGCCTGCTTCGGATTCTCTGTCTGCCTCGCTCTCTGCCGGTCACGTGCACTCTCTCTCAAAAATAAACATTAAAAAACGAATTCCAGGGGCGCCTGGGTGGCGCAGTCGGTTAAGCGTCCGACTTCAGCCAGGTCACGATCTCGCGGTCTGTGAGTTCGAGCCCCGCGTCAGGCTCTGGGCTGATGGCTCAGAGCCTGGAGTCTGTTTCCGATTCTGTGTCTCCCTCTCTCTCTCCCCCTCCCCTGTTCATGCTCTGTCTCTCTCTGTCCCCAAAAAAATAAATAAACGTTGAAAAAAAAAATTAAAAAAAAAAAAAAAAAAAACGAATTCCACATCCAATAAACCCTTAAATGTAAAAATCAAAACTTTAAAAACATTCAGAAGCAAATGTAAATTATTTTTTGACCTTCAGTTAAAGACATATTTTTTAAACAAGATACAGAAAACACTAAAATTGATAAATTCACTGCATTAAAATGAGTAACTTATGATTATCAACAAGACACCACAGAGCAAGCGAAAAGATAAACCAAAAAAAAAAAAAAAAAGATACACCTAATTTGCATCACATAAAAACTAACACAGGATTAAATTAAGACTATTTGAAGATCCCTTATGAATAAAAAAGTAAAAGATAGACAACCTGATGGGGAACAATGGAGAAAGAAGATAAAGAGGAGATAGAAATAGCAAGAAAGAAACTAAACAAAGCAAGAAGAGTGCTCAACCTCAGTGGTAGCTGGGAAAATGCCAGTTAAGGCCAGAATCAAAAATTAAGAAGTCTGAATGAATACACCAAGTGCTGGTGAAAGTGTGAAGCTGGAAATCGTTTACTAAATATTTCAGGGGTGAGTACATTGGGATTACCACTTGAGAACGAAATGTGTTGCATTGTTTTGTAAAGTTAAACAGGCATATACCCTAAATCGCTACAATTCTGCTCCTAGTTACATAGCTCAGAAAATTCTAGCACGTATGCACAATAAGGCTTGTTCTAGACTTATCAGAGCAGTATTGTGAATAATAGAAAAAGAAAAACCGAAAGAGAGCTCCAAAGTAATTTGGCAGGAGAATGGATGAATACATCTGAATTATTTGTATACAATACAAATTGTATATTACACGGTATTAAGCAGCAGAGAAAGTTTATGAACTAGAACTACACAAACCACGTGGATGAGTATTAGAAACATTTTACTGAATGAGAAGAGCAAATTGCAGATTACATACAGTATGATAACTTTTTAAATTTTTTCAGTATAATTTATATACAATAAAATGGATTCTTTTTGGTGTGCAGTTCTATGCGTTTTGATAAGTGCATAAGTCATGTAACCACTACACAATCAAAATACAACACAATTCTATCATCCTTTCAAGTTCCTTTGTGTTCCTTAGGATTCATCCTATTCCCCAATCCCAGATTCTGGTAAGTACTGATCTGTTTTCTGTTCCTACAACGTTTCCTTTTCCAGAATGTCACTAAATATAATTGTATGTGATGTAGCCTTTTAAGCCTGATTTCTGTCGCTCAGATAATACATTTGGAAGTCATCCATGTTGTGTTTCAGAAATTTATTCCTATTTGATTGTTAGGTAATATGTTACTTATGAATGTACTGCACTTTATTCATTTACTACATTTGGGTTCTTTCTAACTTTTGGTGACTATGAATAAAAACACTATAAACATTTACATACAGGTTTTTGTGGGAACTAAAGTTTTCTTTTCTCTTGTACAAACACCAACGAATAAGACTGCTCAGTTTATGGCAAATATATGAATAACTCTACAAAATTGGCAAACTGTTTTCCAAAGTGGCTGGGCCATTTTGCATTCCCACCAATGATGGAGGAGTTCAGATTGACCCACATTCTCACCAGCACTTGGTTTTGTCAAGATTTTTTGTTTGTTTGTTTACTGTAATCATCCTACCAGGTGTGTAGCCATTTGATTGAAGTTGTATTTCCATGGTGATAAATGGTATGAGCATCTTTCCATGTTCTTATTTACCATTTGTGTACCATGTTTGAAGTCTCTGTTCAAATACTTTGCTCATTTTTATGGTTTTGCTACATTGGTCAAACTGATCAGGGATAGCAACAGACAGAGATGTAGAGAAATTATTGATTTATGAAATGAAAGGCCATAATTGAGATTTTACAGGTATATATAAAAATGATAAGGAAACACTGCACATAAGTTTACACCGACAAATTCAACAACTTCAAATGGGCAAATATCTTGAAAGACACTTATTATAGACAAGAAGAAATAGAAAATGGTAACCCTATACTGTTAAAATTTTTGTAAATCTGAGTCTAGTTAACACACAATGTTATGTTAGTTTCAGGTGTATAACAGTGATTCTTCATGTCTGTAAGTTATGCTATCCTCACAAGTGTAGCTGCCATGTGTCACCATATAATGCCGTTACAATACGATATTATTTATTTGAATCTTTTTTTTCTTAGCTAAAGTTTTATCTATTTTGCTTATCTTTTCAAAAATCAGCTCATGGTTTTGTTGATTTAAGAAAAATTTTTTTTAATGTTTATTTCTGGGAGAGGGAGCAAGAGAGACAGAACATGAGTAGGGGAGGGGCAGAGAGAGAGGGAGACACAGAATCAGAAACAGACTCCAGGCTCTGAGCTGTCAGCACAGAGCCCGATGTGGGGCTTGAACCCACGGACAGCGAGATCATGACCTGAGCCGAAGTCAGACACTTAATTGCTGAATCGACTGAACCACCCAGGTGCCCCTTTGTTGATTTTTTTTCTATTGTTTTATCTAGTCTTTATTTCTGCTTTGATCTTTGTTATTATTTTTTTTTCTTCTGTTCTCCTGTTTCTAGTTACTTGAGGTATAAGGTTAGGTTGTTTATTTGAGATTTTTCTTTTTTCCTGAAGTAGGCATTTATGAATATAAATTTCATTCTTAGTACTGTTTTTGCTGTATCCCATTCATTTTGGTATATTGTGTTTCTATTTTCATTCGTTTCAAGATATTTTTTGATTTCCCTTTTGATTTCTTATTTGACCCATTAAGTTGTTCAGGACTGTGTTAATTTCCACATATTTGTGAATTTTCCAGCTTTCCTTCTGCTATTGATTTTTAATTTCATTACACTGTGAAGATACTAGATATGATTTCAGTCTTCTTAAGTTTATTAAGACTTGTTTTTTTTTTTTAATTTTTTTTTTCAACGTTTATTCATTTTTGGGACAGAGAGAGACAGAGCATGAACGGGGGAGGGGCAGAGAGAGAGGGAGACACAGAATCGGAAACAGGCTCCAGGCTCTGAGCCATCAGCCCAGAGCCCGACGTGGGGCTCGAACTCATGGACCGCGAGATCGTGACCTGGCTCAAGTCGGACGCCTAACCGACTGCGCCACCCAGGCGCCCCAAGACTTGTTTTTTAACCTGACATGTGATCTATCCTGTGATCTATCATTCCTGGAGAATGAGACACGTGCACTTGAGAAGAATGTGTTCTCTGCTGTTGTCAGATGGAATGTTCTCTATATATCTGTTAGGCCCATTTAGTCTATAGTGTTGTCCAAGTCTACTGTTTTCCTATTAATTTTGTCTGGATTTTCTATCCATTATTGAAAGCGGGGTACTGATATTTCCTACTATTATTGTATTGCTATTTCTCCTTTCAGTTCTGTCAATATTTGCTTTCTATATTTAGGTGCTGTCATATTGGGTGCATATATATTTATAATTATATATTTTCCTGGTTGTCAGCAGGGCTTTATTCCTTTATGGAGGCTCTAGAGGAGAATCCATTTCTTTGTCTTTTTCAGCTTTTAGAGGCCATCCACATTCCTTTACTCATGGCCTCTGTTCTCCATCTTCAAAGCCAGCAACAGTGACCAAGTCCTTTTCAAACTACCATCTTGCTAGTCCGCCTTCTGTCATCACATCTCTCTTTCTTTCTTCTTCTTTTTTTTTTACATTTATTTATTTTTGAGAGACAGAGAGACAGAGCACAAGTGGGGAGGGGCAGAGAGAGAAGGAGACAGACTGGAAGCAGGCTCTAGTCTCTGAGCCATCAGCACAGAGCCTGATGTGGGGCCTGAACTCACAAACCACGAGATCATGACCCAAGCCGAAGTCGGACACCTAACTGAGCCACCCAGGCGCCCCTGTCATCACATCTTTCTAAGACCACTGCCAGGAAAGGTTTCCCTAAAGAATTTTAAGGATTGTGTGGGCCCACCGGATAGTCCAGAATAGTCTATCTTAAAAAAGTCCTTAACATTAGTCATATCTTCCAAGTCCCTTTTGCATATAAGGTAATATATTTACAGGTTCCAGGGATTAGGATGCGGGCATTTTGGGGGGAGGACGAGAGCATTATCTTGCCTACCAAAACACCCACTATACTGGTTAATTTAAAACATCAGACAATACCAAATGTTGGCAAGAATATGGAGCAGTTAGAGTTCTACATTGCTTGTGAGGATGCAAAATGGCACAACCATTTTGGAAAACAATTTAGCAACCTCTTCAACAGTAAGCATACATCTACCACGTGACCCAGTAATTCCACTTCTAGATATTTACCCAAGAGAAATGAAAACATATGTCTACAGAAATGGGTGTCCACGAATGTTCATGGCTGTTTGCATAATAATACAAAACTGGAAACAACCCAAATGTCCATCAATATATCGATTGATACAAATGGTGGGATATTCACATTATGGATATTACTCAGCATTAAAAAAAAAACCTAACTGCTGATATACACAGCAACATGAATAAACCTAAAAACATTATGGGGGTGCCTGGGTGGCTCAGTCAGTTAAGCATCCAACTTCAACTCGGGTCATGATCTCATGGTTTGTGGGTTCAAGCCCCATGTCGGGCTCAGTGCTGATAGCTTAGAGCCTGGAGCATGTTTCAGACCCTGCCTCTCTCTCTCTCTCTCTCTCACTCCCTCCCTCCCTCTCTCTCCCCCTCTCCCACTCATGCTCCATCTCTCTCTGTCTCTAAAAAAATGAATAAATGTTAAAAAAAATTTTAAACATTATGATAAAAGAAACAGATGGTTTGATTCTGGCAAAGAAGCAAAAAGCAAACTGAGGGCAAAGCACAAGCTAACACCCTGCACCCACCCCACCCCCAGGTGGGGGTGACATGATATGGGTGACATTTCTCAAAGAAAAGAGAAAAACAAATGGTTAACTAATAGAGATCATAGTCATTCAGGACACGAGTCTCCATCAGTTTACAACTGTCTTAATGATTAGCAAGAAAAATGCAATCTCCAGAAACCTATAGATTCAATTTCCTGGACTCTAAAGTCACCCTTGCCTCCATAGGAAAGAAAGTCTTATATAATCAGTCACTCCTCACAACCCCAGTGCAGCTTTTTCTGCCTATGGGCCCTGTCTCCACACTATAATAAAAACACCTTTTTGCACTGAAAATGTCTCAAGAATTCTTTCTTGGCTGTTGGCTCCCAAACCCACATGATATCAATATCATGAATGAGAAATTTTTCAATATATATATATTAAAAAAAAAAAGGCAGATAAGTGATTGCTTGTGCCAGTCATAGAGGACAGACAGACTGAATCAGGATGGGGAACATTTGGGTTATTTATACATTTGTCAAAACCCATCAAACTGTAGACTTAAAATGCCTTTCCTTTACTGGATATCAATTATTCCTCAATTTGGTTGTTTTAAAGGGTATAACAAACAAGGAAATTGGAAATTCATATTTAGATATAACATAATTAAATTACATAATTACAAAGATAAAAAGATTTCAAATGCCATCACTGTTTTTAAATATATATATATATATATATATATATATATATATATTAATTTAACCTTTCTCTCTTATTGCAACCCAGTGATTTATACATTTTTTGAGTGAAGAAACCAATCCCATTCAGCATGTGGAAACTGTAGTGATGGTTAAGAACCTGAATTTGGAGTCAGAACTGGGTTAGAATATCTGATCCACCATTTATTTACTCTTTGACCGTGGGCAAGCTAAACATTATAAGCTACAATTCTCTCATCTATAAAATAAGAATGGTAATAGTTTATGTATCTTAGAGTTAATTATGATGTTAAATGAAGTAGCATACATAAATTTATAACAGGGTGATTACGGTAATGTTAATGATTGTTATTAGGTAAACTAGGGGTTCAAAAACCATATGTTAATCATGTGACTCTGAACACTTAAGCTGGGTCTTCTTCATTTAGAAAAATTGGGATAAATACCCAAAATGTAGAAGATTAGGGTGAGTAGGGATGCCTGGGTGGCTCAGTCAGTTGAGCATCTGACTCTTGATTTCGGCCCAGGTCATGATCTCAGGGTCATGGGATAGAGCTCCGTATTGCTTAAGATTCCCTCTCTCTCTCTCTCTCTGTCTCTCTTCCTCCCTCTGCCCCTTGCCCCCACTCATGCTCCCTCTAAGAAAAAAAAAAAAAAAGATTAGGTGAGTACAAAATGAGTTAATCTTGTAGACCATACAATTATATGAAAATCATTATTTCAGCTTCATCTTTAAATTGGTCAACTGCATTTTTAATACTGTAGCAGCAGTGAGGCGTTTCAAAGTATTGAAGAAAGTGATTGCTACTTCTTGAATCTTATAATTTAACATAGAAAAGAAGGAATACAAAGGTACATAAAGCTTTCTATGACAGAACCATTTAAATGCAAATAACCCCAGTAATAAACCTGCATTCCAAGGATGGTTCCTGGAAGGCTTCTGAGCTATAACAGTCAGGCTGCCTTGCTTTGGAAGGCCTTCTTGTTACTGTCACAGTTTACCCCAACAAGCAAAACTTCCTCCTGGAAGCTTTTCCTGAACTCCAGACTTAGTAAAGTGACTTCTTTGTTCTCCTACTGCATTTACTGTATATGAAGGGCATAATTTGTTTATGCTTCTGTCTTTTCTAATAAGAGTGCTTAAAAAGGTATAAAATCATGGATTTCCAATTACATTTCTAATCATAGTGCTTGGCACATAGTCACAACTAATAAATGATAACTGCTACTGTATCAGATATAATTACAGCCTTCAAGGAGCCTGTAATCACCAGGTACGTAATCACCAGTTTACTTGTGTGTAAACAAATAAATGCTGAACATATTAATGCTTGTCATAGTGGCAGCATGAAACAAGTAGAATGTTGGCATAAAGGAGGGAATAACCCTCTCATCATGGTGGATAGAGTTAGGGTGAGGCTCACAAGAGACAAAAAAAACATTTTAGCAGAAAGCATAATTGGGAAGGAGAAGGCAATAGTACATATAAAGACACAAAAGCTTGAAACATCAAGGGATGTTTTACTAACTGCAAATAGTTTGAGGTGTTTAGAGAATTAAGTTTGAGTAAAAGCAGTAAAAATAACTTTGAAAAAGCCAGCAGGGACAAGATGATGTAAGAGAATCATCTGGTGTAAGAGAATATATTTGGATATTTTCTGCAGGCATGGGGAGCCACAAAACTGTTTTTATTTTTAATATTTTTATTTATTTTTGAGAGACAGCAAGAGACAGAACACGAGTGGGAGAGGGGCAGAGAGGGAGGGAGATACAGAATCTGAAGCAGGCTCTAGGCTCTGAGCTGTCAGCACAGAGCCCAACGTGAGGCTTGAACTCATGAACCACGAGATCATCACCTGAGCTGAAGTCAGACGCTTAACCGACTGAGCCACCTAGGCTGCCTGAAACTATTTTATTATAGGAAAGTCATGTTGAAATTGATTACTTTTGGCAATACTAATTGTTCTATATTTTACCACACAGCAACATAGGGCAGAGGTGAAGGAATTACATTTTTATTCTCCAAATATGATGCTTTTAAATTTCCTGATATGCTTCAAGAGTCCATAGAAAATTCTTTCTTACCTTGTGACTGCCTTTGGGATATCATCAAATGGCCATGGTGGTCCAAAGAGTCCACATCTACTGGCTATTAATGCAGCCATCTTCTCACTTTTCAAATTAATTTGAGCTCACAATGCACATCTTAGAGCAAAGAAGATTTCAATTAAAAAGGACCCTTTAAAATACATCCTCTTCTTAAGAGTGGTAACCTCTGTTTTCAACTGGTATGACATCAGACAATAACTATGACATCATTGGGTTGCTCCAAGGGTGAGGGCAAGGAAGCCGGTGACCCACTAGGACAATAAATAATGATACTCTGTGCTTTTCTCCTTCCTCAGGTTCTCTTACAGCCTGAACCATACTTTGAGAAAATAGTTGTGTGGTATGTCAAGCTGGTGATTCTTAAAGACATGCAGTCAAATGAATACCGGGCACAGTGTAAGTGGAAGATGTGCGCACTTAGTCGTACATGATTCGTTCATGTACAAAACCCCAGTGTTTGTGAATTTGCATATGTGAATGTATACATACATGTTCAATTGGAGGTTTCCTGCAGGAAAGCATAGCTGTTGTAGCATAGCTGTTGTTATGCTCTCAGAAAAATGCACATGGCATGGTGAGGAAGAAGATCTGAATATATTCATCCAGGTTAGCTGCATTTATTAATTTAACCAAAATTTGTGAGAAGGCATTGCTTTAGACTTAAGTATGCAGAAATGAATAGACGTAGTTCCTGACTTGAAGAATTGTACTAAATCCAGTAGGGATACGCATAGGGTGAATAAATGAAATTCAAATACATTCTGTGGTAGAGCTATTATGTACCTCTGTAGAAATCAAGACGACTATGGAATCATTAATCAGGCATTTAATGCCGCTTCCAAACAAGGCATTTAAGAATTGAGGCTATAAAGTGAGTGAAATACAGACCTTACCCTAAAGGAGGAGTTCAAAATCTATGAATAGGCAATCAGAGAACAAGTAATTGGTGTCTCAGCCATATTTCCCACACACCTACACCCCAAGTCAAGTTTTAATTGGTTTTGTTTTCTTTTTCTGGATCCTGTTGTTTCAAACCATCTTACCCATTAATTTTGTTCTTGTAAGTAGATGGCACACCATCTCTTTTCAACTTATTGCTTCAATTCATAATCTCTCACAGTGAAACAAGTTCTGTGCGAGTTGTAGATATTAAGTGCATCCAATCTCTCATTCCGTACACATTTGTTTAGTGCATATTATGTGTTCCAGGCACTATTCGAGCTCAAGTAGAAGTCCCAACAGGGTAAATTCAGGCAATGGCTATATTAGCAACCAGATGTTTCCTCCGAAGTCTTAGTAGCAGAAAACGTATAGAGCTGTAAAGTGTATGACAACTACCACCACATACCTCTGCTGAAATGAGTTGAAAGCTATTTGGTCCCCAAGGAGTGCTCTCTCTTCCTCACCTCTTTAAGAAAGGTATTGCTGTAACATAAATGTGACATACCCTCCGGGTCATTAAGAACAGAACCAGAACTGCCAGTTCATTCCAAGTCAGTTCCTAGCAACAACGAGTTAGCAATAATATCTTTGAAGTTGGGTGAGAAATGAATTTGTGCTTCTAGGGTCAAAATATACTATGTCTCAGTGGGTGACATAGTCCCATAAGTAGGGGGCTGACATTAAATCACATGTTACTTGACTTTAAAGCTTTTAACTTTGATTTTTCTTTTCTTCCATTTCCTTTCCCTTCTCTTCCCCCCCCTCCTATTTTTTTCCTCCCTTCTTTCCCTCCTTCCTTTCTTTCTTTTCATGTGTAGACAGCACATGTGACGTAAAAACCACCACACTGGAAACAGAATTGAATCTGATTTTGAACATTTCCTACCAAATCTGTCTCTCTTCAATGTAGACTTTGCTGTATCAGGAGACAGAGTAGGTATATATCAACAACCCTGAGAAATGGTTGCAGTGAGGTCAAATTCTTTCCTGTGTGTGTTAGTGACAAAACAGCTTTAATTAATTAACTAATTAATTAATTATTTGTGACAAAAACAGATTTAAAACTCATTTCATGTTAGCTCATCTTTCAGTACCTTGTCCAGGTTGCCCTTTTGTTTTTGTTTTGTTTTTTTTTTTTCAAAGAGGGAGGCGTGAGAAATAAGATGATCCTATTCCAAACTTGACAAGTTGTAAAATATTTCTCTCAAATCAGTCTTCTTTCTGCGTTTCCCCCTCATTGGGATGGTAACTGCTTTTTCTTTCCAAAACGAGTCAGGTGAGGATGTCAACATTGCTCTGAATAAAAGATGCTAGTATGCCATCACAAAAACAAAACAAAGTCGAAACAAAGTAGGGACAATGCTGCTTGTCCACTTCCCTAAATTGTTCTCCTTGGGGCATGGTGATGTGCATTTCTTTTTGAATCATTTCCTTGATATTAAACCAGGCCCTTGTGCTTTCTAAGCAACAGAAATTGACAAGAGGCCAAATGGACGTTTCATGCAAGGCTTTATTGGGGCTTTTACTTGAGCACAGGGGAGGCAGAACAAAGCAAGAATCCTCAGGCTGACTCTCCCAGGAAAGGTAGAGTTTTTTAAAAGAAATTTGGGTGGAAAAGGGTGATACCTAAGCAAGTAGAAATGGGGATTTATCAGCACCTGTGTATTTTTTTTTAATGTTTATTTTTGAGAGAGACAGAGACAGAGACAGAGACAGAGACAGAGTGTGAGTGGGGGAGGAGCAGAGAGAGAGGGAGACACAGAATCTGAAGCAGGCTCCAGGCTCTGAGCTGTCAGTACAGAGCCCGGTGTGGGGCTCCAACCCATGTGCTGTGAGATCATGACCTAAGCTGAAGTCTGATGCCTGACTGACTGAGCCACTCAGGGGCCCCAGCACCTGTGCATTTAAAGGAAAGGTCATGTTTCTTCATGTTAATTGCACCTGTAATTAACATGTTAAACCTCTGCCCTGGGTGTGATTTTTCCTATTATAATGAGGGGAAAAGTCAGTGAAAAGTTCAGCACTGGGGTCCACCTGGGTGCAGACTGGTTTAATCTGGTGTTGCCTAATCTCCATAGTAAGCATCGTCCCAAGGACATAGAGTTTTAGGTGTTTGTTTGCTTGTTTGTTTGTTTCCCTGGTGGAGGCAGCCAAAGAATGCTGGATTTGTGGTCAGGGTTGAGGGGACCCGAGTCTAGTCCCTTTTTTCTTATCCTCACTGAACTCTGTCAGCTAATCACCATGACCAAGTTGACAAGCTGATAGAAATTCCTCCATGTGAACTAAGGAAACATTAACAACTTAAACATTTTTAGTAAGATTGATTTTATTTTACTTTATTAAAATATTTCCGTGGTTCCCAGAATACCTTTTGTTTATAGACCTTCAGATTTGGGGCCAGGATTGATTCTAAGATTATTCTGTTGCCTATACATTTGAGTTATAATATCATTAAAATTGAATAAATCTGAAAAACTTTGGAAGTTCAACTCTATCAATTAAAGAAACTCATATTCTACTTTTTTGTTTTGCTGGTTCATTAACTCAGAGCAAAGAAAAAACAAAACAGGCCACAGGAAATGCTCTCAGCAAATGAGTTTTGAATGACTACTTATAGACAAGGAGAGAAATCATCAAATCAATTGAAACTTACTCTTAAACTTTGTCATAAAGTAGTAGGTTTTGTGTTTAATTTTTTGCATGTAGGCCATTAGGGTGAAGACTATATAGAAATTGGGGCTTTTGCATTTTTTTTCTATTAAATAATACTGCCCCTTGTGGAGAGAGTAGTCAAGGAGAGGAAGATCGGATGATTGTCCTTTATTTACTTCCACCTTAGTAAACATTTATTTTGTTTCAGTTCTATTGGTTTCTACTGGCTCAAAGGTAAATTTGTTCTATTGCATTAAAAAACTATGCAGGGGCACCTGAGTGGCTCAGTCGGTTGAGCATCCAACTTCAGCTCAGGTCATGATCTCATGGTTCGTGAGTTCGAGCCCCACATCGGGCTCTGTGCTGACAGCTCGGAGCCTGGAGCCTGTTTCAGATTCTGTCTCCCTCTTTCTCTGACCCTCCCCCACTCGCTTTCACTCTGTCTCTCTCAGAAATAAACATTAAAAATTAAAAAAAAAAAAACCAACTATGCAGTCATATGGAGAGAAGGGGGATGAATATTGAGGACATCAGTCCTAACAGAAACACAATTATAAGAGGGAAAATTATATTTTACAGATGAGGAAGTAGAGATAGTTGGTATAAGTGAGTAGAGCTCAGACGAGTTTCGTAAAATTTTCCTTTTTTATTTTTACCTTTTTTATTATAAAGTAACACAGATATAGACAGCTGTATGAGTCAGGTGCAGACCTTAGTGAATTATTGTATGGCAAACACCCTTGTAATCAGATGGAGATACAGAACTTTTCCAGCCACCTCAGAAGCTCCTCCCAACATCAGCCCCTTTCTTGCCTCCAAAAGTACTCATTATCCTGACTGTGACAGCAGCCACATCCTTGCGTGTGCATCCCTAGATACCACAGTTAGATTTTGCCCATTTTTAAAAACTTGATATGTCTCTTAAGTCTCTGTTTAAATTTACATATTTCTATTCTATCCCCTTCTTTTCCTTACATTATAGCTATTAAGGAGACAGTAGATTTTTACCTCTAGATTTTCCACATTCTGGATTTGCTGAGCACATACTTATGATGGAGTCTAGTATCTTTCTCCTGAAAAAATATATTTTGTACTAATTTGCAGCTAAATCCAGAGGCTTGATCAAACTCATGCCGGGCTCCTTTGGCAAGATAATAAGTGGTGTCGTATTATTTACTCAAGGAACACAGTGCCTGCTGTTCACTTCTTTTTGCTGTCAGTAACCCCCAGTGCTCAATGCTACCAGTGTTTTTTCAATGTCTTTGTAGTCACTTTGGTTGCTTGAAGCTCATGCTTGAGTATATTTCTTAGGAAGGGCGCATGGCAATAATATTCCTTGAGGATTTGCCTGTTGATAACAGTTGTCTGTGCTTTTTGTACTTGAAGTTCAATATTACTGGATACAAATCTAGCAGGGGAGGGGCAGAGAGAGAGGGGGAGAGAATCTTAAGCAGGTTTCATGCCCATCATGGGGCTCGATCTCACAACTGTGAGATGTTGACCTGAGCTGAAAGAGTCGGGTGCTTAACCAACTGAGCCACCCAGGTGCCCCTTGATGCTGTCTTCCTAATGTGATTTGGAAGGATCACCCAAAAAATTATGCTGCCACTACCATCATTCTAGAGTATGCTCTAGGGAATCTGAAGCCCAAGGAGATAAAGTTATTTGTCCAAGATCACACAACTAGCGGCTGAAGATAGACGTATACGTAAAGCATCTTGATAATGCCAGGTACAGATAATCTGCCTAACGCATGCTCTTTCCTTCCTTCTTTCCTTCTTCCCCTCTTCTTCCCAGCCTTCTTCCTTTCCTTCCTTTCTCTAATTCTCCTCATTCCCTCCAGAGCCTATATTTAAAACCAGTGATTTCTGACTTCAAAGCCTCTGCAAGCTCATTTAATATGCTATGCATCTATCCCATAATGTGAAGTCGCTAGAGCTTTTCAACAAATTTAAACAAAATTAACTTTACTAAAACCTGCAGTCATCTTGCTCTAAAGAACACTTTCCACTATGTTTTTATGCTCACATTCTTTTCAAATGGAATCTACAAATGTTAGATTCTTTGACACATGCCTCATTAAAATTGGTTTGTTAGAAGTAAATTGGTCCCCTTATTTTAATTAATCCATTTATAGAGATTTTATATAATCCTTTAAAAGCCTTCTTTCTTATCTTCTACTAGGGCCTAGGAAACTACATTTGATTAGGAGTCAATGAAATCTGAATCTGAAAAACCTTGATTTCACTTTCAAATTTACAGAATTTCACAGAATTTAAAGAGATTTTTTTAAATTAACATTTTTTTAAAAAAAGAGATTTTTAAAAATTTCACAGAATTTAAAGAGATTTTAAACTTGGCCAAAGTTGAATGTTCCGCTTTTGAAAAATCTTCTAAAAGATCAATTTTGAATAGAAAGCTATGCAGCTCTCAGACACAGGTCCCTAAAATTCTAAGCTCCATTGGTTAGGGTGCTTGTCTACTGATGATACTTGACTGAAACAGATTCATTCAAAAATTGAATGCCCCATGAAAGCTCCCAAGGAATTTACACTGTATACTCTGTCATATAAACATTCCAACTTACTAATTCTCCATAATCCTCTATGTAAAGCCAATCAGTAATTAGATCGTGGGGAGTAGAGTTTTGCTTCAGGTATGAAATCACCACACAAGTCCTAAGGGATTTATAGCTCTATTTTAAGCTAGCGCTTTTATAAAATCCTGTTCCAGTTTTTGGCTCTGTAATGGATTTCCCAGGTTGGTGATACACCACACAGAAAACACCGTTTCCTTATTTTTCTTTCCTTGAACTTCCTGCTCTTACTGTGCAGGCTTAGTTCATACTGTTTGAATTTACTTATTGTGGTTTGCATAAAATTACCATTCACTCATCTACACATAGTAGATAATGGTTATTTGCCTATAAATCTAACAGGTACTGAGTTTTATTTACCCTCCTGCTCTGTGGGCACTCTCTGAACAAACCGGCAGTTGTTCTTGAAACATTTTCCATTTTTATGAGATTTGGACCTGTTTCTCCTTGTTGCTTTGTGTGCTTTTTAGCAGCTTGAGGCTCCTTCTTTCATGGTGTTTACTCTGGAGCTGGTGTGAACAGAGGCCCTTGGAAATGGTGGAGTGTTAATATCCTGGAGTGTGTCCTGCTACATGTAAAAGATCGCGTCGCTAGGCTGCCGGGAGCTGCAGCGGAAGCCGGGCTTTCACAACATGTGCAGATACACTCACAGTCATGAACGGTCACACACCTACGCTCAATCTCTCACGCTCTCCGACTGCGCATGTGCAGAAACGGTCCAGAAAACCCGACCCCACGTTCATCAGGATGTTGCTTTGCATTCATTCTCAGAATATTTGGAGCCTCGCGTGTGTTTCTCATTAATGCTCATGTTTGATTGTCCTAAGTAATTTTTTTTTTAAAGTTAAATCAATCTGTATCAAAAACTGTCACTTTGCTTTAAAGGAGCACAATTAGCTTGCTCTGTGGGCACAAGAAGCAAAGAAAGAAAGAAATGAAATATCTGTTTCTTTACATGTGTTTCCATAAATGAGAGTGGCAGTAAGACACGGGAGTACATTTGAGGTTCAGGGGATTTTAAGGAGCTTTTGAACAAATCAAGCACAAAGTAGCATTACTTATACAAAGAAACTCATTCAAAACAGAGCTTGTTAACGGAATGTGGTTTAAAATCATGTGTTTTAAATAGATCTTCAGAACTGAAAGTTACTGGGCCAGAGACTGAGAGGTAATATAAGCTGATAGCTGAACATAGTAACTATAAATTTGGAGGTGCATTGTTTCACCCCAATCATATGCAGGATAACGTACTTGGGCCTGAATGACTTCATAAATTTCCCAAAATGCAGTTTTTGAATCTATTTCTGTTTTACCTAACTACATAGGGGCCCTCCCCAATCTCAGCTTGGTAATGCTGTGCCCCTTTTAAGACAACAGGGAGTAAAAGCTATCTGCCTATCTATCTATCTATCTAATCTGAACCTAAGTGGCTAAATCAAGTGTTTTAAGATCTAGATATCAGTTTCATGTTGCCTCCTGACTCTTAATTATTCTTTCAGTTCACTCTTTCATTCTACATATTTTAAATAGTGTTTTTTATATTAATCTTTTTTTTTTTTTTTTAATTTTCTATATTTGACATCTTGGGTGGCTTGGGGAGGGATTACCCTCCAGAGGTTATCTAGTTCCTAGAGATAGTAAACGCCTGGCTTATGAGCACACCTTTCATATGCAAACCAACCAAACATAGCTCATACCTCCAATCCCCTCCATTTTCAAATTTTCACACACCAGGCCAGTAGTCTCCCTGCCCTAAATCACCCCAGGGCCAGGTACTAGACGAGGGACCACCCTACCCACTGAAATTATTCAGACTATCCAATCCTAAACTTATGCAATGTACTTACTTCACTCATTCCTTCCCTCAAACCCCTAATTTTCCATTTTTTCCTTCTGCCTCCTGACAGATCCAAGTGCTTCCCCATGTGGCTCTGCAAGCCATGAAGGGCCCCTTTCTTTTGAGAATTGTAGATAATAAACCGTCTTTTCAATGGTAGTCATCTTCGGATCTGTCGGCCCACCATACCTGATCTAAACAAATCCTGGGTACATTTTCATACCCTTTGGCACCCATTCCTGTTGTAGACTCCAGGCTTCTCTCTAGCTCTTTTTGTTTCCTATTACTAAAGAACTTTCTGACTGTGGACCATGGCTATAGCTATTAGACACTTCTTTTCAGTGAGGGACCCTCTTGTAAAACTCCTCTTCCAGGGAAGTTCCTTGAATGACGGACGGTTAGGCATCAAAGCCCCTGGCTTTTGTGGTAAAGGTACTCCATTCTGCCAGGCATAACCCAATCTCCACTGCTGCCTCAGGGGTGGAGTAGAGTACATTTGTGATGTGCTTCTCCTGCTGCACCTGCCCTAGGCTCTGCCATCATCTCAAACCACAACCAACCTTACGTACTTCATTCATCCCAACTTCAGATCCCAGTCCTCCCATGAAATATAAGAGCCTTCTGCCCAATCGTCCAGGCTCGTTTCTGCTCTTTCTTATATATTTTCTCCACCATCTCCACCCAACCATCTTTCTACTATCTAGTCAAAGTTGTACCAGTCCTTCAATCTTCTATGAAATGTCCAATAATGCCCTCTTCCTTGCATTTGACTGTATTGAATTGAACATTTTATTATTTGTTGTCTTCTTCTATTTTGTGTGAATTTTTCCTATCTAGTTGGATTACTAGCTTTTAAAATACTTGTAAAAAAAACCCTGAACTGTAAAAAAAAAAAGCTTGAAATTTGACAGAGGACTTGAGCATATTACTTACACGTTGTTTTAGTCTGCTTGGACTTCCACAACAAAATCCCACAGGCTGGGTGACTTAAACAGCAGACATTAATTTTCTCAGAGTTCTAGAGGCTAGAATTCCCAGATCAAGGTCAGGTAAGGTGGGTTCCTAGTGAGGACACTCTTCTTGGCTTATAAACATCCACCTCTCACTGAATCCTCTCATGGCCTTTCCAAGATGCTCTCATATGTAAAGAGAGAGAAAGACAGTTCTCTGGCATCTGTTCTTCTAAGGACACCAATCTCACCAAGATCAGGGCTCTTTCCAATGATCTAACTTAACCTAATCCCTTTCCTAGAGGCCCCATCTCCAAATACAGACAGAGATCTGGTGCTTCAAACATATGAATCGTAAGGGGACAGAAGTCAAGTGACTATGACCATATCTTTACATTTAAAAAGGAAGATAATACTACTAAAAATTTCTGCCCAAAGTCTACCAAAGGGCTGGACCACGTTAAGTGTTCAGAATATAAATCTTAAATAAAGAATTTTATTCTGTGTATTTATCAAATTGATATAGCAGAACAAGAAGTAAATTTGTGTCACCTGAGATTCTGGAATTAACTTTTCTGGCTTTTAGTGTTGAGTATGGAGAGCTGGATATTGGATACCTAGGAGAGCTACTAGAAGCCTTCACATGTTCACAGCTGGTTCTTTCCATTGCTACTACACACAGGATGAAATAGTCTATGGTGTAAAATTCTCCTCCTCTCTAAAAGGAAATTTTTAAGAATACTTCAGAGAGAATCATCTTGTTCATTGTATTATCAATCTAGCATCACATTCCAGCATGAAAATCCCAGAATTCTAGCAGAAATATGGAGAGGCCATTTAAAATCACACATCATAGCTGTAGAGGCCAGTTTTTTTTTTTTCCATTTGGAATTTAGGACTCTTTTTTAGTAAGCTCCACCCTGTCCTTCCCAGGTTGATTAGACTTTGTGTCTTATACTCTTCCCAAAGAAACTCAAATTCCTTTTGGTGAGTATTAGGCAAAAAATTCAATTCAAGTTAAAATTGCCTCCCCAGGTCACTCTCTAGAATTTCAAGTTAGTCATTCAGTCCATCATGGTTCCTAAATCATGGATCTTTTGAAATAATATTTCCTGGGTGCTGCCACCTGTTATTACAAGCACCTCTTTTGATTTACCCCTAACTTTCTTATTGTTCTTACCTTCTTTCTGCTTTATTCCACATTGTCACCATGCCCAAGAAAAACATATATTCTCTTCTTTAAGAATTCCCTCGTATGAATTACTTTTCTCAGTTAATGGAATCACTTTTGATTCCTTCTACTTTCACATCCCACAGATGTAACTGATCACTGAATCATGAAGATTCTCTCTCTTAAACACTTCCAAATTCATTCATCCATTCAACAAGGATTTCTTGAGAACCTTGTATGTGCCAGGCTATATAGGGGCTTGATGGTGAATGAGATGGGCCCAGTCCCCACCCTCATTGGTTTTAGAGTCTAGTGGGCAATGAGTTTTCACTCCCTGGGAAAGTGCTAGGCTGAACTCACCATAGAAGCGATGTCAGGGCACAGAGAGAGTAGCAAGTACAAAAGAAGCGATGTCTATTAGCGAAATGGAACTGACTTCAGCAATTAGAAGTGACTTCTAGATGGTTCCCTCACCTCTAACTGATCTTATATTTGCTGATAAATCTTTCTTTCTTTCTTTCTTTAAATTTTTTGATGTTTATTTATTTTTGAGAGAGAGAAAGACAGAGCGTGAGTGGGGAAGGGTCAGAGAAAGAGAGGGAGACACAGAACCTGAAACAGGCTCCAGGCCCTGAGCTGTCAGCACATAGCCAGATGCAGGACTTGAACTCATGGACTACGAGCTGAGCTGAAGCTGAAGCTCATGACCTGAGCTGAAGTCAGACACTTAACCGACTGAGCCACCCAGGTGCTCTAAACCTTTCTTTCTAAACACAGACTTTATGACATGCTTGTTTAGGAGTTACTGATAAATTTCCATTACCTACAGAAGAGCTAAACTCAACATATCATATATAACCCTGTGTGGGATACCTGTAGCCATTCCACATTAGCTGGGGAAGTGCTCAAATAAAAATACGCTTTGAACTTCCATGAATTTTCTTCTTCCTCCTATATTTGTTCACCTGATGAACTCATTTTAGATTCAGCTTTAATGTCATCATTATGAAAACTTTCCTAACCCTTCAGTTTCTCAAGTACAATTAACTGATTTTTTTGTCTAATTTTGTAGCTTGTCACAAGCGCATATTGTTCCTGTGACTGCCTCTTTGTCCACACTATATATTTTTGAGCCGTCAGACTATTTTATTTTTGTTATTTTTCTAGCTCTGAAAATGGCACCCAACACATCAGAGGTCTTCAGCAAATACATCCTCAATTAAGTTAATAAAGAGTGAATTCAACTCTTTTCTCTCTTCACTAGGATCAATGCATTTAACTCCTTTTTGTTTGATTTTTCTCCTTCTCATTTGCAGAAATCATTTATTCCAAGAAACCTCTTTAATAACAGTTGAACTACTTGTGGAGTGTACTTTTGAGTTAATAGGAGAATGATCAATCTTTAGTAAAGCTGGGCTACAATGACATACATTTCCCTATGCAGGTAATAACATCTTGATATTGATTCTTGAAATATAAAATGATATTGTCATTTGACTTTTTCAATTGTTGTTTTTTTTTTTTTTTAAATTTTTTTTTTCAACGTTTATTTATTTTTGGGACAGAGAGAGACAGAGCATGAACGGGGGAGGGGCAGAGAGAGAGAGAGACACAGAATCGGAAACAGGCTCCAGGCTCTGAGCCATCAGCCCAGAGCCCGACGCGGGGCTCGAACTCACGGACCGCGAGATCGTGACCTGGCTGAAGTCGGATGCTTAACCGACTGCGCCACCCAGGCGCCCCTCAATTGTTGTTTTTTAAAAATTTTCCCATGCTAACTAGCTTAATACATATTTAAATAAATAAATAAATAAATAAGTATAACGTTGAGTTTGATTCTGTTGAAGTGTTGACCAACAAATTTGCAGGTCAAAATGTAAGGACCACCATAATAAAACTTATATTATTGGCAAACAGAGAGTAATCTGAATTCTTCCATGTTTCAGGATCTCCCATATTCAAACTACCTATCTAGGACTTGATAATACAGAAAAAACCCACCCTGCATATTGTTCTTTATACAAAGGATGCTGTTTTACAGGTGTGCATTTGCTTATGCTGTGTTCTCTACCTAGAATATTCCTTGCCACTCTTATTCTTTTAAATAACTGCTCTTTAAGAAGTAGCTTTATTATTGCCTCCTCTATGAACCATTGCCCAAGCCTCCTGACAGGGTTAAAGTAAGTATCCACAGAACCCTGTTTTTATTTTTATCAGAACACATTCCGTATTATATTGGAATTATTTTTTTACCATCTATTTTTTCCCAATTAAGTGCAAACCCTTCAAAGAAAGGATCCATGTTTTATTAATTTAGTTTATTCTAGTGTTCCTGATATACAGTAGGTAGTCAGTAAATGTTTATTTACTTTATTGAAATTTGATGATTAATATATTGTATATACCAAGTGTATTTTTAGGGCTGGCACCCATCCAATGTCTTCATGTTTTTCCAGCAGGTCTCTTTCATGGTTAAGAATATGTGTCTTAAAGCAGGAAAGACTATCCAATGGAAAAAAGACAGTCTCTTTAACAAATGGTGCTGGGAGAACTGGACAGCAACATGCAGAAGGTTGAAACTAGACCACTTTCTCACACCATTCACAAAAATAAACTCAAAATGGATAAAGGACCTGAATGTGAGACAGGAAACCATCAAAACCCTAGAGGAGAAAGCAGGAAAAGACCTCTCTGACCTCAGCCGTAGCCATTTCTTACTTGACACATCCTCAAAGGCAAGGGAATTAAAAGCAAAAATGAACTACTGGGACCTTATGAAGATAAAAAGCTTCTGCACAGCAAAGGAAACAACCAACAAAACTAAAAGGCAACCAACGGAATGGGAAAAGATATTTGCAAATGACATATCAGACAAAGGGCTAGTATCCAAAATCTATAAAGAGCTCACCAAACTCCACACCCGAAAAACAAATAATCCAGTGAAGAAATGGGCAGAAAACATGAATAGACACTTCTCTAAAGAAGACATCCGGATGGCCAACAGGCACATGAAAAGATGCTCAACATCACTCCTCATCAGGGAAATACAAATCAAAACCACACTCAGATATCACCTCACGCCAGTCAGAGTGGCCAAAATGAACAAATCAGGAGACTATAGATGCTGGCGAGGATGTGGAGAAACGGGAACCCTCTTGCACTGTTGGTGGGAATGCAAATTGGTGCAGCCACTCTGGAAAACAGTGTGGAGGTTCCTCAAAAAATTAAAAATAGACCTATCCTATGACCCAGCAATAGCACTGCCAGGAATTTACCCAAGGAATACAGGAGTACTGATGCATAGGGGCCCTTGTACCCCAATGTTTATAGCAGCACTGTCAACAATAGCCAAATTATGGAAAGAGCCTAAATGTCCATCAACTGATGAATGGATAAAGAAATTGTGGTTTATATACACAATGGAGTACTACGTGGCAATGAGAAAGAATGAAATATGGCCCTTTGTAGCAACATGGATGGAACTGGAGAGTGTGATGCTAAGTGACATAAGCCATACAGAGAAAGACAGATACCATATGGTTTCACTCTTATGTGGATCCTGAGAAACTAACAGAAACCCATGGGGGAGGGGAAGGAAAAAAAAAAGAGGTTAGAGTGGGAGAGAGTCAAAGCATAAGAGACTCTTAAAAACTGAGAACAAATTGAGGGTTGATGGGGGGTGGGAGGGAGGGGAGGGTGGGTGATGGGTATTGAGGAGGGCACCTTTTGGGATGAGCACTGGGTGTTGTATGGAAACCAATTTGACAATAAACTTCATATATTGAAAAAAAAAAAGAATATGTGTCTTACAGGGGCCACCTGGCTGGCTCAGTCGGTTGAGTGCCCGACTCTTGATTTTAGCTCAGGTCATGATCTCACTGTTTGTGGGATCAAGCCCCACGTCAGACTCTACATTGATAGTGTGCAACTCCTTGGGCTTCTCTCTCTCCATCTCTCTCTGCCTCTACACTCTCTGTCTCTCTTTCTCAAAATACACAAATAAACTTAAAAAAAGGAATATGTATCTTCCAGTAGTTAATATCAAGATGTTAATGAGGAATATAACAAAATAAGAATGAATTGTATAATTTTAGGAACCAAGGCAGCTCAGTAGAGGAAATCTATTTTGGTGGACATGAGACTTTCTAGTTCTTGTTAAATTATGCTAAGTAAGCCACTACCTCCTATTGCTTTTTACTGCTACCTTTAAGCAATTTTGGAACTCCACAGATCAGTTCACCGTGAGTTCTTCCCACATGACCAAACCTCCCAAATGACCAAATCCAATTTGGAGAAATTCTGGCTAAAAATAATCAAAAAGTTCCTTTTAAGTGAGCTAACCAGCATTTCTCTGATGTGTCCAGCAGGAATGTGACATTTTGACTTATTGATCTCTTCAGTGTTTACTCTTTAGGATACTGGTTAATGACCGCACATATTTCTGCACCAGCTCTGCAAACCAAAATCCCAGCATAGTAATTGGACTTGTATACATTACATGCCATTTGAAGACCTTTCTAATCTGGCTTCTCATTACCTCCTCAGTCTACCTGCCACATATTCTCTTTTCAAGTCATATAAGAGTGTTTCTTCGGTACTCTATAACTTAGCTCATATAGTTTGCTTTCCCTGGATTTCTCTTCTCTTGCTTATTCTCTTTAAAATTCTGACTCATCTTTCAGTGCCACTTGTCCTAGGAAAATAGTTATTGATTCTCAAAATAAAATGAATTGCTCCTTCTTCTCCCCTAGCACTTTTATCTAGATTATAGAATTTATTACAGTGTTATAGTGTTATAGCTTGATGCATCCTTGTCTGCACCACATATTTTGAATTCTTTGAGATAAAGGGTTTTATCTTTCACATACTTTTTTTTTTTCTTCTTCTCAACTATTTCAGTTCCTAGAAACCTAGAGCAGTTTGCCTCAATGGAGGCTTGTAGTAAGAAGTAATATCAGTAAATCAATGAACCAGCATATCCTGGACACTAAAACCAGGTTATATAATTAGAATAAATATTTCTTTTTGAGCATTAGAATTGCATTAGTCTTGGTTTTTTTTTTTATGTTAATGCATTAGCAAAGTAAACTGTGTATATTACTATAACATAGAATGATGCTAATCATCCAAGCTAGAGTCTCAGTGGCAACAGAGAAAATTCAGGGATTAAATGGATGGTTGATTGACTGACCTAAGGATTCCTTAACCTCTGAAAGCAAGTGATACCTGTGATATTCATTGCTAGCCAATGCAGAAACTTATAGGCAAGTAGATGCTGACCATGGTGCTGAAGAGTTAAATTGCATAGGATGATCTCAGCCATATGGTCTTACACAATATAAAATTAAATCAGTGACAGTCTAGTGCAATTTTATTTCACACATTATATTTTAACATGTGCCTATATATAATGCTATCAATGCCCACACCACTTACCATTTCTAACTAGTGTTTCTTAACACAGAGTAGATTGAAGTAAATCATTCCTGAATCTTTTCATTTTTCTTCAGAGACTTAAAATGTGAGTGTAGTTATCCATCATACTCTTATCACAGCTAATTGTGGAAGGACTGTAGATGACTTCATAAAATTAAGGCTTAGCCAAGAAAATCATGATGCAGGTATCAATAAGCATGAGAGGCAGGGAACTTCATTGAAGAAAATCAGATTTACTGTGCAGATTGATATTCATCCTCAAATCTACTTGTTGGATAACTTTTTACTTTCAGACATAGTTTTAATACTTGTAGTAAGAAGTGAGGAAAGCTGCTTAGAGTAGGAAAGTTCTGAGTTAAGTGGACCTGATGTTATTAACCTTGAAAAAAATTAAACATTTTTTTTCCATTATGTTAGCTTTACTTGTGGATGAATATTTTCATATGTGCATGTAGCTTGGGCCTAAATGGAAATGCAGTGTGGAAGTATTGAAATGTCACTATATATATTTCTTCCAAAGTCTGTTTAGGTGAAGATCATTGGATAATAGTATCTGAATGTAGAAGAGAAGAAATAAAAAAATAAATCTTTCAAGCACTGTTGCCAAAGCATTTTAAAGGAGAATATCTAAAGCCACATTTTAAGGTTTTTTGTTCTGTTCTTTTGTCTCACTTATCTCACCTGATTCCTGAAAGAGTGTATTGAGATAATGAATATAAACACATTTTATGAACTAAAACTTCCTATGCAAATGGAAGATTTTGTTATCACTATTTCAAATTGGGTCTGGATTCTAAGCCTTTTCAGCTTTTATCCTAGTCTTGAACTAGAATGCAGAGACCCTGGATAGTATGAAGACCTCTTCAGGGATAAAATGCCTGAAAAAAAAATTAAAGGAACAGATGACCAGATCTTTGACCTTGACAAATATTTGTTCTCAAAATTGATCTGCCTGACAAAGCACCTATCTTGGAGGGGCAGGTGTTACTTTCCTAACTTCCTTTTTCACAGATGTTTTTTTTTTTCTCATGTCCCAATCTAGATATCATATTCAGCATAATATTATGATTCAGGCTTTTTTGAGTTAAACAAATCTCTATGGCTCCAATCAATAGGACAATGTGAAATGTTAATATAATATTGAGTAAATGGTTGCTTCTGGATAACAGCTGCATCTGCAAATAAAATTTCCGCTTTTTTGCTTTCAACAAAATAGAAGGAAGTTAAACATTAGCTAATATCTAATTAAAAATAACTTTTGGTAATAGGTCATATAGGATTTTTGATATAGAGGATAAGTATAAATAAATATATAGCTATAGTGTAATAAAACTTCTATTCCCATACCATAAGAACTGTTTCTCAGTGTCTACACATATTAAAAGAAATTGTAATAGCATTTATGATCATTCCTGTTTCATTTTAGTTATAAATTATTTATCTACAGATATATTAAGTAATTGAAAAATGAAGCTCAACCTATCTTATTAAAAGATGGCTTTCCAATAAAAATTTTATTTTCTTTAAAAATTATTTACTGAATCTGAACAATACTTATGTTTTGACTTCTTAATTTTGGAATGCCTAGGGTTTTTGGTATTTTTTCTCTGTCCATACTCAGTTCTTTCTCATTCCATCTACTCTCTGGACTTTAAATTCTACATGTATGCTGATAACTCCCAAATTTATATCTCTAACCTCCCTTATGAACTCCAGAATTATGAATCCAACTACTTCCTTAACATCTCCACTTATATATCTGACATCTTAAAGTCCTGAGGTTTTCTCAAAACTTGCACTACTCACAGTCTTTTCCATTAGTTGTGGGATACTTCATCCTCCCAGTAGTTTGGACCCCAAACTTTTAATTTATTCTTGATTCTTTATTTTACATCTTACATCCAGTCTGTTGAGAAACTCTATTAGCTTTACCTTTAAACTATATCTGGAATCTGATGGCTTCTTACTGCTCCAGTGCTAACAACTTGGCTTGAATCTCCAAGATATCTTATCTGAGTTAATGCGGTAGTCTCCTAACTGGTAGCCTGAATTCACACTTGTCATCTTATAGTCTATTTTCAATCAGCAGTCAGATCATCTTGTTAAAACAGTTGTATTATGTTATTCCTCTCATAATCCTGGAAAGGTAACTGTGATAGTTAATTTTATGTGTCAACTTGGCTGCGCCACAGTGCCCAGATACTTGGTCAAAAATTATTCTAGATATTTCTGTGAGGGTGTTTTTCAATGACATTAACATTTAAACTAATGGACTTTGAGTAAAGCAGATTGCTCTCCATAATGTGGGCATGCCTCATCCAATCAGTTGAAGGCCTGAATAGAAAAGACTGACCTCTGCCAGCAAATAGCCTTAGGATTGGAGCTGCGACACTGACTTATCCCTGTGTTTCCAGCCTTGCTGACCAACCCTGCAGATTTTGGACTTTCCAGTTTCCATAACTGAATGAGCCAATTGCTCTAAATCAGTATCTATCTATCTATCATCCCATTAGTTTTGTTTCTCTGGGGAATCCTGACTAATAAAGTAAAATTTTATAAGATTTTCATTTTTTACCATATGGATATCCAGTTATTCCAGAACCATGTGTTTTGGTGCACTTGTAAAAACCACTGGACTCTACATGTGTGAGTCTATTTCAGGTTTCCATTCTGTTCTATTCTCTTTCATTTTGCCAATAACACACTGTCTTGATTACTATAGCTTAAAAAAGTTGCCATATATATATGGCTCTCTCTCTCTCTCTCTCTCTGTATATGTATATGTATATATATACATATATATATATTCTTTTTTAATTACTATTTTATTTCATTTTAATTCCAGCATAGTTAACATACCGTGCTATATTAATTTCGGGTATACAGTATAGTGATTCAACAATTCCATACATCACCCAGTGCTCAGCACAACAAGGGCACTCCTTATTCCTATTTCCCATTTCCTAAATGTGAGACCTGAAACCATAAAAATCCTTGAAATAGCACAGGCAGTAATTTCTCTGACATCAACCATAGGAACATTTTTCTGGATATGTCTCCTGAGGCAAGGGAAATAAAATAAAAAATAAATTATTGGGACTCAATCAAAATTAAAAGCTTCTGCAGAGGAAAGCAAACAACAAAAAGTCAACCTACTGAATGGCAGAAGATATTTGCAAATGACATATTTGATAAAGGGCAGTATCCAAAATATATAAAGAAATACAACACAACACCCCCAAAACAAATACTCCAATTAAGACGTGGGCAGGAGGAATGAATCGACATTTCTCCAAAGAAGACATCCAGATGGCCAACAGACACATGAAAAGATGTTCAATATCACTCATCATCAGAGAAATGCAAATCAAAATTATGATGAGATATCACTTCAGACCTGTCAGAATGGCTAAAATAAAAAACATAGGAAACATGTGTTGGCAAGGATATAGAGAATAAGAAACCTCTTGTACTGTTGGTGGAAAGAAAAGTTTTGAAACTGAGTAGTATGAGTTCTCCAACGTTTTTCTTTGTTTTAAAGATCTTTTTGACTATTCTAATGTCCTTAGGTTTTCATATACATATTATAGTCAGCTTATCTATATCTATCTATCTATCTATCTATCTATCTATCTATCTATCTATCGCCTTCTGGGATTTTTTAAAGTTTATTTATTTTTGAGAGGGGGGGGGGGAGAGAGAGAGAGAGAGAGAGAGAGAGAGAGAGAGAGAGAACAAAATCAGGGAAGGGGCAGACAGAGAGGAGAGAGAAGCCCAAGCAGGCTCTGCACTGTCAGCACAGAGCCGATCATGGGAGATCATGACCTGATATTTGAAACCATGATCTGAGCCGAAACCATGATCATGACCTGAACTAGAAACCAAGAGTCAGATGTTTAACCGACTGAGCCACCCAGGCACCCCACCTTCTGGGATTTTGAGTGGAATTGCATTGAACCTAAATCAATATGGTGATGATGATGGGAATGGATTGACAAATTCCCTGCATTTGGTGTATCTTCATGTAGGTCTACTTTAGTTTCTTTCAGCAGTGTTTTATACTTTTTAGAAGAAAAGGTTTACCCGTCTTTTGTTAAATTTATTCCTAACATTTTAACGTTTCTTGATGCTATTGTAAATAGTACGGTTCAAAATATTTTTCTAATTATCCATTGCTGCTACATAGAAATGCAGTTGATTTTTATATATTGACTTTGTACCGTGCAAAATTGTTAAAATCACTTATAATTCTAGTAGGTTTCTTATAAATACCTTAGGAGTTTTTCTCTTTCTTTACTTTTCTTTTTTTTTTTTTTATAAGTAGGCTTCACACCCAGCACAGAGTCCAGTGTGGGGCTCAAACTTACAACCCTGAGATCAAGATCTGAGCTGAGACCAAGAGTCAGATGCTCAACCAAATGAGCCACCCAGGTGCCTCTAGTACCTTAGGAGTTTTTATGCATGTAATCCTGTCATCTGCAGGTACAATTTTTCCTTTTTACATTTTAATGCTATTTTTATTTTGGTTTAGTGTACAAGCTAGATCTCCTGTGATTAGAGTGGACATCTTTATTTTGTTCCCAGTCTTAGGGGAAAAGCATTCACTATTTCACTATTAGGCATAATATTAATAGCAAGGTTTTTGTAGATGTCTTTTATAAGGTTGCACATGTTTTCTTCTGTAATTATGTTGATGAAATTAAAAAATGTTTGTTCATTTACTTTTGAAAGGTAGAACAGGGAAGGGGGGAGAGAGACAGAGAATCCCAGGCAGGATCCGTGTTGTCAGTGCAGAGCCTGACTGGGGTTTGAAGTCACGAATGGTGAGATCATGACCTGAGCCGAAATCAAGAGTTGGACACCCTGAAAAATTTTTGTATCATAAATGTGTGAAATCCTTTTTCTGCATCTACTGAAACAACCATAATACTTTTCTTCCTTAAGTTGTTGATGTGGAGAGTTATGCTGAGTATTTTTCAAATGTTAAAAAAACTTTGTATTCTGGTGCTAAATCCAATTTGTCATGGTGTGCTATCCTTTTTATGTATTGCTGGGTTTAGTTTGCTAATGTTTGCTAAAGAATTTTGCATCTATGTTCATAAGGTATATTGGTCTGCAATTTTCATTCCTTTTTTGTTTTTCTTTTCCTTGATTTTAGTATCAGGGTAATACATTCTCATGAGACCCGCCGCTAAGTGTCCCTCCTCTTTTTTTGAACTGTTTGTACAATATCCATAGTATTTCTTTTTAAAATGTTTTATAGAATCCACCAGTATATCCTTCTGGGTTTGTTCAAAGATTCTATTTTCTGCTATTTCTAACTTATTGAGAGTATTATCTATCTCGGGTATTATATTTTTTCTTTTCTAGATTTCCCATTTGAATATTTTATATAATCTCTTTGCTATAATTTCCCATCTCTTCATGTAGGTTGTCCATTTTTCCATTAGATTTTAAAAACATTTTTATCATGATTATTTTAAAGTTCCTGTCTGATAATTCCAACATCTGGGCCATCTCTCGGTTTGTTCCATTTTATATTTCCATGATGGGGCATATTTCCTTGATTTTTGCCAGTCTTGAATTGTTGATTGAATGGAAGATGCTGAGTAGAAGTGTACTTTGTAATGAGGTAAGTAACATTCCCTCTCTGAATAGGGTGTTCCTCTTTTTCTGTGAGGTCATTAATTACAGAATGAAGTTAAAGTAGTCTGTAATTGAACTGGGTCTGGGTCTAGTGGTTGCTTTAATTATGTTCCGGGCACCGTGGGCTTTGCATTTTCCCCATGGTGGGCTATTGTTCTCTTGTACTTGCTATAAAACCTGGAGTGCCAGACACATATCTCAGTTGTCCTTCTCTGGCCTCAGAATTTAACAGGCCTGTGCATCTGTGCCAAAAGATGGGTCTCTCTCAATGCTCTTTCCTCTTCTCTAGGATTAGACTGCTATTGTCTCATATTTGTCAGTGCCCAGGATGCAGGAGGGTTTTCTCAGTTCTGCTGCTCATCCCTTAAATTTGGAGAGATTTGTGTTTTTGTGTCTTTAGAGTGGGGCCTCTCTACACCCTCCTTTGCTTCCCTTAGCATCAGACTGTTGTTGCCTAGTGCTTGGTGCAAGGCTTGGGGTGTGTGTGGGGGCAGAGGAGGGACAGAGGGGAGGTAGAGGGGATTCCATCTTGTTTTCCACCTCTGCCCTTGGACTTAAGCAGCCCTTACTTGCAAGACCCTCAGAGGGAATCTCTTTCAAGTCTCGTTTTTCTTCTCCAGTGGCAGATAGCCACTGCCTTATACTCAGTGCAGGGTCCAGAGCAGAGAGAGGCTTCGCTCACTTTTCCCACTCTGTCCTCAGGTTTTGGCATGCCCTGCATACCTGTGACTAAGCAGATGACTTTCTATCCTCCTGTCTTGTTCTCAGTCATTTCATGACCTCTCAGTTATAAACACCATGAAAAGAGTGGACGAACATTGCAGACCCTCCTTGTGTCCGGAACTCTCGAGATCCTGTAATGCCATGCCAGCTCACATGTGGCCTTTTGACATTTAAAATTTCCACTGTTTTGTCTTACTCATGGCTGTGGTAACTTCCTTTCCATCCTGCTGCTCTGTCAAAGGGAAACAGCCGTGTCTCTCTTGAGAGGAGCTTTCCACCCATCTGGGTCTAGTTCATTAGGCTACCTTATGAGATCTGACCGAAGTCTTTGCCTAGTTAACTCATATTATCACTTACATTTTAGCTCAACCTTCATTTCTTAAGTGAGAGTTGCTGTGTTCTAGACCATAAGACACCCTTGCTTTTCCCTACCATAGGTTTTTGCTCCCCTTCCCTGTTTATAATAGCTATCATACTTTTATAATAGCTATCATACTCCAAAATGTCTGGAGCTTTCTTGAAGACAGATATTATGCCTTTATTAACTCACTGTTATATACCCCAGACCGTACTGTAGAGACTGGGATTAATAGGCACTCAAGAAAATAACTGTTGAGTGGAATTGAAATTCTCACTTGATTTCCTGGGAGATATTTTGGGTTCTTGGCTGAATGACAAAGGAAGGGAGAGCACTTCTTTTTGGATTTGAACAGCACCATCTAAACCCTAGTCATTCCTCTAACAGTTTGAATTATCATCTCCTTCCATTCCTAGTGTTGATGGGAATGTCATATGTCTTTGAAGTTATGATCATGGTCTCTGGGCTTATATAGTCTGTTTCGTGTCCCATCTCCTCAACCAGTAGCCGAATGACCTTGGGCAAATTACTTAATGACTCAGAATCTCATTTTCCTTATTCATTAAATATCTATCTCATTGAGTTGGTGTAAGAATTAACTGAATTAGTGTGTACAAAGACCCAGAGCCTAATATATATTAAATACAAGGAAAATATTGTTTTCACTACTTTTTGATGCCTTCCTTGTTGTTTTTCCAAGAAAGGAAGAGAGTTACTATCCATTAAAAGGGCTTTCTAAGAAGGAACAAGAAATTACACATATTTCTGTCCTCTAGACCCAGTATATTATTAAATTCCCTCTTTACTTTCTTCTTTTCTTGGTCCCATCTCAATTAATTTACTCAGGGGCTATTGAACAAAAGGGCAAAAGAAAGCCAAAAAAGAATTCGGAGAGTCAAATATGAGTGTGTCAGTATTAATCTACTGAAATTTAATCAGGCAAGAACTATTTTATCCACTTGGAGGTGGTTGCTGATATTTACAGACTGTGCATTATCCAGAGGCCTAAACATTCTTTGTCTTTAACAATTCCAACATGAAATTAGGTTTACAGACATTGTGGGAGTGCTGAAAGGTAAGCCTTCCAACCCTAAAGTATACTCAGGGAATTCCTGTGAGAGCTGACGTTCCTGTATGACCTTTCCAGCTCTTTCTTTGGACTCTTTTCCTTCTCTGGGAAAAAGGGCCTGAAGAGCAGGTTTCTTTGTCCAAGATTCTTTGTCCAAGAATCTCCTATTGTGACTTGTTCATCCCAGGAGCAAATTTCAATTTCTTCGTTGTCAGTATCTGATCTAACCTGTCTAGGCTTCTGGTTTAACTGCGTGTATATGGTTTGGCCGCCACCCCTTTTCAGTTGAAGCCAACCAATGCTGGCACAGTAACAACACTGTCAGGAGAAAAGCTTTGTACCGTATGGCAGTATTAATCAGAAATCGTATCATGAGTACTAAACCAAATCTTCTGTCAACCGTGGCAGCCAAAGATCAAGGTTAGGCGACCAGGTTGGCCAGAGAAACAGATTAGCATGAAGGACATAACAGATGCAGCAAACTGCAAGAAGATCAAGAATGCAGAGAATTAACATCAGATTTCTGGGCCACAGTTAGGAACATTAGCAATAAGCGTCAGATGGTTAAGGCAAGAAGGGGATGGTGGAAAAATCAGAAAACAGGACAACTGAGGTAGATGGTTAAGCCCAGGTCAGGAACTCTTTAGGTCAACATCAGGGTCAACATCAAAAAGTCTATTGATCCAGTCTCCCATCAAGGACGGCATAGTATCAAGGAGGTAGGTCATCAGTAAGATGAAGAATGCCTCAGAGCCTTAAATACTTGGCTACACCCGGAAGTAATGCTGTCTGCCCCTTATCCTGCCTTGTTTCTAATCTGCCTTTCCCCCTGAAGCTTCATGGAAAAGGAACAGAAGTAAGGCCATCAAGCGCCTGTCCTACTTTGCTAATCTCCTCGCTAATCCTATGTATCTTTGTTGCATTGGTGAAACCTAGAGCACCACCCCGCCATAGCCTTTAAATTATCGCACCATCTTAGGGGTGCCTGGTGGTTCAGTCGGTTAAGTGTCTAACTCTTAATTTTGGCTCAGGTCATGATCTCACAGTTTGTGAGATTGAGCCCCGCGATGGGGCTCTGTGCTGACAGTGTGGATTCTCTGCTTGGGATTTTCTGTCTCTCCCTCTCTCTCTGCTTCTCCCCTGCTCACTCTCTATCTCTCGAAATAAATAAATTGCTTGCACTATTTTAGACCCTGAGGGTTGATATATTCTGATGGTAGTGATAACAGGGTTCACCAAATGTCCATTAGTCTCCTGCCCCAGCCCAACCACCCATTTCTGAGTAGTGCTTTCTAGAAGCAACTCTTTTGGCTGTTTCTTCTGCACTTTCTAGATGACCTCTAAATAACATGCTTCTACTACCGCTTGTCATTATTTTTCAGCTCTAGATATTACCTGTTGACATCCTTATAGTGGACAATGAAGGTTCAGGTTTCTCACACCCCTGTCTCTTATCCATACTTTACTCTTGTTTTTTTTCAAGGTGTTAAATTGCAATGTTTTTGTTAAATTCACATTCACTATTTGCAATATTATAGTTGTATAAGTGACATTCATAGCTGGGCCATGTCATTTTTATTTCAATTTTTATTCTTTTATGATGTTTAGCTTTCTCTGGAATCACTAAATCCCTCCTTTTATAAGTCTCTTAAGGTTTATACCCACCTATCACAAATTTTGCCTCACACTTTTTTTTAACATACATACATTTATTTATTTATTTATTTATTTATTTATTTATTTATTATTTTGTTTAATGTTTATTTATTTTTAAGAGAGAGAGAGAGAGCCAGAGCATGAGTCGGGGAGGAGCTGAGAGGGAGACAGAGACACAGAATCCGAAGCAGGCTCTGGGGTCTGAGCTGTCAGCACACAGCCCGACACGGGACTCGAACCCACGAGCTGTGAGATCATGACCCGAGCCGAAGTGAGATGCTTAACTGACTGAGCCACCCAGGTGCCCCATCGTTTACTTATTTTTGAGAGAGAGAGTGCAAGTTGGGGAGGGGGCAGAGAGAGACGGAAACACAGAATCCAAAGCAGGGTCCAGGATCCGAGCTGTCAGCACAGAGCTCGAACTCACTGACTGTGAGCATGACCTGAGCCGTTGGACACTTAACTGGCTGAGCCACCCAGGGGCCCCACCATCTTATGCTTCTCATCTCTCCCACTATATCCAACACATCAGGTAGTTGATTCGGTTCCTCCTGGAGACTTCCATCCTCTAGTTCTAAACGGGACCAGTGAGTTTTTAAAACTGCTGCATGCCTGATATTAGGGAGGTTTTTTGTTAACATTTTTATCTTAGGGATGTTCTTCTTCTTCAATGACAGATTCCCCATTTTCCCAGATTTTGTAAATCCAAAACTACTATATGCCCTGTAGTCCCTTTTTAAATAATTACATTCTATCCTTTCATTTCATAATGTGAACTTTGAGCTACGAGGTTATTTATTTATTTATTTTTTTTTGTCTCAGTGCTATCTAATAGGATTCCAATTCTTAGCTTTAACAATCTCAGACCTTCCAAACAGCTGGTGAAAGAAATATGAGAAAGATCAAAAGGGGGGGGGGGGACAACCATTTCCTCATTCTTTTCAGTTGCATAAATCCATTTTTCTTAATCAATTAACTGATTTTTTTTTTTTACAGGTTTCATAACTTCATGAAAAAGTACTGGTAAAAAAGGTGGCATTGAAAAAAGACTGAGTTTATCTTGGAAAACTGGACTATAAGACAAAATGAAAAAAAAATTAACAAAAGAAGGTTAAGAGGTCTTACTTCAAACAACAGCAAAATATAGCAAATACATTTTGAGGCCATTGAAATTTACACAACTGAAGGCTGCTTCATTTACTCGGGAAAATCCTGCAACAACACTCGGGAAAATCCTGCAACAATAAAACTGTATATCCCTGACTGAAACATATCAGGGAAAGTTATCATTCACCTTGATAAAATGATGATTTGGAAAAGCCTTTAGAAGTCTTGAGTCTTAAGGATTGCAGTCTTAAGATTTGTGTCAAAATAGGTTTGATTATCGTGTTAGTTGTTCAAAACTGTTTGGGAACCATTATTTGTACAAGGGAAACTTTTAGACCCTGGACATTAGAATTTGTGGCTATGTCCTTTGAAATCTACTTCTTCTTTTTTTTTTTTTTTTAAGTTTATTTATTTTTTGAGACAGAGAGAGACAGAGCATGAACGGGGAAGGGGCGGAGAGAGAGGGAGACACAGAATCGGAAACAGGCTCCAGGCTCTGAGCCAGCAGCCCAGAGCCTGACGCGGGGCTCGAACTCATGGACCGCGAGATCGTGACCTCAGCTGAAGTTGGACGCTTAACCGACTGCGCCACCCAGGCGCCCCCAAAAAAACTATTTTTAAAAGAATACACAGGTGTAGAATAGTTTTAGACACCAACTTTCATTCTGACTGCCAGTGTTCCGTGATTTTCCCAAACAACTGTTCTAACCTTTGGGGTTTGCTCCCTTTCCCTCAGATGATGTGCAATACAGTCTACAAAAGTCATTACTGATCTGCCCACCTGCTCTTCCGTTGGTCCTCCTTTTGTTCACAGCGGCTTCTCGTGGCTCTTCAAATCTGGAATTTTGCTTTCAATCACTGTATTGAATATTAACATTAATTAATATTAAAATTGCCGTTAATTTTCTATTATTCTGGTCGCTCTTTGGCTAATGCTGATTTTAAATGTGGTTCTAGAGTTGCCTAACTTTAAGAACCACCAGTTTGGGGCGCCTGGGTGGCTCAGTCGGTTGAGCGTCTGACTTCGGCTCAGGTCATGATCTCACGGTTCCTGAGTTCGGCCCCCGCCTCAGGCTCTGTGCTGACAGCTCAGAGCCTGGAGCTTGCTTCTGATTCTGTGTCTCCCTCTCTCTCTGCCCCTCCCCCCCACACGCTCTGTCTCTCTCTGCCTCTCAAAACTAAAGAAAACTAATTAAAAAATAGAAACACCAGTTTTCATGGTTTCCTAAAAATGTGCATGTCCTAATTTTTTAAACATTTGGTAAAACTGTTCCGAGTATGTACAGAACTTTCACACACCTCAAAAACCAACGATGGGTTTTGGGCCGTGATAAAAACTCCAGAGTTCAGATAAAGGAAGTATAGGCGATGAGGAGAGGAACAGGGAATGAGCAATGGGAAAAAGAAAAGGCAAGGAGAGGACAGAGTGGATAAGTGAATTACAGCCAGGAATTTTTTTGCACTAGGTTTCTACTCCTTATTCTATAGAATATGTGGAAGTGTAAAAAAAGAAAAAAGTCTTCTGATGGTTGGCTTATGACAGTTGGCTTCAAGACTCATTTTCGTGTTGAGAGGGAAGAATTCTCTGTATAATGATTATTTTACTGACCTAGTCAGTAAATCTAGGAGTTGTTTTCTACCAGAGGTGATGGATTTGCTGTGATCTGGCCATAATCTGTTATTCAGTCCTACCACTGGCAGGTTTCACAGATTTATAAAAGAGATGAGTCAATTAGGAATCCGGTCTGTGGTTATAAAGTGGAACAAAAGTTAGAAGGCTTAATTTGGCTTCAAATGCAAGTCTGCCTTGCTTATTCTCTAGATACCCTGGATGTATGCGTACAAATGTGTGCAGAGAGACCGGTTATTTTAAATAACGTCCCTGAACCCGTCAGTGTTCCCAACTGTACAAAATATACATGCTGGCCAAAGCACTGTTAAAATCAGCCTGGAAAAAAATGACCCCAGGGAGTCAAGTAATTTATGACTTTGGTTGTCACTAGGTTTTGAATTCATCCAAAGTACTTTTATAACTGGAAAGATAGGAGATTTCACAGTGATCCCAGAGATCTTGATAGATGCGCCAAGAGCAAAGGGGGGACAGCTTTTCAGCCTCACTTCGTTATTGTCTGGCTTTCGTCAGAGCCAGCGTTGGAGAGTGGTCCACTGAGCCTGTGCAGAGAAGGACCGGTCAGTGAAGCTTCAATGCTTACCCTGGCCTGACGTTGGCATTTCATGCTAATGCTTCTGTGCTATGTGTACAATTTAATAGCTGATGTCACCTGTAACTAGGATTTATACAATCATTCTTCTGGGCATGCTGGAACTACAAAAATAAAAACACGGAGACAAATCTGCTGTATCCTTAATATCGATCAAAAGACAACGTTAGTTAAAAGGGAAAGCAAAACATCCTTGGTCTAATAAGTTACCTTGTGTGAAAAAGGAAGATTGTCCAACACATATAAATCATGGCAACTTCTGTCTGCAGTAAGCACTTTTTCCCCCCTCAGAATTATCATTCCGTAATCAGAAAATCCCTAGAGTTTAAAGTGTGCCTCGTACGAATGTCACTTCCAAGCTTCAGTGCTAATCCAGAGGAAATATTATCCTAGCGGTCTCCAAGGTCCAATGTGTAGGTGTTGGATACATGATAAACTTACATGGAGCTTTCTTAGTGAGATATAGTCCTCCAGAGGATTGAATTTTTTAAGGCTTAGTACAACCCAACCCTTTAAATAAGATTTAAGCTTCCCTTGTCAGGTTCTTTTAAGAGCTTTTTAAATTTTTTTTATTTGCTGCTTTGACCAGGTTCTAATCCCTAGTCCCTGGTGACAACCTGGCCATCTCAACTATTTCATGTCTGGTTTCCCAGGGCCCCGTACGGCTCGTACAATGGAAGATATTTTTTCCCCTCTCCCTCTGAAGAGCCTCATTAAAATAATTTGAGATGGAAAATTGCAACAGCAAGATTTTCTTGCTGCTTTACTGATAATATACAGTTTTTTTTTTTTTTTTTTTTTTTCAACGTTTATTTATTTTTGGGACAGAGAGAGACAGAGCATGAACGGGGGAGGGGCAGAGAGAGAGGGAGACACAGAATCGGAAACAGGCTCCAGGCTCTGAGCCATCAGCCCAGAGCCCGACGCGGGGCTCGAACTCACGGACCGCGAGATCGTGACCTGGCTGAAGTCGGACGCTTAACCGACTGCGCCACCCAGGCGCCCCACAGTTTTTTTTTTTTAACCATTACCGCCCCCTCCCCATTTTATAGGTAGCTCTTTTCAATAGATTAAATCATGACGGAATACTAGGTATTGGGGATAAAGAATGGGTCTACCGGTCTGCTCCTTCATCTTGGACTTCCCAACCTCCAGAACTGTGAGAAATAAATGTCTATGTTTAAGCCACCCAGTCAATGGTATTTTGTTATAGTAGCCTGACAACAATTAAAATTTGTGAATACTTTCTTGTGCTTAAAATTAATGGGGAAATTTCAAGGTCCCAGAAACAAAAAGGGGACTCGAAGCGAGAATGTAAGGTTGGAGTTGATACTATGGCATCCCACAGGATTAGCTGATACATATATATATATATATATATATATATATATATATATGTGTGTGTGTGTGTGTGTGTGTGTGTATGTATATATATATGTATTCTTTGCAGCATATTCTTTTCAGTATTTAGGGCTCCTAAAAATTGATATTTGGTCCTGACATATGTTCAGTTTCACAATATCAGAGGCTAATTTAAATTTTTTTTTAACGTTTTATTTATTTTTGAGACAGAGAGAGATAGAGCATGAATGGGGGAGGGGCAGAGAGAGAGGGAGACACAGAATTGGAAGCAGGTTCCAGGCTCTCAGCCATCAGCCCAGAGCCCTACGCGGGGCTCGAACTCAGGGACCGCGAGATCGTGACCTGAGCTGAAGTCGGACACTTAACCGACTGAGCCACCCAGGCGCCCCTATCAGAGGCTAATTTAAATAGAATGCTTAGCTCCAAACTTAGTTTGCTAAATGCACAGTAGGATAAGTAGGGAGGCTCACATACTTATGAAGACATTGTTGAGTAAAACACTAGGGACAAATTAAGTAGGAGCCAGGATATCAGGTACACGAGAAGTATTGTGATGGGAGCACAACGCCATTTTCAAGGGCAAGTCTACGCGGAATTCTCATATATAAAAATTAAATTCGGCTCCTCTGGCCAATGAGAGGGTAGGGAGGCCAAGGCCCACTTGCTTGCCCATCTCATTGTGCTCGGTCCCTAATCCATAAAGAAGACCCATAACTCCTGATAAGGCAGATCTTTTTCACATTCCAACCCACATTTCTACTTCCTCTTTCAACTTGCCCTCCTACTGAAAGGAGAAAAAAGGGTTGAAAACTGAAATATGAGGACGTCAACCTGAGACTTCATCGTATTTCTGAACTCTTTAAGTATGATAAAGAAAAGAGGTATACTTTTATTTTCTTTTATTAATACTTATCTAATTTTTTGGTTAAGGAAAATGTGCAAAGATTAATTTGCCTGGATAGTGTTCTTTGCACTTTTACCCATCCAAGGTCTTATTGAAATATTAGATTATGGAAATTATGTGAAATCAAGCTTAATTATATTTTAAAGGAGAGTGTGATAAGAAGTTGAGTGTTTTATAACTTACATTATTATATTATATTATATTTTATTATAATGTTATATATAACATGTTATAAAATATACATGTAATATAAATAATATTTTATATATAATATATTTTAAGAATAGATCATATAATAAATCCACAATAATACAATTATATATAATATATAATTTATATGTACTTTGTACAATTTATGTGTAATGTTTTATAATTTTATAGTTTATAATTTCATCAACTAACATAAGTGAGGGAAATGAGAAAAGTACAAACACACACACATACGTGCACATATACACACACCAAACAGATGCTTTAGGCCGGGACATTATTCCCTTCATTAGAGATGTGAATATATATATTTTTAATTTAAATGCTGGGGAATCAAACCCCCTAATGAGAACTAGGCAGCCCAACTGATTTCTCTCCTCCTCAGTAAGACGGGAAGGGGTCCTTCAAGGGCTGCTCCAGCCTTCCCGTCTGTTGAATTGAATGACTTCACCTGAACATTATGGGCTTAAATATTTCTTCAGCTGCAAAGGGTCATTTGCCTCAAGCCCCATTTTCATTTAATAATGACCGTGAAGTTGAAACCTGACTGCTAACATTGAATCTGATGGCTTCGTATACCTAACACGCAGCCTTTCTGTATTCTGTGAGGCTCTACAGTGGGTGAAAGTAGTCATCTAAATCTCCTCTTGGGCCATATATTCCAATCACATATCAGGTAATGGGCTTTATCAATGACTTCCAAGTTATAATCAGAGGTGATTTTGATTGGGTGCCTCTTCCTTAAAAAAGCAACATAAAGAAAGAGGCAGATACTCTAAGTACAAGGTAAATTGAGGCCTGGTGATCTGTTTGAGTTGCTCTTTTTTTGCACTATTTTTCATAGCGATGTCTCACCTAGCTTAAAGTCTATTTCCATGCCCATTTTAGCAGAAAGGCACATTTGAGTTTATCAAGCAGAATTACTCATTCTGTATTCTCACCCCTGATTTTCACTGAAACCTGTGTACAAGAATATACATTGATGATTTTATCCTAAATTTAATTTCACTGATTTTGGCTTATCGTTTTAGCCTTAGTTAATTATATATATTATCATATATATATATGATGATATATATCATATGATTTATGATATATGATAATATATATATATATATATATATATATATATATATAGTTAATCTTTCATTGAATGCCTATGAATGGTAAACTCAATCTTGGCCTGAAAATATCTTTATTTTATCCTCTTTGTTGAATTTTCACTTTAAAGTATAATGGAATCTTAATTTGATAGGTAGTTTGCATTGAGTGCATTTTCCCAAGTATTTAACTTATCACACTAGTGAATGAATATGTTCTCTATAGATTTTTTTCCCTGTATCCTTTTTTTACTTCTGAGTCTCTCTTCCTGCTAATTTACTGTTTAACAGTGGTTTATTCCTCACCAAGTGATCCCTTGTGACAAGGCAAACCAATCTGAATAAACTTAAGAGTTCCCACCTTCTCTTGCTACTGTTGTATTTCTTTCCTCTACATTCATTGCTTTCCTTTCCTGCCTGGAAATTAGATGCCTGTGGTAGACTGGAGATCTATATCATAACCTCACTCACTCTGTGTGAATGTAAGTGAGTGCTGTGAGGGGGTAACAAACAGAACGTCTCAGCTGGGAGAGAAAAATTATTTGCATAAGGAAACAAACGCAACGAGCCAGAAACTGGTGCAAGCTATACCCGTATGAGAAACAGTCGCGAAATCTAAGACGACCCACGGAGATAAACAAAAGCTGACAAAAGCATTTTGTATAAACCAGTGAGCCTTTCCTCCCCACTCAGGAATACGGGTCTGCAGTATAGAGATCTGAGAGCATGATCCTTCTCCAAACATAAGTAATTCATGTCCATTTTAGAGCGAAAGAAATTAGTTCTGTAAAAACCGAGACACCTGCCAGTATCGGCTGCCAGAGAATGGGGAGCAGTTGGAGTCAGTGGCTGCCAGTCTGTCTCCTGGGACCAAACATCCTGACCTTTTTCAGCCTAGGAGAGGTTGTCAAAACATTACGGATGTTGAGGTTAAGAATGTGCCTCCTGTTAGATGCATTGACAAATACAGGTAACACAAGAGGATCCTTTCGTTCTCCTCGGCCACTGCTTAGTTTTCCCTCCAGCAATAGACAATTCTGAAGGATAGATGAATGAGCTCTAATAGCACAGTTCATTTGGATGTCTTTTCTCTTCAACTTCGCAATGTATCCAGTGAGAATAATCTCCTGCGTAGGTGGTGAAATTTCATGGGAAGGGACAGCGTCCCACTGAAAACAACCCAAGAAGAGCCACAGGTACTAAGTATTTTCAGGACCTGTAATTTATCATCAGCCTTCTTCCAAAGATTGTAACGAGAATACCTACCACTTATTGAACATGGACTGTGTGCCAGGCACTGTGGTGTTCTACTTGGAGTATCTTTAGTCCTCACGAAAATTATATGAGATATATACTATTATCATTATCTTCATGTTACAGAAGACGAAAGTGAGGCTCAGAGACCCAGAATTTGTCAAGGTTGCTCAGTATGTAAGTGGTGGAAATGAGTTTCTGACTTCATCAAATCTGTTTAAGTTAAGAGTCTTTCTTCTTGGGGTGCGTGCACCCCTCAGCTGGTTAGGCCTTCAGCTTTGGCTCGGGTTGTGATCTCCTGGTTTGTGAGTTCAAGTCTCATGTCGGGCTCTGGGCTGACAGCTCAGAGCCTGGAGGCTGCTTCTGATTCTGTGTCTCCCTCTCTGCCCCTGCCCTGCTCACACTCTGTCTTTCTCTCTCAAAAATAAATAAACATGAAAAAGAAATTTGTTTTAAGTCTTTCTTCTTAACACCATGAAATGCTCCTGTGGTTTCCCTGTTCTGTTTGATATCAGCTGCTTTCTCTCCATCCTCATGAAAATTGAGTGTAAATAAAGCAGGATGGTATTTGTGTTAGATGAAACTCCGGGTGGCTAGCATAGAAAACCCAACCCAAGCTGGAATTAACAGATTTAGATAAAGGTACCGTCTTCCAAATGAAAACTGGACCTGAGAGAACACTGTGTGTTGATTGGCTCAGGGCGGGATGACTTACCCCTTCATGAACCACACGCTGCAGCAAAGGAAATGGTAACCTGGATTACAGTTTGGGCAATTCCTGAAGCCAGGGATGGGGACAATTCCATCAAAATTGAATAGCTGCCCCTTGAGGTAGGGTGAGGGAAATGGGAAAATAGAAGCAGAGAAAAATGAAGGAAAATAAGTCAGAGTCAAAGAAATAGAACCCTTACTTTCTTGCCAGTAAGACTAACATGTCAATTAAACATAAAGAAGGATCATGACTAGGTTCCACATCTCAGAAAACTTCCACTGATGATTTGTGAATTAGCTATCTATTGCTGCATTGAGACAAATTATTCCAAAATTTAGGTGCTTAGAAGATGAGACATTTATTTCTGTAGGCTGGTTACTTGGGTATAGCTTAGCTGGCTCGGTGTCTTTTATTAGGTTGGCTGGGGGAAGATCTTCCAAGCTCACTCAGGATTGTTGGTAGAATCTAGCTCCTCCTGTTGGACTCCAGGCCTGTGGCACTGAGACACTTTCCTTGCCATGTGGGCCTCTCCACAGGGCAGCTCACCACAGGCACTGGCTTCCCTCAGAGCAAACAAGCAACAGAGCAAAGGAAAATGTCCAAGATAGGCTTTTTCACAACCTAATCTTGGAAGCGATACCCTATCGTGTCTGCCATATTTTATTCTTTAGAAGTGAGTCAGTAAGTCTACCCCACTTTCAGGAAAGAGGAAGACACAGATGTGTGACTATCAGGAAGGAGCAGGGGATCTTTGGTGGCCATCTTAGATGCTACCTACCATAATGCATAAGGTGCGCATTGGTGCATCTGTGTGTGTGCTTATGTTTGGGGTTGGTGGGTGTTCTGTGGTCCCACATGATATGGGTCCAATGGAGCATTGAGTTCTTATGGACTCTCCTGTTAGGAACATTAGAGGGATAAAAGGGTAGTCATGGTGCCTATAGGAAAGAGACAGCCTTCACAAGTTGAGAGTTTGAGCCGGTTTAATAAAGGGATTATTTATGGGGCTCCGGGGTGGCTCAGTCAGTTAAGCATCTGACTTTGGCTCAGGACATGATCTCATGGTTGGTGAGTTCAAGCCCCACATCAGGCTCTGCTGGCAGCACAGAACCTGCTTCACATCCTCTGTCCCCCTCGCTCTCTGCCCCTCCCCCACTTGTGTCCTCTCTCTCTCTCTCTAAAAAATAAATAATAAACATTAAAATAATAAAAAAGGGGGCACCAGGGTGGCTCAGTTGGTTAAGCATCTGACTTTGGCTCAGGTCATGATCTCTCATTCTTGGGTTTGAGCCCCATTCCAGGTTCTGCACTGACAGCTCGGAGCCTGGAGGCTGCTTTGGATTCTGTGTCTCCCTCTCTCTCTGCCCCTCGCCCGCTTGTGTTCTCTCTCTCTCTTTCTCTCTCAAAAATAGATAGACATTAACAAAAATTTTTAATTAAAAAATTTAAAAAAATAAAGGGACTATTTAAAAAGGTGTAGGTAAGCATAGCAAAATTGCAAGGAATAGTGCATTACTTCCGGGCTTGTGACGGGATGGCACGTCACTACCCGGAGGGCTGAGGCAGTAAAGGAGGGAGCAGTTATAAGAAGTAGGACAGGATATGTGTATGAGATGATGCCAGCTAGGAGCTATGACTTTCCACCAAAGGAAGAAGTCAGCCTATGGCATCTCCACAGGGAAGGTGCCAGGGGAATAAATACATCGGCTTATTCTCCTCCAGTCTCCACCCATTGGCTGGACCCAACTAGAATCCAGAAGGCAAGAGAGTCCGCTGATCTCAATACAGGTCAGCCTCCAGGGTACAAAGTATGTGGGAAGGGTAAAGGGCCTATCAGAGGTACAGAAACTAAGTGAATACTTATGAGGAAAACCATCCCCACGATAGACAGAGAGGAAGAAACAGGCTAACCTGATGAGGTGTTGTTTAGAGCAATCTAGAAGGAAAGATTTGCTGGCAGAGATGGGTAGTGAACATCAAAACAGGTTTTCATATAACTGCGTCTCATGGAGAATTCTTAAAAGTGGGAAACCCATATCCGCCTCTACGAAATGATTTGGGCAAACTTGCACTGATGAGAGGAGCCTGGGTGGCGAGGATGACTTTGAAGGGTCCTTGTAACTTGAGGATTCTGTGTTCCAGGGGGAGTGATGGAAATCAGGAAACAGGATCTCCTGCAAAATGTGTCCAGCGCTTTGAAATGGAAATTAGGCTAATTCCAATTTAGGAATCAAATTAGAGCAACTAGTCAGGGTGTTAGTGGGTTGTGCTCGTCCCTGTTTGAAGTTACAGACGGACGCTGCTTTTTCCTGGATGAAGCAGGATCCCACTCAGCCTGTTTTCATCTTTACTTAGCACCTGCTGGCTTGGAGCGGTGTCGCCCAAGCAATCAGACGGAGGCATGCGCCAGGAGCTTGACCTCCTGTGTCTGCTGCCCCTCCCCCACGCCCCATGACAGCCTCTCCTGATATGGATGGACAGGGGCCGGTTTAAAATGACAGTCTCAAGTTCGTGTAGGAAGGGAAGGCTAATTCAAAGAAACGGCCAGGCAAGCTTCCTGCCTCTGTAGGAATAATTTTCATCCCCCTTCACCATGGCCCACCTGGGAGCCCATTTTGCCTTTCGATCCCGCTGGCAGAAGACCGACGACGAACTCTGTCGACATAGCATGTCCTTCATCCTTCACAGAGCCATTCGCAATGACTTCTTTCAGAGCTATCTCTACCTGCTGGAAAAAATTCCCCTGGGTAAGTGAGTCAGAGCTACTAGAGAAGGGACCAGAACGGGGGGACCGTGGCGAGGTCGCGCAAGAGGAGTTAGAACAAGGACTCTTTTCAGATAAAAAGAACCCATGACCAATGTCAGTGGGCTTAAATGTTTCAATGGCATTCTTTCTTGCAGGGCGCAAAGGCTGGGTGCTGCCTAGCAGGTCAGGCCTCCACTTTGGGATTTCCACGCACCCTCAGCCACTGTGATTTGCTTCCCAGGGTGTTGGTTTGCTCACAGAAATTCAATTCCTGTGTTTTAGAGGACATTTTTTATCTGCAAAAATCGAGACGGGGGGCAGGTTAGGTAACACAAAGGTGAGAGTATTAATGCAGTAGTATATCAACTAAGGGTCCAAAAAAAAAAAAAAAAAAAAAAAAACTAAACCATAATAGAGCAAGGTGTCTGTGTGTGTATGTGTGTGTGTGTGTGTGTGTATGTGTGTATGAGCCCACACTCCACACACAATCCTTTCTGGCTTCCCTGAGTCACAATAATAGAGAGCCGAAAAGGAGCAAATTTTACTTTGGTCTTTGAATTTTAAGAAAAAAACTGGGGGCAGTGGTCTGTCTCCATTTTCGTTATTTCCTCTAGTTTTCAGGGAATTAGACAATGGGCAATAAAAAGCTTATCGGGTTTGTCTCCACTACTTTTCTCAGCCTCTGTGAAAGTGGTTACTTCAAGGAACTCTTAACAGCACTGAAGAGGAAATAACTGGCGATTAAAGAGTGAAGTGTCCCCCTTTGATTTATATTTTCCCCCAATGAAAGCAGAAACAGTATGTATCAGCCCCAGTCTGTTTTCTTAAGGCTGTCTCAAAGCCTCATTGTGCCCTTGATGTAGCCAGGCTTTCCAGACGTCGTAGGAACTAATAATTCTTTGTATTGCGTTCAAGAAACTAGATACCAGCAGACCACGAAATTTTCTTTTCATAAATCCATTCCTGAAGGGATATTTAATTCTTGACATACAAATACATTCATCTCATACTTAGACAATGTTTCTTAAAATTTTTCCGTATTTGTAATTTTATTTGATCCTCACAGCCATATTATGGGATAGAAAGGAAAGTAGCATTATTTTTTTCCTCCCACCTGTGCACCTCCGCTCCCCCTCCCGCCCCCCCCCCCATCTTGTTTCTTCAAGCAGGGAAAAGAAAATCAGAGATGATGAGATCTAATCTAGACAGATCTCATCTAGATACCAAAGCAAGAACCCAAGACCAGGGTTCTTTCTGGTAGATCACACCACCCACAAGTAATTCTTGTAGGATGTGTCATGCATCTCATTTGTGTCCAACTGGAGAACACTAGAGCAGTCCATTTGGAAGGCGAGGATGTTCTGGTTGCTCCACACACCAGCAGAGCATTGTTTTTCCAGAACTAATTCTTGAGTATCTTGTGTGCACCCCATCTCGATAACGGTAGCCTGGTGGCCTTAGCTATCAAGAGAAAGATATCAGGAGAAAGATATCAATTACAATTACTAGGATACTCACTAAGGGGCAGATGGCTGCCAGATTTTAAAAGTAATTACTAGAGGGGCGCCTGGGTGGCTCAGTCAGTTGAGTGTCCAACTTCGGCTCAGGTCATGATCTCACGGTCCGTGGGTTCGAGCCCCGCGTCGGGCTCTGTGCTGACAGCTCGGAGCCTGGAGCCTGCTTCGGATTCTGTGTCTCCCTCTCTCTCTCTGCCCCTGCCCTGCTCGTGCTCTGTCTCTCAAAAATAAATAAACATTAAAAAAAATTTAACCAAATTACTAGAGACGAAAAGGAACACACCCCTGAAAGTAGCTGAAGGTGAATTGGAAAGGAATCTTTTCCGTATCATCTGAAAATCAGATGAAAGTAGACTGGGACAAGTAGGCTATGATTTATATTTTGCCTAAATCCCTTTTTTCACCCAATACATTCTGATTTTACCTATTTTTCTCTTCTGTGAATGTGCTGATAGTTTATCAATGATTTCCAATCTCTTAAAAATTATTAATAAAAGACAAACATTTTGACAAAGTCTTCCATGTAAGCCCAAAGTAAAACAGGAAACTGTAAATTTTCTGCTTAGGGTTGGGGGCAGGATCTATGCTCTATCTGCCTGGCCTCATCAGTGGCTCTAGCTCCCATGACAATAGAGACTTATTTATTTTTCCTCTTCTTTATTTATATAGTTAGCATTTGCCATGGTTCTTGGCCCATAGAAAGAACTCGATCAATACCTGCTGGCAACAGATTAAAAGATCCCTCAGTAATAATCAGTTGCACATCGCTAAAGTCTTGAGTGCGACTTCTGGCACTGCTGCTGATACAAAAGTCACCAAAGTTAATGCAAATTCCTGAAGTCTCTGAGCATCATTTTCCTCAAAACCACAGGGCAATCGGAAGGATTAAATGCAGTTACATATGTGAAAACCGTCAAGGCTCAATAAGGACTCGTTTTTGTTTTTGTTTTTGTTTTTGTTTTTCCTTTTCCTTCCTCAGAACCAGACCTCTTTTAATGTCACCATGTAGGTCTTCCTTAGAATAGGCGTCACCAAAGATGTTAAGCTCAGCTCACTCTATGGGACTTCCCAAGCAGCCACGGGTGTTAACGCTTTTTAGTCTGAACCCAAAACTAAGCCAGTACTTCTCCCTCCCCAGCTCCACTCAGGTGTTTTAGAATTGGCTTCCCCCGCCTTTTGATGATTTCAAAACTTCACAGAAATGAAAATAAAGCCCTTAAAAAAAAAAAAAGGTTAAGGAATGGCTACTGCAGGGTATACACAGAGAGTTTGTTGTTTAGGGTAATTATGGGAAGGATGTGGCTAACCAGACTCTTTGATTCCTTCTTTCCTTCCTCCCTCCTGCTAACTGCCTGCATTGGGTAGCCAGTCCCTTACAGCATGCTCTGCAGGGACATTCAGTCATGGGGACCTTTGCTCAAATATCCTCGGCTAGCTTCAGAAATTCGTGGAGAAGCAAAAGCGTGCATCCTAAAAATCTCCAGTGAAGGCTCAGCTATGCCACTGAATACAACCCCTCTTCAGGAAGGAGTTAAGTAACCTGCCGCGGGTCACGTGGCTTTGGGTGGTGGAGCGGGGTTCGATCCGGGCGGTCTGACTCCAAATCTGCCTTTTTTGAACCTCAAAATCCTGCTGCCTCCCGATGAAAATTTCCAAAGGTGGCTGTTTGTGCACAGATAGGAAATAAACAGGAGAACAATTATATACATCTCCAGTTCATATACTAGGGCTCAAAGGGGCTCATGCAAGGCCTGATGGAGACGTTCCAGTTAACCAGTCAGTAATTCTTCCAGCACTATCCACCGTGTATTTCCAAGTACACAGAAGTCAATGAATATTTATTAGTTATATATTGAGCAAGAGTCTAGCACTCCTGGACTTCGTTAAAGTCTTAGTCTAACTTCACCTTTAGAACAATGGTTCCACAGAGTTCAGCAGAATCGGGGTGGGGCGGGACCTGGCCATGACCCTTCGTTTCTGTGTGATATTAAGTTACTAAATCATTCTGCGTCACTCATCACTCATCTGCAAAACGATGCGCATAATCCCAGTTTTGAGTTATCATGGTGAGGAGTAAAAGAGAAAATGTGAAGAGATGGTAAGAAAGTGTTTAGTACAATGCCTGGTGTACTGTTCCCACAAGTTCTTAGTACCCACCCTCTACTTGACTTTCTAGAAGAGTAAGTCTCTGAGGAGGAAATTGATAACAATGGTCACCTTTTTGCCATCACAATTAAAAGCCAGAGTTAATAAAAACACTTCCTGTAAGACACGTGGGACTGCCAAATAAAACTCAGCGTATAACCCATTGGCATTTTTCAAATTGATTTCACCCCTGTGGCTGGTGTTGCTGTACAACTCCCTGAACAGTGATGCTTTGTTCAAATGTTTACTGTTCCCTTCGCAAAGCTGCGAGATTATTTTTCTCTTTAAAGAAATGGAGAACCAGATAACTCCCCTTTTTATTTAGCAGACTTTCAGATACACAGCATGAGACAGATGAGATCCGGGTTTGGGATTTAAATAGACCTAGGTTGGGGCGCCTGGGTGGCGCAGTCGGTTAAGCGTCCGACTTCAGCCAGGTCACGATCTCGCGGTCCGTGAGTTCGAGCCCCGCGTCGGGCTCTGGGCTGATGGCTCAGAGCCTGGAGCCTGTTTCTGATTCTGTGTCTCCCTCTCTCTCTGCCCCTCCCCCGTTCATGCTCTGTCTCTCTCTGTCCCAAAAATAAATAAACGTTGAAAAAAAAAATTAAAAAAAAAATAAATAAAATAAATAGACCTAGGTTTAGGGACGCCTGGGTGGCTTAGGTGGTTAAGCATCCGACTTGGGCTCAGGTCATGATCTCGTGGTTCGTGAGTTTGAGCCCCGCATCGGGCTCTGGGTTGACACTTCAGAGCCTGGAGCCTGCTTCGGATTCTGTCTCCCTTTCTCTCTGCCCCTCCTTCACTTGCTCTCTCTCTCTCTCTATCCCTCTCTCTCAAAAATAAATAATAAAACATTTAAAAAAAAAATAGACCTGGGTTTAAATTCCAGTTGTGTCCTCACTAGCTACTCGATCTTGGGCTCGTGTTCTTGCTGCCTCGTGTTCTTCCATGGATAATACCATCTCTCACCTATTCAGTTAATATAAATGCTTAGCATAGGTAGGGCATACATCCATGTGCGATCAATGATAGTTACTATTTTCTTATTACATGGGTATGCCTAATTAGGAGGATAGATATCTTACAAACTATATGAAAACTGTAACTTGTGTCACTTATGTCAGCTTTTCCCTATAGCCAATCTCCATTTTGTTGAACCTGTATGTTACTCGAAGAACAAAACGCAAGACAATATTCATTTAGTCAGCGAATAGTCAAAGGACGGCTGCTATGGGTTAAGCCTAATGGTAAGTCTTGGGGTGGCACAGACAAGTAAGATATTGCCTTCTCGTGAGGAATTCAGTGTAGGGAGACCCACACTGGCGGTTTTCATGGAAAGTGGAAACAGAGTGACAGAGACCCCCACACGATGCTGCACAGGTGCAGACGAGGCATGGCGACTTGCTGAATCAGCTTCTGACCCTTCCGATGATATTCTCACCAGAAATCTGTCCCCACTATCTCGTCCTGACTTCCGGCCTTCTAAAATTTGATAGTAGGTGAGGTAGGACGCTCAAGTAGAAATAGAGAGTTGGGAAGACGTCAGCCAAGTGAGTAGGGGATGTGATGTGTGGTGGGAAAAGTGTGTTGTCCCTCCCGCCCTCCCTTTTGTTACCTCATTGGTGTTAAAGCCTGAAAAGAATTAGGAAACACCGAACTCGTCTTCCGCTGAAAAGGAAACATCCCTCTAAAACTTTTTTAGGGTAGGCAGTGCATTATTTTAGAGACAAGAAACACCAGATGGCTAAGGCATTCAGGGAGCAAATCAAGCCTACAGGGCCCCTCAGGGCAATTCTGAGACTTGATAATGATAACTCTAGCATTCTGGCACACCAGACCTTTGGATTCCACCAGAAATACTGATAAAGTTCTACTCCCCAGCCCTGCTGGTGAAAAAAATAGATATGAGTTCAGTTTTTTTAAGATTTCACGTACAAGTGAGATCATATGGTATTTGTCTTTCTGCGGTGATGTATTTCACTTAGCATGATACCCTCAGGGTCTATCCATGTATCCATGTTGTTTTAAATGGCAGGATTTCCTTCGTTTTTTTGGCTGAATGATATTCTATGGTACCTAGATCTTTCTCCCTCCCTCCCTCCTTCCCTCCCTCCCTCCCTCCCTTCCTTTCATTTTTATCATTAATTATTTAATAGCTAAATTGGGAAGGGCTCATCTGCAAATTTCTTTTATGGAAGGTCTTATCCTTCATAAGGGCATGTCCTAATTGGGCTTTTTTTTTTTTAAATTTTTCTTCTTTCTTTCTTTCTTTCTTTCTTTCGCTTATAAATAAAAGGTTAGCATGATCCAATATCCTATCTCAAATCATTTCAAACTAAACGTCTAAACTTAGCCTACCCATCCTCTCAGATAAATTTTCAGTTGACAAACAGTTCTAACGTCTGGAATAAAGTCTAAACTACCTATAACCAACCATTTAGAAAAACAAAAAGGAATAAAAAGGACATGAAAAGACAAGAAGATATTCAGCAGATGTAAGCACTTAGCTATTTACAACATTTTCCTCAGAGAGTTCACAGGATCTAGATTCTTCAGGGCAAATCAACTAGTATTCTACTTTCTTTTTTGTAACAAGTAAACTATTGCAAGGTTCTTGGGAGGTCAGCCCATAATGTAGGTCAAGAAATAAGCACCATATCATATCAAGAAAGAATAGAACTATATCAAGAACTCCGTCTTAGACTACCCCAAGTTTCACAGAGGTCTTGCAGTCCTACAAGAATGAGCTACAAGATGTGTTTCTGTAGTAAAAAGGCACAGGCTGATGACTGATTACCTTATCTGAGTCAACTTGCACCATTGCAGGAGCTATCAGGAGGGGAGAACCTGGGGCTGGCCATGACACCTCATATATCGTTTTAGTGAAATGCTCCTGTCAATTAGGTGAAAATGAGAACTCAAGCCCATAACCATAAAAACCTACCTATTGAGACTGACCCCTGCTGGGCTTGGCATTCACTTGTGGTCTAAATGTTGCTGGCATAATGGACCATTCTCATTTCCAGATTAAGGTTTTTAATGGACTTCACCAACTAGTTGACTTAAGGTGATGATGAGTGTGGCTGCTTTGCTGCTTTGGTTGGATCAAGGAAACTCCTGGGCTGTGGCTCGCTTGTGATCCCAGGGAGCATGGAGCTCGGGGAAGACTAAGAACTGTGATTTCCTAGCCTGGATTTCTGAGACATACTGAAGAATTTGGAGCAGTCATGCTATGGGGACAGTTATGCTTGATTTTTGTCATCCCTGTTGAATTTATTGAGCCACCTGCTGTTTACACAACACTTTACCAAGTGCTAGAGAAGGGAGATTGGTGTAGGTGAGTGGTTCCCAATGTTCTCAACATGAAGACTCTCCTTTTAATGTTGTATTTCCCCAGTCAGTTGCTAATATGTGTATAAGATGGCAAAAAGCATCTATATATTTAATACTTTTAGAAGACATTTTAAAAACAATCAATGTATAACAGTTAGTATATATGGGAGATATAGTATATAATATTGTTAGTCTCTAGAAATGATGTAGATTGGAACTGATTCTTATATCCCTTTCAGTAAGTTCATGACCATTAAAAGATCCAAACAGTGGCTCCAAAGTCTTTGAGTTGGAAAATACTGATGTAACTCCATAGATGGAATGTATTATGATGGAATATTTTTTTTTTTAATTTTTTTTTTCAACGTTTATTTATTTTTGGGACAGAGAGAGACAGAGCATGAATGGGGGAGGGACAGAGAGAGAGGGAGACACAGAATCGGAAACAGGCTCCAGGCTCTGAGCCATCAGCCCAGAGCCCGACGCGGGGCTCGAACTCACAGACCGCGAGATCGTGACCTGGCTGAAGTCGGACGCTTAACCGACTGCGCCACCCAGGCGCCCCTATGATGGAATATTTTAATATAAGTGGTATTTGTTGGATTTTTAACTTCTAAAATCACAATTTGGGACTATGTCATTGCTATTTAATCCAGAGACAAATAGTACATTAGTCCAATTTCACAATCTTGGTGTTACCTGAAGAAAAATGATTTCTAGTGAAGGTTAAATAGACTCTCTTTTCTCTCTTATTGTTTCTTTTCTTTCTACTGGCAATTATGTCTATTTTGGTTTGCTTTACATCCTGATCAGAACATTTTGTACTGTTGTGTATTTTGCTTGGAGTTTCCACCTATCTTTTATTTGTGATGGTTGAGATTAAAAATATGTCTTCTTTAGAATATCACTAATGTCTCCTTGCTTCTTGTCTACTCTGTCTATTGCCCAGAATCCAATGCATTCTACTTCTGGATGAACTTATGTTTCTGAGGCCTATAATTTCTGTTGTAATAAAAACTTTCTAGATCTGATAAGTATCTGTCATTTGGGAATTTGTTTTCTTTGGATTCTTGGATTACTTTCATTGTCTTTTAACATGTATCTTCTCTTGATTTGAACGCTCATTGGGCTGGAATATTGCTTCAACAAACTTTTGAAGAATGAATCCATGGTAGGTAAATATTCTTTCACAGTTTGATGGGGTATTAAGTTTTAGCTTCAAAATACTTTTCCCTAAGAATATTGATGGCATTGCTTCTTTGTTTTTAAAGATTTTATTTGTAAGTAATCTCTTCACCCAACATAGGACTTGAACTCGCAACCGTGAGATCAAGAGCCACATGATCTACTGACTGAGCCAGACAGGTGCCCCTGTTTTCTAGTGTTTCTAATGAGACTTGTGTTATAAGCCTGACTCTAGTCCTCTGAGTATAGAGTTACCAGATAAAATATAAAACTCCAAATAAATTTGAATTTAAAATAATCAAAAAATAATCTTTAGTGTAAGTATGTCTCATGTGATATGCAATATTTCAAGTATATTTATACTATGAAATTGTTTGTTTAACTGAAATTAAAAGCTAATTGTGTGTCTCCTATTTTTATTTGCTAAATCTGGCAACCCTTGAGGGTCAACCACCTTTTCCCCTCTAAATAACTTTAGAATCTTCTAATTCTTCCTCTTTGCATTTTGAAATTTCCTAAGGATTTGTGTAAATGTGGCATTTATTTCATTATTATTATTTTTTTATATCCATGCTGCTCAGAACTTGTTCGATCCTACAATCACTTTTAGCTCTGGGAAATTTTCTTCTATTATTTCTTTGATCATTTTCTTCCTTCTGTTTCTCTGTTCTTAAAAATCCTAATTGGTTTGATGTTTGAGCCTCCTGAATTAAGTCTTTATAGCTCTAATCTTTTTACCTCTGTTTTCCACATCTGTCTTTTTGTTTCTGTCCTGACAAATTTACTCAAAGTTGTATTCCAAAGTTTTTGGTAATCGAAACTTTAATTTCTAAGAAGTCTTTATTATTCATTGAATTTTCACTTTCTTGGCATCTTACCATTGATTTATGGATACACCAGTTCTCATCTCTCTCCAAGGATATGTGAATTTTCTGTTTAGTTTTGTTTCAAATTCTCATCCATTTCTTGAGTTAGTTCTATTTCCTTTGGGGTCATTTCTGATTGTTTATCTCTATTTTTTCTTTCAGACTGCCACTTTACCCCCATGTGTTTGGAAATCATTGTTCATCCACAGTTAGGAATAAAGAACAGGGTCAATGATTCTAGGTAATGGAGAATGTTTCTTCTGGTATATATGTCTTTAGTAGATCTTACTAAAGTCTCACCTGTGTGAGCAGATGTGATTCTTAGAGTTCTCTCTATAACAAAATAAGTGGTATTCCAGGATCCTATACTAACTGGTTTAGGTCTCCTTAGGGGATTAATTAAAAAAAAATTTTTTTTTTAAAGAGAAGATACTTCCCTGCCCAGGATTACAGTTGTGCTATCAGTTGCTTTTGGGAGGGTGCATTTGTCCTTTCATTGGTTTTTTATTAACTCTTATTTCCTTTTGCAACTATCTGAGGCTGCAAATTTTTTAGCTTTGTTCCATCTGCTTTTTTTGTCTTCCAGACATTTGTTGAAGTCATGAATCCATCGGTGGCCCCCCCTCTCATTTTCTTCAGTTATGTGTTGAGGTTATTAAAACAATTTGGGGGGGAATATGGGGAAGGAGGAAAGACAAATGCATTCAGTTTACATTCTTGAACGAGAAATTCCTTCCTTTCATTCACTCTTTACCATTTCCTCCTGAATGTCCTCTAATATGGCAACCCTTTATATTTTATACCTGAAGAGGTATAACATACTATTTTATGCCTGAAGAGGTGTATTTTCATCTACAAAGATCACTTAAATGCATGCAAATTTGCCTCTCAGAAGTTGGAACATATGTTTTTCAAAAAATAAATGTGTTAAAATAATACCTCATGCGGTGTCTAAAATAATGAAGTGACGTAGTATATGAGAATGTGCCTAGCACACTGCCTGCTACAGAAGAGTTGCTCAATAAATATAACATTTTTTAATTATTTTATTTTCAGAAGATAGAGCTTAAGCACATTGTCTGTAATGTTGGTACAAAGAGATATTTCAGTGTGAGTTGCTTAAAAAAGAGGTGAAAAAATAGCTACCCCAAATGTACTTTGTGATTAGAAGTGAAGATTAACAGTTAAATCCTCATAAAACACTTGGAGCTCAAAGATAAAACTCACTGTGAAACTTGTGACATGCTGTGTTTTTTTTTAAGTTTATTTATTTTGAGAGAGAGAGTACAGGAGGGGCAGAGAGAGAGAGGGAGAGTGAGAATCCCAAGCAGTCTCCACACTCAGCAAGGAGCCCATAGTGGGGCTTGAGCCCATGAACCATGACCTGAGATCATGACCTGAGCCAAAAATCAAGACTTGGATGCTTAACCCACTGAGCCACCCAGGCGTCCTTGTGACATTCTTTATTCTACGATAACAAATACTGCCAAACTTAAAAAAATATATACAGTAATAAGCTACAGTTTCATTAAACTATAGGGTCATTAAGTCATGAAAATGCCACTATGCATGAGCTACCCAAAGATCAGAGGGGTTAAGAAGTTTTCTCAAGGCTACATATCGAGTAAGTCACTGAGCCAGAACTCAGACCCAGATCTTCTGACTGTGCCCTTTCCTCCACATGACAAATGGGCAGGCTTCTGAGAAACAATTCCATGTGTGATAAGATTGAACTTGTTCTGTCATATACATATTGATAAATATTAATATTTCATTTGCAGTGAAATTGTATGCTTTAACAAGTCAAATCATCAATGGGGAGATGCAGTTCTATGCCAGAGCTAAACTTTTCTATCAAGAAGTACCAGCTACAGAAGAGGGTATGATGGGAAATTTCATTGAACTGTCCATCCCAGATATCCAGGCTTCTCGGGACTTTCTTCGGAAGTTTGTTGGGGTGAGTTATGCAACTGCAGCTTGATGAGGAAGCAAAGTCCTCACAAACATTGAGCTCACATGCTTCTGTGTGGTCATTTAAGTCGTATTAAAGCCATATGGCTCAGCCAAGAGTTGAGCCCGAAAGCCTCTTTTAAAATGCTCAGAAGGGATGGGTCGCATCAAACCACTGGCTTATCCCCCTTGGCCTTTCACCATCCTATAGCCTCAGCTAATCTCTCATGCTTCAGGGGACAGGGAACTAGCAGTGCTAATACTACGATTGGGGGATTAAGAAGACATCTCTTTTATAGTCATCCAGATGAAACCGTTCACACCCAGATGACTGATGAGAGATCATGCCATTTGGGATCTTGGGGCGATTTACTGATTTCCTGCAATACAAATGCAATATAGTAAGGAAGTGCATGCCTATGTTTGGCTTGAAAACGAGAAGTACAGTAGAATCTCTTTATATTATTTAATACGTAGTTCAGACTTCGCCTTGAAAGAATGTGATCTCTTTGTAGCCCCGGGGTTGGGTGAAACTGCTTCCTCACTTCCCTGTCAGATGGAGAAAGATAGTAGAGGGTAGGGACAATAATCTTCAGCTCTATAGTTATTAGGTTCTTCTATTTAATGTACAAGCAACCTTGGAATGGTTCCTTAAATGCTGTAAGCTTCAGTTTTCTCACCTGTGACTAGGGCATTAACCATCGAACCTACCTCAGAGGATAATATGAAGATCCAATGAGCCAATGTGCAAAGAAATGTGCTTGCTTTGTTGTGCATAATTATTACCCAATAAATCTAATTTATTGCTACTAATAATAATAACAGGCTTTGGGGTGCCTGGGTGGCTCAGTCAGTTAAGCGTCTCACTTCGGCTCAGGTCATGATCTCACGGTCCGTGAGTTCGAGCCCCGCATGGGGCTCTGTGCTGACGGCTCGGAGCCTGGAGACCATTTCCGATTCTGTGTCTCCCTCTCTCTCTGCCCCTCCCCTGCTCATGCTCTGTCTCTGTCTCTGTCTCTCTCTCAAAAAAAAAATAAACATTAAAAAATTAAAAAAAGTAATAACAGGCTTTCATAAAATGCATTCATTAGAGTTTCAGGAACTTCATTTAGTTGCTAGAATAGATTTAATAAAGCTGCCGAGGGGCGCCTGGGTGGCGCAGTCGGTTGAGCGTCCGACTTCAGCCAGGTCACGATCTCGCGGCCCCGTGAGTTCGAGCCCCGCGTCGGGCTCTGGGCTGATGGCTCAGAGCCTGGAGCCTGTTTCCGATTCTGTGTCTCCCTCTCTCTCTGCCCCTCCCCCATTCATGCTCTGTCTCTCTCTGTCCCAAAAATAAATAAACGTTGAAAAAAAAAAATTTAAAAAAAAAAAAAATAATAATAAAGCTGCCGACACCACAAAGCTGTTGTTGGTCCTACTGAAGACAAAGTCCTAACTGGCAACCAGGTTTCGTTCCAATTCATTTGGAAGTCATCTGTTTGAAATTTGGAGCCCATTGTATCCTGATAAGGGAAGCATTATCAATATTATAAATATCTGAGTTAGGTTTTCAAGTGCACTATCAAGAATACCCCGAGTGTTGAGGTGAGGTTCACTTCACATCCAACCTCCGTGGAGCACCAAGTGTCTGAGCAGAGAAGTTAAATCAGGATGGAGCATCCATCGGGGCCGACGTGTCTGAACATCAGCTGTGGCCACAAAGGACCATGAAGCTGGAGATGACGTCCATGAATGTTTGTAGGTCAGGATAACCCGGAGTATTTCTAAATCAGTATCACTGACTGATTTCACGGAGTGCTTTTCCTGCAATAGTCCCTCTGCTAAGCACTTTAGAAGTATCGTCTTGATTACCTTTCAAAAGAATTCTAGAAGGTAAGTACTATTATCATCCGTATTTTTTACAGTTGTAGAAACCGAGGTTTGGAGACGTTAACTAAGTCGTCAAGGTTATGCAGCCGGTAAGAGACAGAGCAGGGACTGAAGTCCAGCCAGGCCTGTCTGACACCAGACTCTCTACTCTTAACCATGACATATTTTTTCCATTTGTCTCATGAAGCAGAAAAATCCTTGGTGTGTGTGTGTGTGTGTGTGTGTGTGTGTGTGTGTGTACCACAGACCTCAATTCTCCTCCAGCCTGGCCGAAAGCTCTCCCTTCTGCCTGCCTCGTGGTGAGGCTGACTTTGATCCCAGTGCATTTCAGAAGCTTAGTTAGTAATCCAGCTGTCTTGTCATTCCATGTGGAGTGCCAAGCTGACCACAGGGATGCTGGTCAGACAGAGCCCATACAACGCCCATGGATCTGGGAAAGGAAACAGCCTTGTGCTTGCATATTTGTGTTGGAAAAGAGGAGCCTGCTCTTTTCAAACAAATATAAGGAGTCCTTCTTAGGAGACAAGGCTCATTGTGAAACCGTGACCTCTAACTGAGTATAAACAGTCTTTTTAAAGAAATGATATTTTTGTACTTTGACCTCAATAATCTGCTAAATTAGTATCCAGGTCAAGATACAAGGAGTTATGGAATATGAGTATCTGACATGATTTATCCTTATGTCAACTGGGAAAAGGCAGATTGTTTAATTTAAAGTTTTGCTTTCCTTTCAACACTTAGTGACACGGGACAGCGAGAAAAGTTGTTTAAACTTGCTGCGTTTATGTTTACTTTAGCAAATAAACAAATGATGCCAAGGTGATGTCAATGGCACGGCTGATAACGGTCCTCGTTTTAGCTTTCTAGTGGGGGAAAGTGGCAATTTGTAAAAAGTAATCAGTATTTGACGGTATTTATCTATTGACATTTCTCAGAGATTGGATGATTAAAAACTCTGGGTCTCACTTGTTATATTTCACGGTTTCTATACAGTGGCATTCAGCACTTCCTTTTGAGTTTTAAATCCCACAGGAATGAACTTACAATGATGTCCTTGAAAACAAAACATATAGGCAGGATCAAAACTAAAACCAAATTCCCAAGAGTATTTTACTATTTTATATGAGTCCATAAGTATGAAGACAATACCATAAATGAGAATGGAATTAACAAAACATCTTGTTTTGAAATCACACCTTGTATATAGGTCCAGTCACATTCATGGAAGGACATCAGATTTCAATACAGGCAGCCTTGGTGTCCAAGAGGCAGGAGATGTCCCTGAGAATGGTCTTTAAATTTTTTTTTTTAATGTCTGTTTATTTCTGAGACAGAGACAGAGCACGAGTGGGGGAGGGGCAGAGAGAGAGGGAGACACAGAATCCGAAGCAGGCTCCAGGCTCTGAGCTGTCAGCCCAGAGCCCGATGCGGGGCTCGAACTCACGGACCGTGAGATCATGACCTGAGCCGAAGTCAGACGCTTAACCGACTGAGCCACCCAGGCGCCCGAGAATGGGCTTTAAATACCCCTTCCCATACGAGCTGCATGTGAATGAGAGAGAGAAAGAATATGGGAGGCAGTGGCAGCCGTATGCAGTGAAATATAATAAATACAACTAAGCCACAGTGGTGAGAGGCGAGCAGTACACACAATTTGGGTGAAAGGTACCTTTCTGTATTTGTAAATGACCATTGTTTCGAAAGTAATTATAGTCAAATATCGCACGTCTCTGTTGGTGAAAAATATAAATCAGAGAGTGAGAATTTTTGAGGGAATTCTATTTCAAACATTTCACCTCTCTGAGCCTCAATTTCTTGATATAAAAAAGTAGGGAAATTAGACATGAGTGCTTTAAGCACTCTAGGGTTTTGCTGAGATCCTTCAAGGTCCTGCTGGGAGAATGACAGGAAGGGCGAGCGGGTGAGGCTCTGCCTCACTTTAACAAGAGCAGCTTCAGGTTTATTTATTCAATGAGAAAAAGGAGGTCAGCTATTGTAATCTGACATCTCTGGCATAGGTCTCCGAGCCCTCTTTTCTTTATCCTTCTATGGTTCTAATTCTAAGGCCACTTGCTACAATAATGTGAGCAACATGATCTGTAGAGACTTTAAGGCCAAGTAATGGTAAGAAAAATTTGTAGTAATCTCTGAGTATACACGTTTCTACTAAGATCATTTCGACAGCTTACGATAACATTCCTATACTTATCCCACCCATCGTGTTTATGTTGTGGATTTACTTAAGGGATGTTTTCTTTATGGCGCTCACAGCATAAGCCTTTAGCCTAGGTCTTCTTTTTCTCTGAATGAGTTTAGTTTACGTTATAATATCTGAATGAGGGAGGCAGCATCGTGTAAGTGGAAATGGCAAATACATGGTATGGGTACCACCACATCCCCCTTCCCATACTCAAGGGAGACATCACTAGTCAATCACAGAGCTCTTTCCTGCTCAGTCTCAGTGAAGCCTTAGAATATTTTTCAACGTAGCATCGGACAGATACTATCAAGGGAATCGGAGTTGGTGCTTGAGGGGACTGCTCTAAGGTAGAACTGCCTTTGGATTCACACAGTTCCCTGTTCAAGTTCTAGGTCTGCCATTAGCTGTGGAAACCCAAGATTCCTCAGCTTCAAACTGGGGGGTAATCATTGTCTTGTGGAGTTGTTTTGATGTTAGTTATTACAGATGCAAAGAGCTTCTATATATAAGCACATGATAAATCATGCTTATTATGATTCCATTTGAAAAGAAGCCAAAATGTCTTCACTTTTTGTTCTTCACTGTGCCTTTCTTGCTGTACAGAAGGCCCTTTGAGTGGATTAGAAAGCAGCATTTCTGATGTTTCCTTCTGTTCAAATCTTTTCTTAAATCCTTAGTTCCTGAGAAAACAAGAGTAGGCTTTCTCCTTAAGATCTTGATTGGCAAGATCTTATTATTATAATTTCTAGCACAAAATCTCTTTAGCAGTCATCCCAATTATGGACAAATAATTTAGACCAGATAATATAGAGAGACCGAATAATATATATCTCAGAGTTTCAGCTGGCCATATATATATATATATATATATATATATACATATGTGCATATGAATATACTACTTTACAGAAGCAAGTTTGAGAAAGTTTTCATTGGCTGATTTCCTCCTCCACCATCTATCCATCCTTCACCTCCGGTTAATTTAGTGTACAGACCTACTTTATTTTTATTACTTTTTAAAGTTGATTTTTTATTTTTATATCTTGAGAAAGAGGGGGGTGGTTAGAGAGAAGGGGAGAGAGAGAATCCCAAGCAGGCTCTGCACCATCAGCACAGAACCCCACGCGGGGCTCGATTTCATGAACCATGAGATCATGACCTGAGCCAAGATAAAAAGTTGGACGCTCAACTGACTGAGCTACCCAGGGTCCCCGAGACCTACTTTATAAAAACAATTTTAGGGGGTTTTGTGCACTGTACGTCATACAGTTTCTCTTACAAAGGCAGGAAACAATTTCTAGCATTAAAAGAGATAAGGAGACTTTGCCACAAACACCTTCTATCCATGTGAATGTGCTGTGTGCCATCGGGGTGGTTTGAAGTAAAATTCTGTCTGTAAGGTTTTCCGGCTTCGCTTCGTTTCACCTCGCCTCTCCTCTCTCCCTTCCCTTCCCTTCCCTCCCCTTTCCTCCCCTCCCTTCCTCTCTCCCCTGTCCTCCCCGTCCTTTCCCCTTTTCTTTCTTTCCTCTTTCTTTCTTTCTTTCTTTCTTTCTTTCTTTCTTTCTTTCTTTCTTTCACAAAGCAATAAGCTACCATGCAGGTCCATTTAGCTGTGGGCTTGACCCAAATTTACAGTTAATAACATTCTACTTTATAGGGCTTTCTGTGACCCATTTCTTAGAGGAAATTACTGAGTTTTTAGACCTAAAACATTATTTTCTAAAATCTTACTTTGTAATTCTTTTCAAGACCTCTATTTGGATAAAACAAAGAAAGTAAACACTAGCAGTGTTGGCTATTTCTTGAAAGAGGCAATTGGACGTTCTAGAACTTGTTTGTGGTAGTCGGTACGTGCCTGGATGCATTGAATGGTACACTTAAAATAGTACATTTTATCATATGAAAATTGACCTAAATAAAGTTGGTTCAAAGAGGTAACCGGAGTATCCTAGACTCAGGGTACATGTATGTACTTGAAGCATCCCACAAGGTACCTTTCTGCAGGGCCCCGGGAGAGCTGGGACAGACTGTGCCTTGGATTGTGGCTCTGGAATAGGAAGGGTCAGCAAGCATGTCTTGTTGCCGGTTTTCAAAAGCGTGGAACTGGTGGACATGATGGAATCGTTCCTCGTCGAAGCCCAGAACTACCTGCAGGTCAACGGGGACAAGGTAGAAAGCTACCACTGCTACAACCTGCAGGAATTTACACCCCCACTGGGGAGATATGATGTCATCTGGATTCAGTGGGTCTCTGGTCAGTCCTGCATGGCATGGCATCTGCCTTTGTCCCCTTCCGAGAGAGAGAGAGAGAGAGAGAGAGAGAGAGAAGACAATACTTGGGGCTAATTTGAGGATTTGCGGAGAGGGAGCAAGGATGTTCGGGGAGATGTAGTCGTAGTTGTGCTAAGGATAGTTAGGCAGCCTTAGGCATCATGGAAACTCCCCCCGCAGCTCTGGTCCTCCCACCGTCTCCCCTAACATCCTCTGTCACGAGCCTGAAAATTCCCACCCTTGGAGATGGAGTGCCTTCGGACCAACCTAACCCTGCAAAGAAAACCAAATACTTGAAAAACTTGAAAAAGTGGGGGCAAAAAGAGTTTATCCCCATGTAGGCGCAAAACCGGACTTCCTTAGATTTAAATTCCCAGGAAGTGAGACAGCAGTGAGTTAGATATTGGTCTCAGTGTGTGTGTCTAGGGGACACAGAGCAGTAATGACAAAGTTGGGTTGTCTGGGGACGATAGCGGGATTCATGGGAAAGGCAATAGTTTATTTCGTGCCTATGAGGTAGATAGAACAGGTGGCATAATATCTAGTTTATAGATGGGACACTGAGCCTCCTCAGAGAGGATACCTATCCTCCTATCGAAGCCTCTCACAACCAGAACAATTCAGGCTATTAAATAATTCATGAATGAGTGAACCAGTGGTCTCCTGATTCTTAGCCTTGTGATCTTTCCTACCTTCCTACTCCCCTCCCTCCCCACCCCCCACCATTCCATCCTGTTTCCCCATCTACTTGGCCTCACCTGTAGGGTACCTGACCGACAAAGACCTTCTTGTATTTCTTTCCCGGTGCCGAGCTGGCCTGAAGGAAAACGGTGTCATCATACTGAAGGACAACGTGGCTCGGGAGGGCTGTATCTTCGATCTCTCGGACAGCAGTGTGACTCGGGACATGGACATCCTCCGGAGCCTCATTAGGAAGAGCGGGCTGGTGGTGCTGGGCCAGAAGAAGCAGGATGGCTTTCCAGAACAGTGCATCCCGGTGTGGATGTTCGCACTGCACAGTGATGGACAGTCCTGACCAGCAGGTGGGAATGGGGCTGGACTGCACAGGGGTGCTTTGGGACAGAAGTGCGCTCCTCATAATTCACGGCGGTGGGGGGGGGGGTGGCGGGATGGAGAGAAGGGATCCAATGCATGTCTGGAAATGCTCAATGTAGTATGTACAAGTTTCCACTGATTTTATAAGTACGTGCACACACTCGGTGGATTTCCCGGCAGATAAATGGAGTGAAACATCAGGAAAACTGTTTTAAGAGACTGCCCGTATACACCCAAACTGTACATTGTACACAAAACCAGAAAAGGGGGCAGTGTTCACAAATTCTAAACTGCCCTGGTCCCTGAAGATTTGCATTATGGAGTAATCCGGGATGGATGGGGTAAAGTCTAGGCCCCCCTTGCTCTGCCCTCACGTTAGATGCATTCTATTCCCTTCCTCTCCGGGACGACTATTTCTCTTAGAAGTAAAAGCTCACCCTAATTACGAAAGGCACGGGTCAAAATAATCTTATGAAAACAAACCCATTGCTTAATCTCGTCTTTAGCTTTTCTTTTCACAGAAAAAGTATATATGGTTTCGCTTTCTATTTGGGGTCAGTTTCACCACCCAGTGATGTAATATGGGTGTAATTTGATAACAGAAGCCTGCATTTCAGTGATGAGGAAGCGTCTCGTTTCAGGAGAAAACGTTGTACCGTTGAAATTTCAGCTGTGAACAGATAAGTAAATGTCATTGATAATCTAATTTTAGCCACTGGCCTCCGACACTGCTTGCCTCATCGCGTCTGGCCCCGTTGCTTTCATTGATGTGAATGTACGTTGGGAAGAGAAGGGAAATGATAAACCTGAAAACTGAACTAATGGGATTAATTTAAGGCATCGGTTTAATTAAAAATAATCTAACACCATTCAAGCACAGCATTTCATTTTTATTAGCAGAATGTTTAAATGTCACTGCTCCTATCTTCGAAGCACTCCAATATCTTCATGTTGAGGCGTATATTTGTGTATTGACGTATATTGTGTTTTGAGACAGACGGAGTCTTGTGCGAAATGCAACACATTAGTTTAATTAAAGAAGGTCTACTGCATGGATATGCTGTAACCGTAAAAATCACGTTTGTAAGTCAGAGTTCTAACTTAGGAGGAAAACAATCATTATGAAGCATTTGCTACCTCATTATAGGATTACCTTGGTGGTTTCATTTATGTCCTGGGAAGTGATTTACTTTGCTTCTGGAACCTTCTAACCGTTGTTACTCACCATGCTCTAGGGTAACATGACAGAATGTCAGTGAGAGCCACTGGAGAACAAGCCCAAGACCAGAACTAAATCAAATGGTGAACCATTGCCAACCAGACCGCATATGGCTAAACATGGGCATTCACGTTTTAATCCTCTGTGCCTTGGGACAAATTAGCCAAATCATCTTTTTAGGCCCGTTCCAGAAACTTTCTGTTTCTTTTACACCAGCACCCTTAATTCTCTTATCTCTTGGCTTTCTGCTTTGCCAATACTCAAATGGTAGTTGACAAGTTATCAATATTCTCTGCCCCTGGGTTCTTGAGCTTGGGAGGAAATAACATGGAAATAATATGGAAATAATGTGGATGTGGAAATTTGCTCTTTAACTCAGATGAGTCTTGAAGATTGACCAGCAGTCCCTTTCTCTTCCTAAGTCAAGTCACTTTCCAATTCTTTTCAGTTTTTCTTAATGTGTATTTATTTTTGAGAGAGAGAGAGGGAGAGAGACACAGAGCATGAGTCAGAGCATGAGTCAGGGAAGAAAGAGAGGGAGACACAAAATCCGAAGCAGGCTCCAGGCTCTGAGCTGTCAGCACAGAGCCTGACGCAGGGCTGGAACTCACCAACCACGAGATCAGGACCTGAGCCGAAGTCAGATGCTCAACCGACTGAGCCTCCCAGGCACCCCTTTTTCAGACAGTTTTCAGATCTTTACTGATTTACACAATTTCTCAACTCCATAACTACCCTTAATTTAATTGACAAAGTAGAAGTTGGGGTGTAAATTGCATCAATATCCACCCCGCCCCGCCCCCTCCCCCCCTCCCCCCCCCTGCAAATAACAAGTACAAGGTAAAGGGAAGGGTGGCTGGAGAGGAGAGATCATTGGAGCCAGACTATGCTGCTTAATGGGTTGTGTTAAGGTTTGGACATGTTATTTAAACAACAAGAGAATGTTCTGGAGGGTTTAAGTAAGGGATTGATTTTCCTAGTCCTGGGAGTAGAGGTGTAGATCATGTAGAAGGAAGATATTTAGAGTGCCAGCCATCTTTAATCTAACGCAACAAGCCAAACTCACTGTTGATGTTCATCGACATATCTGTGTTGTGGTGCAAGTAGCAGTCTCTGTTAGTCCCTTAATTCTGTCCCTAGTCCAACTGCCTCAGAATCACATGGGAAGATTTTATAAAACAGAGATTGACAGGCTCCGTTCCCATGAGGATCCAGTTCGAAAAAGTGGGCTCAGATTATCTGTATTTTTATAAGCTCTTAAAGTGAGTCTGATCATTAGTTTTGTTTGAGAACACTGACGGGAAAAGGGGTGTGGAGCTGAGCTGTTCAGAGCCACAGGAAGATTAGGTAGAGAAGGCGGGCGTAGGGGCCAGTTTCAGGGGAGTAGCTAGAGAGCGAAATCCATTCTCCGCACTGATGCCAGTCTTTCTGAAATATAAACCTGACCATGTCATGTGTAAGCTTTCAGTGACTCCCCGTCACTGGTAGCATGAATCCTCACCTCCTTAGAATGACATATAAAGCCTTTTGTGATCTAGCCCTGCCTTCCCTCCGCAGCCTCAGATTTTCCACATCGCCTGTACCTGTACTTAACTACTTGCGTTCCCTAAAGTTGGTATGATTCGTAGCTCACAGCATTTATGGATATTACCTCCTTAGTACAGAACATCTCTCATTCTTTTTCATCTGGCACAGACTGCTTAGACGTTGCTGAGTCTAGGAGAGCTTCCCTCAGCCCCTAGGTGCTGGGTTAGGTGCCCTCACTCCATGCTACCCTCACACTCCCTGCTTAACATATCACAGCTCTAATCATGTGGCATTCTAATCAAGTCTCCTTGCTATTTTCTCTGTTAAATTCTGAGCCCTTTAATGGAGCATTCATGGTTAGAGTCTCAGTCACAGGCATAAACCCTAGTACAGCTGAAACCCAAGTTTTTGTTGAACGTATAAAAAAGGTGACGTTCCAAGCAAAAAGACTCAGGGGAAGTCTATGTTTCTGGCTTCAAACGTAAATCAGAGCAAAGCAGCAGGAAAAAACCGCAAGGGTTTCTGCAGTTGCACGAGCACTGGGATGCGCAAGACTGGTCAAAACCGTGATCCAACAGTGCAAGCTCACCAGGACCGGGAAACGCACAGAAACAAGAAGGCAGTGACTTCAGGGATCAAGCATCTGGGAGGAGACTGCAGCAAGAAAATTGGGTTCTGCCTAATTAGGAAATGTCTTCTTTTAATAGGAGCCAACCCAAGGGCATGGCCAACCCAAAGCCCATCGTTTCATCAGGTGAGAGGGTGGATTTCATACGAGAGAAATATTAAAATTATGGGTAGGTCGTAACAAAGCAACGCCTAAAATCCTCACCCGTTTCCTGCTAAGCAAAAGCCCAAAGAAACAAACTGGATTGTAGATGCAGTTAATCCTTCTGTGAACGTCGAAGGCAAGTAGAAGGTGCTCACCTGTGCTTCCCAGATGAATTAATTGCAAACATGCCTGCACTTCTACGTGAACCCTGGAGGACCCTTGGCTCGTACGATGATTCACGAATGGGTGTGATCTTCACCCACCTCCTCTTCCGAGAACCTGAGCCACCACTGCTAAGCCCCAGCATAGGAGCACGCCGAGTCTTAAAGGGTCAGCAGTCTTATAGATGTGGGACCATCATAAAAATATAAAACAAAATGCATAAGGTCATCCATGTGAAAGATGATCTGCTTTGTATTATGGACACATTTTGGCCTGATCCTGGTTTTTTTTTTTTTTCTCTCTCTCTCTCTACCGTTTCCTGAAACCGGCCTGTTTTGAGTGATGTGTTAGGGAGAAGACCTGTGTCAGATATATTCGGCTGCCTGTCATGAATAATTAAATCCAGCTGTGTTATGCTTTCCTTCGTTCCAGCTGACTCTTTGATGCTCTGGTGTCCATGCCAGGAAACTACCTCTTAGGATCGTCAGAGGCCAGTGTTTTTTGCAGAGGTCGATGCAAGCTAATTAAGCAAATATGTGAAAAAGAGTTTTAAAGGATCTCAATTAGCAGTGTGTGTGTATAGATGTATTGAGAGTGGGGTATGGGGAGAGACCTTTCAAATACTGGCTCGTGGAGTGAGTGATTTGGCGACAGAGAACCACGCATATGTGGCACCTTTGTAGGTTCATTACGTTGGCATGACTGACCTTTTGCTACATGACAGGCAAACAAACATATAGCAAATGTCCAAGAAGATCATGGTGCTGTGATAGGAAAGGCGGTTACCTACATAGTAATGAGTCAGGACAAAAAGGACTATAAGAATAACACGGAAAAAGAATTAAAGTAATATGGAGACTTGAGTGACCCACTACATCTCTGGGATTTGAGGGATGCCACACGGATTCCATTCATCCCACCTTTTGGGAATGCCTCCTATGTGTCATCCATGGCTCTAGGGTCTCAGGATACACCAGGGAATAAAATCCAAAGTTCCCTGGCCTCGTGGAGCTTGTATTCCAGGAAGGTTAGGGATGCAGTAAATGTAAATTAGTAAATTATTATTGTTAGAATGTGGTAAGTTTGTGGGGGGGGGGGGGAAGGGAAAAATAGAGAAGAGTAAGGGGGCATGAGAGTCATGGAGGAAGGCTGTAATTTCAAATAGTGGCCAGCATTGGCCTCCTTGATGAGGGTGACATTTGAGCAGAGAGGTGAAGAGAGTGAGGGCAAGGGCCGTGTGGATATCTGGGGGAGGAGGGGACAACCAGTGCTGATGCCCCAAGTCTTGCGTGTGTCTGGCCTATTTGAGGAACAGCGAGGGGATCCGTGCAGCTGCAGCAGGGTGGATTAAGGAGAGAGTGCAATGGGTATGAGATTTAGGGATATGACTGTGGCAGGATCATGTAGGGGCTTGAAGATTATTGAAGATTATGGCTTTTACTCTGATCCAGAAGGAGAACCATTGCAGAGTTTTGAGCAGAGAAGTGACATGATCTGACTTGAGAAAAGATCATAGTGGATGGAAACAAAGAGGCCCGATAGATCATTAGTTGGTAAACTATGGCTTGGGGTCCAAATTCAGCTCATTGCTTTTTTGGAAACAAACTTAACGTTGGAACACAGCCATGCCCATTTGCGTTATAACAGCAGAGATGACTGGGTGCCCCAATGACTGTATGGCCTACAAAGCAGAAAATATTTGCTACATGGCCCTTTGCAAAATCACTTTGCTGATTCCTAAATGAGAACGTTGTAGTAATTCAAGAGAAAAGTAATGGTGGCTCAGGCCAGGGGGATAGCACTGAAGGTAGTGAGAAGTGTTTGGATTCTGGATATGTTTGAAATGAAAGCCAACTGGATTTGCTGAATGGTATGTGTGGGAGTGTAATAAAGACAGAAGTCAAAGATGAGTCTAAAAGTTTTGATCTGAACCACCGGAAGAACATAGTTGCTATCATTTGAGGTAGGAAAGTGGGTGACAACGCAGTTTTCATGGTGAGAGATCAGGAATCAGAAGAGCTTAAACTCAACATTTCTGAGTTTTTAGATGACACCAAGAGAAGATGTTGAGAAGTGGAGTGAATGTGCAAGTCTGAAGTTCAGGAGAGAAGTCTGGGCTGGAGATGGAAAATTAGCATGGAGGTGGTATTAAGCATTGTGATTCTGGATGAGTTTACTGGAAGAATGAGTGAAAATAGCGAACAGAACAAAGAGTGAGCCCTAAAGTGTGTAATCATTAAGAGCATAGGAAGAAGAGGGAAAAGGCAGCAAAAGAGACTAAGGAGTGACCAATAAAGTAAACCAAGGGTTGAATGTTCTGGAAGCCGCATGAAGAAAATATCAAGGACAGAGGGACTGACTACATCAAACCTTTGTAATAAGTCAAGTAAGAGGAAAACTGCGAACAAACAGCTTTGGTAGAGTGGGTAGGAAAAAAAAAAACCGGCTTGCAGTGATTGTAAGTGACTATGGGAGGAAAGGAATTATAGAGAATGGATATAGACAACTTGTTCAAAGAGTTTTGCTAGGAAGGAATACAAATTTGCAAACAAGGCAGTATCAGGCAAGGGAAGTAAGGGTAAGTGAAGGGTTTTGTTTTTGTTTTTAAGATGGGAGAAATAAATTATGTGTTTGTACATTGATGGGAAGGGTTTGGTAGAGAGACGGAGACATTTGTGATTCAGGAAAAGAAATGGGAGGATTTCTAGAGCAGTGGTTAAGTCCTCTTCAGCTGCAGGTGGGAGGTAAGGGTTTATGTGTATAGACTCTGGTGGAAAGGTGGTGATGGTTACGGAAATTTATAGAAGTCCCTTTTTGTTGGCGTTAACTTTGTCAGTGAAGTGGGAAAGACGATCATCATCCGAGAATGAAGACTGAGGCGGTGTGCTGTGGGTCTGAGGAGAGATAAGAATGAACAAGGTTGCCATCGCATATGTGGTAGAGTGAATAGGCCAGAAAAGTAGAATATGATCATCAAGAAACATTTAGGTTCACTGGAGGTTCATGATCAAAAGCGTTGGCCTTCGGCTCATTCTTTGGTAGGAACGAAGGCACAAATTAGGTAAAATTAGCCAGGGTTGTAGTTTTGCCAAGTGAGTACACCAAGGAATTAAGGGTATATACAAAGAGGTTGAGTCTATTGATTAGTCACGGACTTTAAGATGAGTAAGGTGGTGAGAGAGAATTTCATGAAGGTTAGAGATAATGAAAAGATAGATCAATGGGTTGGAGATCCTGGCGAAGTTGGAACTGGGTCACTAGAGGAAATGGAGGGATAGATGGATGTTATGGTCAGAGAATGGAATGAATTAAATTGGTGTTATGGAAGGATTATTGGTAAAGAGAAGGTCTAGGGCTCTGAACATACAGATAAATGGCTGAGGTAGTATGGAGGGTCAGATCACTGGAAGAGAGGAGTTCTAGAAATGGAGAGTCTACTGAATCATCTACTGTGTACATGGTGATCATCCAGGAATGGAGACGTTAGCAGGACTGGAGATAGTAAAAGTGAACCAGGAAGTAAAACCAGTGGGAAGTAAAGGGGCATAACTGGGGGGTTGGTTGGTGACATCACAATGAGGGATAGTGGGCAGTATGATTTTTTTTTTAAGTTTATTTATTATTGAGAGACAGAGAGAGACAGAGCGTGAGCAGGGGTGGGGCAGAGAGAGAGGGAGACACAGAATCCGAAGCAGGCGCCAGGCTCCTAGCTGTTAGCACAGAGTGCGACATGGGGCTCGAACTCACAAACTGTGAGATCATGACCTGAGCCGAAGTCGGATGCTCAACCGACTGAGCCACCCAGGTGCCCCCAGTATGATTTAATTATAAGAGATTCAATCCCGAGAATGTCTAGGGAAGACAGAGGGGGAAGGGACAATGGTTTGAAAACAGCAATGAGGGGTATGGAGGGTACCTATCTCATATATGATTTAAATTTTATATAAGACTCCAAGGATAAGTGGTTGTTCTTAATGCGGAGAATCTGGGAAAGAATATTCCAGACATAGTGAAATGGTTGGGCATTTGATAGCATGTTCCAAGACACGGAATTTAAGAAATGGTGAGTAGATGAATCTGGCTGGGGCATCAGACTGGACCACAGTGGCTGTTTTGCAGAAACCCTGGGGTATGACAGTGATGGAAGAAGATGAAGTTGCTGAAATTTGTAGGTTGGGGCAGATTGTGATAGATCCTCTAGATTAAGGTTTTCCTATTAGCTAAAGGGGCTACTAAAGGTTTTTAGACAGGGCACCAACTCACCAGGTTTATTTCACAAAGGTGAACTCTGCTACAATGTAGAAAGTGGCTGGGGACAAGGAAGATAACCAGAAAGCTACAGCAGTGGTTAAAACCACAGATCAAAGGGCCTGAACTTAGGCAGTGCCCAAAGGAGCAGGGGAAATTCAGGGGAAGTGAAATCAACAGGGGTGGCAATGGGTTGGGTGCGGTTAGGGAGAGAAAGAAAGGAATCAATGAAGTACTTCAAGATTTTCAACCACAGTCACTGGGAGGAGTAACTTTTAAGTGTTAGAGTTTAGGGAATAAATGAGAATAACTAAGATACCTTGGCAGATGACCCACCTTTTAACAGGCAATCACTCAACAGAGGCTTAATGAGTACCTTATTCTGTAGTTAGATATTTGTTTCTTTTGCAGAACTCAACATTCCTTAAAGTATCTTCAAGCCTGGTGAGGATGCTCAGGGACCGATCATATTTTTCCCTCTAAATAGTTTAGCTGGTTTAGACAGGGACTCAGAGATCAAAGATGAAATGTTAATGTAATTAACTATAAAGCAAGGCCGGAGCCCGAATAAGACTTCTTCCCGTGCCCTTCTCCCCGCTACCCCACAAGTCTAGATCTTGGGGCTTGACTGCCCCCACCCCACCCCCAGCAGGAGAGACTCAGGTCTGAAGGGTTCATATTTGCCGAGACATATTTGCCGAGATCTGCAATCTCTCCTGACCCAGCGAGGATGGAAGGCCGGCAAGAAAAGCTTGTCCGGCATCTATGCTTTCTTTCCCCAGTGAAACTAGAGCGAGAGGGAAGATAAAAGAGAAATGCTCCTTCCTCCTTTCTCCTTTTGATCTCTCCTGGAAGTGGAAAGAAAATCCGTGCCTCTCTCTGGAAACTGAGGAACAGCCTAACGAGCATTTCCTCTACTGATGACAGGGCCTCTGTTAGACGCAGGCAAAGTAGAAATGTAAACTCAGGTAAAGCGGCCTAATCATATGGAGGCCCTTAATAGGAAATACGCCTTCTTGTGTACAATGTGCAGGGCCAGGGCGCTAAGGGAAACGGAAGGCAGGGAAATACGCCGGATCACTGGTCTAGCTGGGCCAAAAGGGCAACATTTAGTACATGGAGGCAAGAGTGCCTTATAAAACTCAAGGGCGAGAGTGCAGCTGGGCCTCAGGGTGGGACCAGAGTCAAGGAAGCCATGCGAACCCAGGAAATAGACCCTCTCCATCTCAAGTCTTGGCTTCTCCCGGAGCACCTGCTTCCCTTTTCTCTTTGCCTGAGGGTGACTTTCTTTGTTCCCTCATCTCCTTAACAGAAAACAAAGACGAGCAGGGCTTCCTGGTTTGCCTGTTCTGGATTCAGCCCCAGACAGTGCCTCACAGAGTGACTGACTCTTTCCCAGTAGCCCTTGATCTTGTTCTCCGTTCTCATTTCGCAGGAAAGGGTCACCAGCTGGCCTGGCCTAAGTCAGAGCCTCATTTCTTGTCCACTCCCCTGTGCTGGGTGGCTGTGTGTATCAGATCCCGCCCCCACCCCGCCCCGCTGTGGGCTGCATCTGACGCGGTTCAAGGAAGTGAGCTGGGAAGATACTCCAAAATTGTCTTTGGCGTCTGACTGTTTTTGGTGACTGAGATCAGGAAATATTCAGGAAATTTCCAATCACGTAGCATGTTTATGCCATGCAATAAAATGCAATTAAGCAGTCTCTTGGTAGGAACTCTTTAAAATAGTGTCTTGGGGGGCGCCTGGGTGGCTCAGTTTGTTAAGCGTCCGACTTCGGCTCAGGTCATGATCTCAGTGCTCGTGGGTTCGAGCCCCGCGTCGGGCTCTGGGCTGACAGTTCGGAGCCTGGAGGCTGCTTCGGATTCTGTGTCTCCCTCTCTCTCTGCCCCTCCCCCGCTTGCACTCTGTCTCTGTCTCTCTCTCAAAAATAAATAAACATTTAAAAAAATTTTAAAAAAATGTTGTGGAAAGGCAGCCAACACCTGCCCTTGGGACCTTAGCAAGAATTAGTAGGCTACAATTTTCCTGTACCCCTGGATTAAACATGCGTACAGAAAGGATCTGGGTTATTGTAAGAACAAAAGGATGTCAAGGAAGAATGTCTAGATCTCACCCGCTCTAGGAATATTTGTCAAGAAGGAAAAAGGAATGCGACAGACAGGCCCTCTGTGTCTGCCAGATGTTCTGCGACAATACTTATTGTTAAACTGAAATTTAAATTATGAGAGCCAGGCCCGCCAAACGATGAAATAGCCAGAGGCATTTTGAGTCCCATTCATTCATTAGTCCTTTCTGGGTGTGGTTCTCAGTCAAGCCACCATTTCTTGACGTGAAATGTTAGGGTGTCTCTGGAATAATTAGCCCTTTGATCCTTTCCCTGGCTCCAGAGTTAGAAGGAGGAGTACTTTTTTTCTGTTTCCTCCTCACTCCCGCTTTGGGAATTTCCTTTCAAATGTAGGGTATTAATAGTAGTAAGCACTCAGCGAATGCTAAGTTCTTTACATCTATGATGCGATTTAACTTTTTCAATAGCCCCGTGAGATACATGTTTTACATGTTTTTATGTAGATTTCATATTTTTAAGTTTGGAAACTGAGTTTTTTTTTGAGAGAGAGAGAGTGTGTGTGTGAGTGGGGAGGGGCAGAGAGAGAGGGAGACACAGGATCTGAAGCAGGTTCCAGGCTCTGAGCTATCAGCACAGAGCCCGACAAAGCTATGATATCATGACCTGAACCCAAGTTGGACACTTAATTGACTGAGCCACCCAGGCGCCCCTGGTTTTAAGAGTTTAAGAGAATAGCCCAAGATCAGTGGCTGGTTAAAGGACCAAACACAATTGGGAACCCAGGCCTGCCTGATAGCTAAGTCTGTGCTCTTGATATAATCTGTAGGGATGATGTCTGGGAACATAAAAGTATTATGTTTATAATAAGTATACATTTATGTCGTTTGTTCCTCTACGTAGATAGATCTAGATATTGTGTTCTACATGAGGAAAACTTGTAAGTAAGTTAGCGAGTAGAGCTTCCTAAACTTGATTTAATAATTTTCCCACCTATGCCTGGGTGAGAGTAACGACTTTTTCTTTCCAGCCTCCAGAAAATCCTTGTCCCACTCACGTATAATGTCAGAAGATTCTTCAGATTATTTTTGAAAAAATTGTTTCAATATTTATTTTTGAGGGAGACAGAGCAGGAGTGGGGGAGGGGCAGAGAGAGAGGGAGACACAGAATCCGAAGCAGGCTCCGGGCTCCGAGCTGTCAGCACAGTGCCCGACGCGGGGCTTGAACCCACAAACCATGAGATCATGACCCGAAGTTGGACGCTTAACCCACTGAGCCAGCCAGGTGCCTGCCCCCCTCCTCCTCCTCCCCTTCAGATTATTTTTAAGAGGCATGGCCACTCTGGAGAGGACTGGCCTTGGAGCTTGCTCCCAAGATGCTCCTACTGCCATTGATTCCTGGTTTGGAGAAATGGATCTATAGAGAAAAGGATAATCCAGAGTGGCCTTCTAGAAGAGGCCGCAGGCAGACATTCACTACATCAGATGATTGTCCAAAAAGAACTGCTAACCCTCCACTGGTCAAACTCTAGACTTGTCCTTGGGCTTTGGCTCTCTCTGCTTGTTTTCATGAGATTTTTCATCTCTTCTTTATTATTACAGTGTATTATTAGATCAGTGCTCCAAATCTACAGGACGCCCTGGGCAAGCTTTTATTGCTTTATCATGATTTACAATCCATTTAACTAACTTCAGCACATTTTAGAAATGTTTCCAATGTAATTCCTTTATTTTTTGTTTGTTTACATATAGAAAACACACAGGGTAATTAACCACACAAGTAACTAGCATTTCAGATTATTCTGATTTATACGGTGTGTTTCAGTAAACCAAATTTTTGAAGTTTGAAATTTGATAACAGTTATGAGCCCTTTTTCTGTATGTATGCACCCATACGCAAAGAATTTTACATATTGCTTCAAGAGAAGTGCTATAGTAAAAATTATAATAGTGGTTAAACTATCTCCATTTAGACTGAGTCTCTTCTCCAGGCTTAAGATTCATCTCAACAGATTCCTTCATTTTTTTAAATACGTGTGTGTCTGAAGAAAGAGCCCTTGTATCCTGGAATCTTAGAGGTGGAACTGACTTTGGAAGTTTCCAATCCAACATCTCATTCATACTTTTGATGTTAAATAATAATAGGGAGTATTTGTTGCTATTTCCTAAGCATTCCTATAAACACTTTAGATGTATTAATTCACTTGGCCCTCATGATGTTCCTAGGTAGTCAGTACCATATTTATTCCCATTTAACAGAACAGTATATAAGGCATATGAGGCATATGAGGCATAAAGGATATAAGTAAGTTACCTGAGGTTACACAGCTAGAGTTGAGCTCTGAGCTCTTCAGTACCATACAATAGTGTAGGATAACTGTATCAAAGATGATCTAGAAGAGGTTACCTCTGCCCTTACCAACCCCAAAGCCTGTGTGATCTCTGGATTCTTTCTGATGTTCCCATATTCTGCCTTGGATAACCCTTTCCTCCTCTACCCTCAAACGCCACAGTATGACATTCTGGAAATAAATGAGCACAAGCTATAAAATGATAAATTGTTAAAGAATCCATCCTTTCTAGACCCTGCTCTTTTATTTTCACTCTGGGAAAGAGTGTCAGCTCTGCTCTCTAGAACCTAAGTGCATCCCCTTTCTCTACCTTGGGAGGCTTCCTCTGTTCGTGCCAAATGTGGGCAGAGATGTCAAGCTGTGAAGGAAGGACTCCTTTGCACACTTTCTGGAGTGATGGGTGATGGCTCGGCAGTGAGAACACAGTAATGGCTTCTTTCAGTCAACGTGCTGTGCCTGGGAGAGGTGAGAAGTTGGAGACAACGGGTCTCAGAGAAACAACATGGGTCAGGCTGCTCATTTCTCATTACAGGGATTGCATTTCAGTGGCTGCTAATCTGAGGACAGGGTCCAGACAGAGATTAATGAGAAACCCTAACCCTCTCTGGAATGTGGGCAGATCCTGGGGCCTCAAGGCCTGGCCACAGAAGAAGCAGTTTCAGGAGCCAGGAGCCCAGATTGTCTAGAGTGGAACATTAGAATCTTGGCAAAGGACAGATGAGCTCTCATCACACAGTCCTTGGTCTGGGGTCTGGTGTGTGATACTCAAGTCAGGTTTAACCCATGGCGATGAGGACGGACGGTGAGGCCAGGAGACTAGGTGTACAAAGGGGCATATTTAAATTTTCATTTCCGACAGAAATTATGATGGATTGCTTTTAATCTGGAGTGTGAGGACCATGATCTCTCCTGCAGAGAAATATATAAAAGATAAGTTTTAATCTTTCGTGTTAACTCCAAATTCTTCCAATGAATAAGAAGGGCTTGGTTCATTTGTCCAACTCTTCACGCATTCGCCGAGCTGACAAGTATCTATTTGGCACCTAATACACTCCAAACACCGTGCCGGGCACTGGGGACACAATGGGGAGGGAAATAGACTTAAATAACTTTCAATTTGGTCAAGGGCAGATGTGAAATGAGCATGTACTCAAATAAACTGTAATCTTAATTGTAATAAAAGCCATGAAGCAAATATACAAGAAAGAGAATAATGGGGGTGGGATGTCTACTCTCTATTTGAGGATCTAGGAAGATTTTTCCTGGTTCATACATCCTGGATTCTTTGGGGTTTTACTCACCGGTGATTTAAGAAATGAGGGCTGTGACAAGATTCTCTCAATGGGGTCCCCATAAAAATCAGGAGATAAAGGTGGATTTCGTAGGGGAAGAAACTTCCATCTTTTCTGTACATTCTCCCACAGCGTATGGAAGTCAGATCTGTGTGGTTCACAGCCTCATTTCCAGCACAATGACTAGCTTGTAATAGGTGTTCAACGAATGTCCATTGAGTAAATGAATAACTGAAACGCTGACATTTCTCTGCTTCTCTCTTTCTGTTTGAGTGGATTAGCACCAAGCTGGAAGTAAGAAGCAGGCCAAACTTTGGGAGTTGGATTCAGCTCGTAAATCCCACACTGGGCCTTTATGCCTGAGAGAATATATGAACAACTGGTAGACAATACCAGAAAAAGGTCCTGAAGGCAGACGTCAAAGATCAGTAGGAAGGAAAGAGAACCATCATTCGAGGCCTAAAGTTTGGGACGAGGCAGTAGGTCTCTGCCAGTCCAGCCTTTTCTTTCAGCCTTAGTAACATTGGTCCAGGCCTTCTCAGGGGGCTGGGACCTGCTCTCCGCCTGCCATCACTGCCTTTGAAAGTGAGGTGAGACCTGACCAGCTCTGGAGAGACAATGAGTCAGGTTTGGGTGAGTGGAGGGAGGAGGAGTAGAGGGAACACTGAATAAAATACTTTGTCCCTTTTGTGTCCTTTATTAAAGGGAACTTCCCCAATACTCCTCTTTCTACCCTTCCCTCCTCACTTTCTGAGTTTTTCTCCAAAACGTTATGAGTATCTGATGTTACGTCAGCAACACATCATATATATAAATCATATATATATATATATATATACACACACACACACATATATATATGTATATATATATATATATATATATATATATATATATATATATATATTTATCTCTCTTCTCTGGAATATAGGCTCTGGAAGGCATTGCCTTTACCTTTTTGTTATCATATTCCCAGCCTTCAGTTGAGTGTTATCACATGGTGGATGCTGGGTAAATATATACTGAATGAATAATACAACACAAATACAACCATCAGGGTGGTTAAAAACATCCAAAACAAAAGAAAACAAAAGAAAAAACAGAAACCTTACCTGTGACCACAAAGATATTAGCATCGAGATTGAACCCATTTCCCGTTTGTTTACTTGTATTTTATTTCCCAGTTATCAAGCCTCCTGGTAGATTCCTTTATTCTCATGGTTCTAAAGCTCCCCCAGCCTCTCTGTGTTTTCCACACACACTCCCAACTCCTGAAAGTCTTCCCTATTTTTACAATGCCAGGAAGGACTGACATAACAATACATCTGGTGACCCACTTACAATGGGCCACACTTAAAGCCATCCTCTTTAAAGGGGACTGTTTTAAATGGACCACCCTGTATGCTACGTTAGGTTGTGCCTTTGTGCCAATAAGCTCAGAAGTGTTTCATAAATAAAAAGATGATGTTAGGGAAAAGAGTTCTCTCTTTCTTTTTGTCTTCTAATTCACACGGAAAATTTTAGTATAGAAATCTCCTGCTCAGCTGTGCAATGACAAAGCAATTCAGCCCAGAGAGATGATGCTTTGGGTTTGGAATCGATTATGGTAGGTCGATACTGGAGAGCAGGCTTCCATTTGGGGGGAAACTGAAGAAGACTAGATTCTACAGGAAAGATCCTTCTAGATAACGGATCCTCTAAGCTTCACTTCCTGCTTCCTAAAGGGCTTCTGTTGGGTCCCCGAAAGGAGCCTCAAGGTCAAGAGGGAAAAGGGAAGGCAAGCTAATTTATAGCTGCTCCAAGAATGCAGTTGCTGGATATATCCTGACAGGGGGTTCTGTTGTGCTTTGAAGAATTACAGGAAAATTCAAGCTCAGAATGAGCTTCTGTAATATGAAAATTAAAACTCCACCCCAAGCCTTCACCCGCATCTGAAGCCAAGTCCATTTAGATGTGCAGGAGGGATCTGTTTACTTTGTATGGAAAATCACTTTCTTTTTATTAGCAAGCTCCAGGGTTTCCTGATGATCTGAAGGGCTGTTGCCTCTCAGAGGGCAGTCATGGGGCATTCTTGGCACCCGCAGGGGCCAGAAGGACTGGAAATCTTATTTTGCAACATTTTCTGCCTGCGTTTTAAAGTCAAGGAAGACAAATGGTTCTGATAAGTTCAGCGATACCTTTGGATTTGAATTGACTTTTTGTCCTGAGCTGACCTGGAGAGGTGGAAAACCAAACCAAATGGAAACAAACAAAAAATAAAAACAAACCCCAAACCAACATAACATGAGCAACTTTTTCTCTGAAAGCCCATCGGTTCCAGGAGGAACAGCTCTCCTGTTCCTACTGTCATCAAGAAACCAACCACAAGACTTGGGGTGGGCGTAGGGGAGGGTGAGGGGGTAGGGGATGGTCTTTAGACACATTTTCAGTTCAATCTTTTCCTTGCTGTTACCCTGCCCTCTCTTGTCTTCCTGATATTGTTCAGTTGTTCACCTCTAACCAGCTGGTCATCCAGATTTCTCCTCATCTCCCCACATCCTATCAAGAGACCTTCCTTAGCAGGTGTGCCTTAAACATTCCAGTTCACAGCGATCTCCCCGCCGCTCGACTATGAAGATTTTCCAGGGTCCCAAATACTCTACCGCTAGAATTGTTTTTTTTTCTTTTTCTATCCCTTTACCCTACCATTAAGTCAAATGAATTCTTCCTTGCAACCTTCTGACTCTCCTAAGCTGAAAGATCATCTCTGGATTCCCTACCCAGGAGCCCAGATCCTTCAGTTTCAGTAGCCTGTAGGCTCCCTGGCTCAACCAGGGAATGACTCCCCCAGTGGCTCCTCTGCCAGCCCCCTCTGCCTTTTCATGCCATCTAACCCACGTGTCCTTATTCTCTTTCCTTTACCATCCATTCTCTGACACCAGATCCATTCTTCGTTCATGTTCCCCGGCCCCGAGCCCTCCCGGTGCCAATGTGCTCCACTTGTTGAGTGATCCCTGTCAGTCAACTCTGGCTCATTACAAACTGTGTAGGCCCTCACCTCACGCTTCCATATGGCCTCACGATATATTATTGTAATTATATTCTCTGCAGTGGGCAAAATGAAACACATGCTGTGGCAGTGGCTGTGTTTTAAGCTGATTGCCAAGGCAGACTAATAAAAAGTGAGCGAGGTCTCCTGTAGGACTGTTTCCACCTATTGGCTGCTTCCGGGAGTAGGATTTCCTGACAGTTACTACTTCGCAGTCAGATAACATCAAATGCCTGCTTCTGGACCTTGCTCTTAGGTCTTTAGACTGCATAGGTGATGATTTTAAGTGGGGACTGTAAGAAAACTTCAGCAGTGTGTACCAGGAAGTTGGAGGGAAATTGAGGATAAGGGCAGGGGGATAAGTGGAGATGGTTTCACGTAATAATTAGAGCTATCATTTCTTGAGGAACTATGTTGGGCCAAGTGCTAACTAGTTATTTTGTATATGTTCTCTTAATTAAACATCGCTGGAGACTTTCAATTCAGAGCTATTACTAGATCCTACCTTCCAGAGTTTATTTCCTAGTCTGTTGTTGCTCTGCATGTGATCTAGGAGCTGACAAATCTGGCTTCACGTCTTTCCTTTTTTTTTTTACATGGGCGCAAATCTTTTTAAGTTTTTTTCAAGTTTATTTACATCAGAGAGAGACAGAGAGAAAGAGAGAGGGAGAGAATGAGTGGGGGAGGGGCAGAGAGAGAGGGAGACACAGAATCGGAAGCAGGCTCCGGGCTCCGGGCTCCGAGCCGTCAGCACAGCGCCTGACGCACGGACCGTGAGATCACGACCTGAGCCACGCTGGAGGCTTAACCGACTGAGCCACCCAGGCGCGCCCCTGTGTGGGCGCAAATCTTAATGCTTTAAAATGAGAGAAACAAGTTTTCAACTGTAAAATGTAGGAATGATAATACCTGGTTAATGGGATTGATGTGACAAATTGCAGGAGTGCTGACAACACTGACTCCATCTTTGGCCCGCCATCTTTTCCATGTAGATCAATGGCCTCTTTGGGAGCTATGTGTTCTGGGCCCCTTGGAGGTTAACATATATGCCTTACAAATGCCTGCCAAAGCTTGGGGGGCCTCCCAAAGCTCGCTCTGGCCTCCCACGAATCTTTTAGAGATAACTTAGTCTTTCCCCTTTCTGTCGTACAGGTAGCACAAGACCTAATCAAAGCTAGCTGTCAACTAGGCACATGCGAGCCTTCTGATCTCACCGCGGCGCCCCTCTGCGTGTCCCTTGGCTCTATAAAATCTGCGGACTGATGTCCGGACTTGGGGACAGTGACTGTGCAGCTGCCATGGACCCCTGCCCCACCCGTAAGCTACCCCGGCTACAACTCTGTAAACCGTATGGAGTCACCTGCTTCGTTTCCCACTCTCAAGATGCTTTCTCAGTTTGGGGGCTACTTCACTGTCCCTCCTTCACCTTCTGAGGCAAGTAGAGTAGATGTTACGTTTCGGGGGGGATGATAGTGGCTATCCTACAGCAGGTGCTCAAGACACGAGAGCATTGGTTCTAATTTTACCTAAGTAACGTGTATAGCAAAAAGACAACCCGTTACAAAATAGGCAAAGGAGAGGGGTAGGCGTTTCTCCAAAGAAGATATATGAAAGGCCAACAGGTACTGGAATAGCTGCTCAACATCACTGGGCATTAGGGAAATGCAAATTGAAACCACAGTGAGACATCACCTCATGCCCGTTCGTTACCAGTCATCAAAAAACCAAAGATAACAAACGCCGGCATGGACGTGGAGAAAAGGGAACCCCTGTGCACTGTTGGTGGGAATGTAAATTGGTTCCTGCACTGCTGTTGAGACTGCAAATTGGTGCAGCCCCTACGGAAGACAGTGTGGAGAATCCTCAAAAAAAAAAATTAAAAACAGAACTACTCTACGACCCAGCCACTCCACTTCTGGGAATATATCCAAAGGAAATAAAAACACTGACTTGGAAACCCCGTGTCCATCGCATTATTCACAATAGCCAAGACAGGGAAATAATCTGTGTCCATCGATGAATAAATGGGTAAAGTAAAGGAGTTGTACTGTGTGTGTGTGTATATATATATATATATATATATATATATACATATATATATATGTATATATATATACCTATGTATACATATATATATACACACACATGTATATATATATTGTTTATAACACTGCTCTACAATATGTAGGAAAGTTGTTAAGACGGATCCTAAGAGTTTTCATCACAAGGAGAATTTTTTTCCTTCTTTTCTTCATTCTTTTCTTTTTATTGTGTCTATATGAGAAGACAGATGTCACCTGGGCCTCCTGTGGTAATCATTTCACAGTATCCATAAACCGAACCATCATGCCTTGCTCTTTAAGCTTTGCAGTGACGTATGTCAATTGTTCCTTGATGAAGCTGGAAAACATAATAAAGTTCTTTCTTTCTTTCTTTCTTTCTTTCTTATTTTTTTTAATTTTTTTTTTCAACGTTTATTTATTTTTGGGACAGAGAGAGACAGAGCATGAACGGGGGAGGGGCAGTGAGAGAGGGAGACACAGAATCGGAAACAGGCTCCAGGCTCTGAGCCATCAGCCCAGAGCCTGACGCAGGGCTCAAACTCACGGACCGCGAGATCGTGACCTGGCTGAAGTCGGACGCTTAACCGACTGCGCCACCCAGGCGCCCCAAAAGTTCTTTATTTAAGGTTTTGCGAATGCAAAGTTATCACCTGGATTCACAAAGGTTCTGAGCCCTTTAAAGCAACGGAGCCGCGGGTGCTCACAGAGCTAGTGGGGAAAAATGGAAGGAAAAGTCGGTAACACACAGACACACAGCCGCACGGACACACACACCCAATCAGGCCCACGGATGGGGTCTTTAACAGTAAACCGAGGTTCACTTACAGAGCTCCCATAACAAATGAGCATATGGTGAGCATTTGAGAGAGAGAATGCATCCTTCCTCGAAGGGAATTTAGGAAGAAAAGGGAAAGAATGTCTTAAAAAGGAGAAGAAATGAGAAAATTAGGGAAGCTCTCTGTGGTTTACCCTTTGTTAAAAATTGCAACATAGGAGCTGATGTCTGCATTTGGACCTCCGAACTAAGATGCCCTCCTCCGCACGACAACTGGAGAACAACGGGTCTGCGTGCCCTTTAATCCATGACCCCTGGAGATCAAGTTACGTCTTTGAAAGCACTTTTCTTTCTCCGGGCAACTAAATGAATTGAAATTGATGTCCTTAATTGTTTTCTAAATTGCAATTTTTCTCCCCCAGATGTTTTTTATCAGTGTTGAGCCCAATGGGCTCTGTCAGTCACACGGGGAGATGAAGTCATGTGGTAATAAAAGACAAGGGGCTGGGGGAGGAAGGGACATGCCATGCAGTATATTGTCTAATTGAAAAATGCGCCACGTCAATGCCGAGCTTGAAATCTCGGCCTCCCTGAGGGCTACTCTCAACAAACAATGCACACATCTTCTGCACTGGAAAGATTAGGCTTCTCCCCTTTCTCCGTTATTAATTCAGGCCAATGCCAGAGTTTCCTTCCTTTGCCTTTCTCGGGTGACGTCACCCTACGGGAACTGTGGTCGGAGGTAACAAGTTCTGGAGTGAAAACTTCAGCGTGGGAGGGAAGGCATCAGGGCCAGAGGGTGGGGGTTAGGCTGACGGCCTTGAGGGACAGCACTGGACCAAGCTCGAACCTTGTAGCGGGGAGAAGAGAGCCGGGGCTTCTAGCCGTGGATGGTGGGAGAAATCGTTGCTGACGATAACACAACCTGAAACGGAGAGGGATCTTGTGGGAATGCAGCACTAGGGAAAGTCACAGAGTCTCGGGCTCAGAAAGCAGACCACTGAGAGCCGGAAGCACAGACAAAATGGGAAGGGTGCACGTGCTTCTCATCGCAGGAAGGACAGGGCTGTAGACACGGGGCCCATGGCAGCCCTTGAGGGAGACTGGAAGGCAAGGAGAGAGCTGATACAGACAAACCTAAGGAAGTGATGGGGAGACCCCTCCCCCAATTCTTCATTATGGAAAACAGAGAAGCACGGGCCGACCTACAGAAGTGTGGGTCTAGAAGGTCCTTAGAGATTTTTTCTAGTCTTTTACCTATCCTCTTCTGTGTTCCACTTGACCCCAGTGGCATGAAATCAGTCCAGTGTTTGTAGACTCTCTGTAGGAAATAACTTGTAACCAATGGGGCTTTTACCAGCCCTCACCATCAGGAAGACCCCCCCCTTCTTGTATCAGAAAAAAAAAAAAAAAGCTTCTTTTCTCTTGTCCTGTCATCACGGAAGAAAGAGGACACCTGGTCATTACAGAAGAAGCCCAATGAATCGCTCATTTAATTTTTTGCTGGTTTAATTGAGCCGTACCTCGCATTTGCTGGAAACAGACTCCAGGGACTTCTCCAAGTTCTTTGATTGCACTGGAATCTTGATGAATCAACCTCTTCTTTGAAATACGAGGACTATTGCCCAAGGTTTGTAATCCTTTGTAATTTTCTTTGTAGTGATGTTTGGAGTAACTAGATTCGAACTGCATGAGAGTCAGTCACACATAAATACCAAAGCTCTAGGGGGAAAAGTTGCACTGTAGGAAGGTGTAGATGGTCAGGGCTTTGTCTGGGTTCTGACATTTAACCTTAGCCTTAACCTGTTTCTCAGACTTCTTCTCTGGGCTCAAACCATCGCCATCATCAGCACCCTACCTCTCATCTTCTTGTCCTTCTTCCTCATCTTTTCCTCCTATTCTCCTCTTTTCCTTTCTTTCTGACTTCAACTTCCTTTTTCCCTTTTTCTTTTTCTTGCCTCTTTCCTCTCTTCCTCTTTTTTCCCTTTCTTCTGTTCTTCTTCCTTCCTCTTCCCTTCTTTTTCTTCTTCTCTGGATATCTTCCTTTTCCTCTTCCTTTTCTTTTATGTTTCCTCCTTCACTTTCTTCTTCCCCATCCCTGATCCCTCCTTTTCTTTTTTTCTCCACATTTTGTTTTGACTTCTCAGTCTGTGCCAAGACTTAGGGAAGTGTTTTTCTTATGCCATCTCGTTTCACCTTGGTTTCAGCCCTAGATATTTGTTAAAAAAGTTTTTTTGAAACAGAGCACAAGCAGGGGAGAGGGGCATTGGCAGAGAGAGAGAGAGAGAGAGAGAGAGAGAGAGAGCAGGCTTCATGCTCAGTTCAGAGCCTGACAAGGGGCTAGATCCTATGACTGTGAGATCATGACCTGAGCCCAAATCAAAAGTTGGACACTCAACCAACTGAGCCATCCACGTGCCCCCTCAATATTTTTAGGATGTTTAGTATCAGAAAAAATAAGTAATTTATCCATTCACATGGCTGGGTCTCTGATTCCAAATCCATGCTTTTAATAAAAGCCTCTCTAGGAAGACAATGATAAATATAGGGGGCAGAAAGAGTCAAACAAAATTATAATCATTTAAACGCAGAGCCTGAGAGAAGGAAATGATTTTGTACTTGTGAAAATTTGGAATTAATTGGGGTGAGATAACTATAACATCATGTTATAAGCAATCATTTTTAATGGAAAAATCTATAAAGAAAAATAATAGAGACAAGACAATAATTTGAAATATAGAAAGATCTTTGTGAGAATAAATACTTATTTATTAGATCTCCCTGAAGATCGTCAAGGAGGAATGAATGTGCTGTTGCAAAGGACTCAACATTCCTCGCGAAATGCATATTGGTATTAGTTAGGATCAGCTATCAAGTAACAGAGGACCAAATTACAGTTGCTTTCCATTTTACTAAAAGAAGTCTGGAGGGGTGCCTCGGTGGCTCTGTCGGTTAGGCGTCCAGCTGCGACTCCGGTCGGGATCTCACAGTTCGTGGTTTGGAGCCCTGCGTTGGGCTCTGAGCTGACAGCTCAGAGCCTGGAGCCTGCTTGGATTCTGTGTCTCTCCCGCTCTCTGCCCCTCCTGCACTTGTGCTCTCTCTCATTCTCTCTCTCTCTCAAAAATAAGTAAACATTACAATAATTAAAAAAGTTAAAAAGAAGTCTGGAGCTCACGGTGGTTCAATTCATTCTCTTTTTTTACTCTACCATTGTCAGCATGTTGGCTTTTGTCCTTACACTTGTACCTCATTATGCTGAAATAGCTGCTGCAGCACCATATTTTCACCTCGTTACATTTAGGGATGGAGGAAAACAACTTTTTCTGTGTGGGATGGTTTTTTTCTTTTTTTAAAGCAATAACATAGTTACCAGAAGCTTGTCCCACCCGGCTCCCCCAGCAGACTCTCTCTTCTGTTTTATTAGCCAGATCTGGGTCATATGCCAGCCTCTGACTGCTGGCAAAGGGAATGTAATGGCAGGTGGGGCCGGAGAAGGGGCTAAACTTCCCCAAAAGTAGGAAGCCTGGGCTTGCTACCGAAATACATTTGGAGGTTTATTAGTAGGTAAGAGGGGCAGATGGCTGTTGGGTAGATGATGAACAATGTCTGCTACACCAGTTTATTCATTTCACAGGGGAAAATGCCTTCCTCAGTTTCCCTCAACGGAAGGCAGACACATCTGGGATATTTTGCTTTCAGGCAAACAAGATGGTGAGGAAACCAGAATCCCATGAAATATTATCATTAGTTTGACTGCTCCTTTCAAACTTTTCGATATTCTGTTAGCATTCTAATCTAAATACTAGAACTCTGAGCAGCAAAGTGGAGGAGAATGGTTCAAAAATAAAGAGCAAGACAAGCTTTGTTTTTTTGAGAGGGAATGGACAAGTGAGGGGTAGGTATGTAAGTAAGTAAACACGTGTCCCTTAAGATGGATGAGGCTTTCCATGTGGCGCATGAAGAAACAGGGCGAACTCTAGTCATGACGAAGGGATGAAGTGGTCAGGGGCTCTGGAAAGGCCTGAAAGATTCAGAAATAGCATTCTTACTTTTTTGGCTGAGCCTGGCCCAGTGTGTCAAGGTCCGCAAAGACACTCTAATATCCTAGATAGCTAATAATAAGAATGATGATAATAATAATATAGGGGCACCTGGGTGGCTCGGTCGGTTAAGCATCAGACTTTGGCTCAGGTCACGATCTTGTGGCTCGTGGGTTCGAGCCCCGCGTCGGGCCCTGTGCCGACAGCTCGGAGCCTGGAGCCTGCTTCGGATTCTGTGTCTCCCTCTCTCTCTGCCCCTCCCCCACCCATGCTCTCTCTCTCTCTCTCTCTCTCTCTCTCTCTCAGAAATAAATAAACATTAAAAAATTTTTTTTGGAATATAGTTCCTATGGTCAGGCATCTGTCTTAGCACTGTACCTATGTTAAGTCCTTTAGCTGTCACCTGCATTAGGGCAATGATTTATAAGTGGCAGAATGTTGTATGTGTCCCATGGCTCCTGAACTGCAGTATCACAGGCTTTTTGACATTTAAGGCAGCTGCATGGAGAGCTAGATCCAATGGATGTTTGCCCATTGGCTCATTTCTTCTCTCTCATTTCTTCTTCTTCTTCTTTTTTTTCAGTGTTTTTTAAAGTTTATTTATTTATTTTGAGAGAGAGAGGGAGAGTGCATGTGCATGTGCATGAGCCCGGGCGGGGGTGGGCAGAGAGAGAGAGAGAGAGAGAGAGAATCCCAAGCAGTCTCCAAGCTGTCAGCACAGAGCCTGACATGGGGCTCGAACCCACAAACCATGAGATCATGACCTGAGCTGAAACCAAGAGTCAGAAGCTTAACAGACTGAACCACCCAGGTGCCCCTCTGTCTCTCATCTCTTGACATTCTTTTCCAGTTTATAGTTTCCCAAGGCCACTGTGATCTTTGGTTAGTGTGGCGCAATGCAGCCTCCTTGGGAGGAAGGTGCAGTTCCTTGGGAATGTCTGTGCTTTTGATTGGTATAGATTCTTCAACTATTTTCCTGTAACTTATTCAATGGCTAATGAACTTGGGTCATTTTCAGAACCACAGCCAAATATCTTAAAGCTGGCAGCCATAAGTTTGCCTTTTTCCTCCCCTGGAATCCATAATTTCATTACATTATTACCAGCTAGAGCATTCGCCAGTCTAGCTCAAACATTTTTGGATGTCTTGTCACAAACTGTTCATTGTTAGATTTTTCTAAAGGACCAGCAGCCCTTTTGTGAGGGGCAGGGCCCAGTCCTTCATGACCAGCAGGTTCAAAGCCACTGATGGTCCATCTGGCTGCTGCCATCTTGTCAAGGCCAAGACTAGAATTTAAACCAGGCATTCTAGCTCCAGAGTTCACGTTCTTAACCCTTAGCCTCTGTTATCCCTTTAGAATCTGTGTTTCTCACCACTATATTAGAGTATAGAAGTTGTGGCAAGGTTATAAATTCAAGAGCACAACTAACGGGAAAGACCAATCAAGACTGTGTTATAGGGGCGCCTGGGTGGCGCAGTCGGTTAAGCGTCCGACTTCAGCCAGGTCACGATCTCGCGGTCTGTGAGTTTGAGCCCCGCGTCGGGCTCTGGGCTGATGGCTCAGAGCCTGGAGCCTGTTTCAGATTCTGTGTCTCCCTCTCTCTCTGCCCCTCCCCCGTTCATGCTCTGTCTCTCTCTGTACCAAAAATAAATGAACGTTGAAAAAAAAAAAAAATTAAAAAAAAAAAAAAAGAAAAGACTGTGTTATAGGGGTGAGGAGAATAGGTCGCACAGGGCAAGGATAAATTGGAATATTTGGAGAAAGAAATGAAGGATAGTTCTATTTGGAAAGGGAACAACGTGGGAGGAGGAGAAATTTGTAGAGAACAAATTAGATGTGGTTTAGGTTGGCTGGTAACTGAGCTCTTTATTTTTTAAATTTTTTTAATTAAAATTTCTTTTTAATGTTTATTTATTTTTGAGAGAGAGGGAAAGATAGATCGTGAGCCGGGGAGGGGCAGACAGAGAGGGAGACAGAGAATCCAAAGCAGGCTCCAGGCTCTGAGCGGTCAGCTCAGAGTCCCACGCGGGGCTGGAACTCACGAACCTCGAGATCACGACCTGAGCCGAAGTCCGACGCCTGACCAACTGAACCACCCAGGTGTTGCCTTAACCGAGTTCTTTTAAGTTTCCCATCTGAGGTTAGAGCAGAGTGGGCCGCTGGGGGCTGCCGTCCGAAGGGTTCTTTTACTCCTTTCTCACTGTCACTGGACCTCTCTGCCTCCTGGGGACCCTGACAGTGGTACCAGGCTGCTGTACCAGAGTTCCTTGTCCTGACATGGAGAAAGTACTTTCCAATATCCCAGACCAGCCGCAGTGGATGGAGATTGGGAAGAGGGGCCTTCATCTAGGGAGCAAGTCTTGTCTACCCAGGGATGTAGGCCTCAGTGGCCACTTGTGCTTATCAGATGACTGACGTGGCAGTGGGCCAACCATCCAAAGTCTTGAGGCCTTACTTCACAATGTAGTAGTTTCTTCTGTCACGTGGAAGGGCGGAATGGACTTCCAGAACCTTGTTTTCCTGGTCTGGTGGTGGACACCATTTTCTTTCTTTTTTTTTTTTTTTTAGTTTTACTTATTTATTTTTGAGAGAGCGAGGTAAAGAGAGAGAGTGAGCACAAGTGGGGGAGGGGCAGAGAGACAGAGAGGGAGAGGGAGAATCCCAGGCAGGCTCCACGCTGTCAGCACGGAGCCCGATGCGGGGCCCGAACTCCCAAACTGTGAGATCGTGACCCAAGCCAAAACCAAGAGTCCAACGCTTAACCAACTGAGCCACTCAGGTGCCCCAGTGGACAGAATCTTTGGGACAGCAATTCCATGATCTCTAGTTAGCAAAGAAGCACGTCAGAAGATACTTTCCTGCATGTATTCGTCTGAAGGTCAGATGGAGGCCAGAGGACCCCTGTGACAGGCTTGCCGTGTGTCCCAGCCACCAGCTTCCAGCAGCCTGACAACTGTATTTTCAAGGAGTGAGGAGCCTGTAGCACTTAGGGCATCTTAATGTACTGCATCTCATGCAAATATTTCTCTTTAAATGTTTTTTAATGCTTATTTATTTTTGAGAGAGAGACAGACAGAGATGGAGACAGAGGGTGAGTGGGGGAGGGGCAGAGACAGGGAGACACAGAATCCAGAGCAGCTCCAGGCTCTGAGATGTCAGCACCGAGTCCGATGCGGGGCTCGAACTCACGAACCAGAAGATCGTGACCTGAGCCGAAGTCGGCCGCTTAATCGAGTGAGCCACCCAGGGGCCTCTCAGATCTTTCTCTTCGCAGATAAGAAAACTGAAGCCCAGAGAGATGAGAAGATTTTCCAAGCTACGCCTGAGACCTAGGATCCAAGGCTCTTTCCCATACACACTCCTGCCTCGGATCAATGACATTCTGGAAATGCAACGGATAACTATGACTGTGGCAAGTAGTATAGAGAAGGGACATTAGAAACTGTGACAAGGGCAAGCCAGTTTGACTCGGCACGTTGCTTGAAACTGAGGCTTCCTGGATGCTAAATTGCAGGAGGTTACATGCATGGACTGAGCCCTGCTTTGGGGGATTAATCTCCTCGCCCACAAGAAAGTGAAGAACTCCGCCGTGCACATTTAAGTACTACTATTCAGGGAACTTGGAGAGGTCATTTAGCAAATAGCTCCTTTACCCTTCCCACCAAGAATTCACTGCTTTAATTGAGGGGAGTGGTTTTTTGGAGAATTGGCCGGCCTGACATAAAGTGGCATTGTAAACTTCAATCGTTTGCTTGCCGTTCTCTGGGGTTTTACTCGTTTTTTTTTTTTTTTTTTTTTTAAATAAAAACTTGTTCTGTAAAGGTAATATGAGTTCCTGGTTAAAAAGTTTTTGTGAAATCCAAAAGAATATGTAAGCGAGAAGAGAATCTCCACCTGAATTCTGACTCTGAGGCTTCTAGATCTCTTTTCTAAAGACAAAATCCCCCAGAAGCTACTTCTGTTTTCCTGTAAGTGTATATTAATAGAAAATGGGCTCTTTTTATACGCACGTTGGCATACCAATCTCACTGTATTGTACCTCTGCTTGTCTCGCTTCATGTTTTTCAAAGATTATTAGCGATCAGCATGTAGAGATTTATCTCATTCCCATCAATTGCTTTAAAAGGTCGATGAATTCTAGGCCACCCTATTACGGTTCCTGTCTTTCTAGAGCCTGCCACGTGGCCAAACCCTAAGAGGTGAGTTTAACCCAGCAGATCGCATGGATTGGTCCCAAAGGGCCTGATGCTTCTAGGCCCCAGAATCCAGGAGCCCCTCCCCACCACGTAAACATCTGGGGCGACTGTCCCGTAATGGGATCATCTCATGATTCTCATGGGAGAATCTCATGATTCTCAGATGACCTTCCTGGTGCGGCTTGGAGAAGGGGGTTGGTGGGGTCTTGAGAAGCTGGCTTGTCTTGCATTTGTCTTCTTGCCTGCTCCGGCCGCGCGGGAGTATGGAGACCGTACTGGGAGATCTCTCCGAGGAGACATTGGGTTTTGCCGGCAGGCAGGCCTCCAGGCCGCTCAGCGGAATGTCTTTGTGTCTGTAGCTGCAGGAGGAGCCAGGAGGCTGTGCTTCCGGGCCAAGGGAAACACCGCTCCAGACTCAAGACCACGACTTGGCAGAGACTCTGGGGCCGGCTGAATTTAGGAGAGGGCCCTCTCCTACCTCTTCCATGCCCGAACCACTCTTTCCCCCTAACCCTGAGAGGATGGGGTGACTCAAGCTATCTGGTCTATTCACTTGTCTGGGTGAGATGGATTCCCACCTCATTCTGGAACAGCAGGAAAGGCGAGTGCCTCTTTCCCTCGCTGGGAAGGAAGGAGAAGGCAGCCAGAGTCGAATCAGACCTCTCGAGTGTCAGCAAGAGGCTTGGTCTCTGCTTAGACAAATAATCTCGAGGAGATCTAAATCCCCTGTTCATTGTGAAAACAGACAGTGCCAGAGTAAAACAGAATTAAATTGTTTCTCTTTCATGGCAGCTGAAGTGTAAAAACCATTCTATTCTGACCTTGTGGCAGGAATATCCTGACACCTCATAAATTATCCTAAGGGCTCAGGGCCTGGGGGGTGGGGGTGGGGCTTGGGAAGGCTGCAGGTTCACGCTGCTGTCAGCCCTGAGCACAGGCCTTCCTTCTGGCCTTTCTGACAGGCAGGCACCCGTGTTAGGATGTGGGGGAATGTAGTTTCCTCAAAGTCAGTTTCTTCTGAGTTAGGACAAGTATTTCCCCCTCCTTTTATGTATTTAGAGTTTGTATGGCCACAGGGCCTATTCGACGGGTAGTTTGTGAAGGAGGCAGGAAAAGCCTGGCGATGTCTCCCGAGGCTGACAGAACCTCTGAAGTAGTTTTAGAAGCCTCCCATTTTCTAAGAAAGAGAAAGGGGAAGGAAGGAGAGGACAGAGTGAGAAGGACACAAAAGACGCAGAAATGAATTAAAGGGGAAGGAAAAGGAAGGAGGGAGAAGGAAGGGTGGGTGAGAGAAATGGTTTCCATTCAGATAGGGCCTCCCACCGCCACCCCCACACCCGGTTGGTTATGGGAACCGAGGCCACCTCCTCACAGGATGGAAGTCACAGTCACTTCCTGGCCCCCTGGCGAGCCTTTTCTAGCTCCTACATCCATCTGTGCCCTACACACAGTAGGTGCTCTGTAAATGTTTGTGGAGTGGAAAGATCCACAGATTGGTCTCCAGAGAGGGAAACGGATGTATTTTGGGAAACTCCAAGTATGTAGAACAAAGTCATTTGGAGCAAACAATATTCCTGTAGACTGAATCACCATAAGGCTTAAAGAATCTGGGTATTTGTGGGTGTGTCTGGACATATTGTGTGTGGGAGCGTGGGTGGGTGGTCTGGACGGGTGGGTAATAAGTGACAGGAGGGCCCTTGGAAATATAAAGGGCTCCATAACTACTGTAAAAATAAAACTGGGAACAGCATGCCCAGACCTCCAGCCATGCAGTGACCAAACTTGACCTTGGCAGAGATGAATAATATTGTGGAAATGGATTCAAGAATTATTAGTCAATGTTTTCAGTCCCTATGGGCTTTTTTTTTTTTTTTTTTCCCAGAGAACTGCTGGGTGGTTTTTGGCAAATGACTGCACAGCCTGTAGGATTCCAGAGCCTTTCGAAGCTCTTTCTAGACTCTGCTATACTGATGTGTTTTTTTTTCAAAAATTTCTGGTTCTTTTTTTTTCTACTGGGATGTCTTTTCTGGATCCCCCTTTGGGAAAGGAGTGTGATTTCTCATTTGCTTCTGCTTTTAATTCCTTCCTTGCTTTGAAATTATGTCTTAAGCATTTTGCTCATAAACAGAAAATAGATCCTCCTCCTGATTCCTCTGGCCTGGAGAAGAACAGCTCGTGAAAAACCTGTTTACACCGAGCTGCAAAATAGGCCATAATATATTCTCTTCTTCAGCTGCCCCAGGGGCACAGATACATACTCACTGGGATGCACAGTGTGTTGGTGAAGAGCAGCAGGGCCAAAGAAATGTTTTGGGGGCTGTGATCTCAGATAACCTGCCAAGAGAATATTCTACACCATCCACACCACCCCTGTGGGTGCCTGACAAGGTTGAGTTGCTGATACATATCTTCATACATAGATCTGCGATCACCCTCTAGCAAGCTCTCATATTTAATTTCAGTGTTGTTGTTAGAGGAATAGTAGTTTGGAGGGTTGGTAACAGATCCTTAAACCCTGCAGGTATTTTGGGTATTGGGTAAACAAGTCCTAGAAATAAAGTCTCTTAGATGCTGGGGATTCCATGCTACAGGTATAGAGTTAAGGAATACCATGTACCTTGATAACCACCTTGAATACTGCATCCCTATTTTCTTTACATATATTTTTTGAGGTTTACCTAATCATTCCCCAACTAATCAGCCTAATTCTTGATTCCACATGACCACCTCACTCTTAAAATTGCCGTGCACATCTGCCTGTGTTTATGTTAATTTTATGTATTTTATTTCCCTCCCATTAGACCTTAATCTCCTTGAGGATAGGAATCAGGGCAATCTTTATTCCATATACACAAGTGCCTGGGATTGTTTCGTGAATCCTATGTGTAGTCAATCAATGCACTCTCTGAGGAACGTTTTAATGTGAGGTTGGCTTGTTTTCCTAACTTCTTCTTCCATCCCTTTACTAGTCAACACATGCTCAAGAAATGCCGATGTCAGCCGTGGGATGGCATAATTATGAAAAAAAAAATACAATTCTAAAATTATACAATACACTTCAAAGTCAAGAGTAAATTACCTATGGATGTTCCATGGCTTTGTAGGTAGCAAGATGGCATTTAAATTGTAGGTATACATTTCTGACCATAAGCAATCATCCATTTGTTAATATAAAGTATCTATTGAGTTACTAAATATTTGGATGCTTTCCTTGAGCTGTTCCCTTTTTTCTCCCTGGGGCATTCTATCGGATCCTTCACCATCAACACCTCCTGAATTTGGAGTCTGGTCCCAAAGTCAAGGGAACTGCACATAGACAATCAAATAAATTTGTTCTGTTTCTAAACAAGGTTCTACACCCCCTGGCACCATTTTCCCAAAAGTACTGACTCTTGAGGTCCCAGGCCTCAGATAATGCAAAATCATCGCTCTAGCTTGTTACTCCAATCTTCTCTCCAGAACTTCTTCCTAGATTGCAGACTTCAGGTCTTTTACTCCCATGGTAATATTGGGCTATGTTAATCCTGGACACATTCATGAAATGCATTTCTACAACCTTCCTCCTCTTCCCTCTGCCTCGTGGCCATGCTTTGAATCCTGGACACCCAGCATGCCTCTCCTGATGTACCGACAGCTGCCTCTCAATGTTCTTCTGCATTAACACCAACCCATCCTAAGATTATTTCCCTCAGAAGCTTCCCCTTATACAGCTGTCTTCATGAAAAAGGCAAAAAACCTATTGAATAAATTAAGAGATTGATTGCAATGACATAATACTTTGGAAATATACACTCTTTATTTGACCTCTTAGCGTGTAAGATCTTCATTTTAGGGCTCCAAATGGATTCATCCATCCCTCAACCTAGGGAAAGATTATGATTTGTTGCACAAAGAATTCAATGAAGAAAGATAGGAAAGAGTCAGCTTCTAGGACACAAAACAGGTTTGAACAACGGTCTGGAGAGCCAAGCAGGCATTAATAGGAAAGTTTTCCCGAACTCCCTCACTGCTGTCTTTAACGTTTGAACAACTCAACCTGGCGGGCTTGTGCTCTGGGACTCCTCCAGGGTTGATAAGACAGCTCTTCTCCCTTGAGGTCTAGGCAGCTCCCAGGCAGCAGGGGGATAATGGATGGGTAGTTAAAAAAAAAAAAAAAGAAGCCAATCCTCTTTTTTTGGCTCCGGAGATTGGAGGAGGAGAGTAGGGGAGAGAGAAAAGCAGTGAAGGCATCAGACATTTCTCACTTCGTTTGCCCATAGGTAAGTCAAAGAGAACTCCAAGAAACAGGTTGACACGGGCGGAGGCCAGCTTAGTGGCTGCCCTTAAACCAAGCTGGGTCACGGTCACACCGACCTGAGCATGCAGAAAACTCAGGCAGAGAAAGGGTCTGCAGTTGACATTTTCATGAGCCATGGTTGCATAGACAGATTTCAGAAGGAGCTGAGAATCTCCCTATGGAACCTGGCAGGGGGGTGTCACTGCCCTGGGGGAGGGGTTGAAGTGGTTCCACAGGGAGGATTGCAAGGCACACGTATGTCAAACCAGGGCCTAATGAATGGGACCTCAGTGGGGTCTGTGCCACCGACAGACGTGGAGGTGAGGCAGCATCAGCCAAAGGTTACTGCTGAGCGGAGACCAACGAGATGGCAAATGACCCTGACCACAGACCTTAGCTGTGGAATGCCAGCAAGGTACACAGCACCTTGTTGAAAAGGACGGTATCCCAGAGCTGGAAGGAGGGGGCAATGCTTCCAAAGACCCTGCTTTTCCCTATGGCCCTCGAGGTCCCACAGTCACCTCCCTCCTCTTCAACCTCCTCATTCATTTGTGCATCACTACCTTTAAGCAGGGGGAAGGAAGGCTTTCAAAGAGGTTTGGGATTAAAAAAAGGTTTTTTAAATTAATTTATTTTTATTTTTTGAGAGAGAGAGAGAGAGACAGAGAGAGAGGGGGAGCAAGCTGAGGAAGGGGCAGAGGGAGAGAGAAAGAATCCCAAGCAGGCTCCACACTCAGAATAGAGCCCAGCAGGGGACTCGATCCTATGACCCTGGGATCATGACCTGAGTCAAAATCAAGAGTTGGACGCTCAGCTGGCTGAGCCACCCACGTGGTCTGAGATTGGGAGTTTTTAACAACAACAAAAAAAGACGTTACATACTTCTTAAATAGACGATTTAAATTATAGGATCAAACTGAATTTTAAGTGTGACTGGATTATTAGTATCATTAGTTTTTCTCACCTACCCTTTGAGGCAGACTAGATGGTTTACCAATGAAGTGCTAAACCTTCTACGACTCTTTTTCGTATTTGCAGTGTGCAAGATAAATATTGTGATTCCCATCACATAATGGCTGACAGTAACCGAATAATTTGCCTTTTCTGGGATATGAATATATTTTTAAAATTTATTTACTTATTTTGAGAGAGAGAGAAGAAAATGCAAGTGGGGGGAGGGGTAGAGAAAGAGGGAGAAAGAGAATCCCAAGTGTTGATAGTGAGAAACCTGGCATGGGGCTTGACCTCATGAACCATGAAATCATGACCTGAGCTGAAATCAAGAGTCGGACCCTTAACTGAGCTACCCGTGTCCCTGGGATATGAATATTTTTAGTGTTTATTTATTTTTAAGAAAGAGAGAGAGAGACAGAGCATGAATGGGGAAGGGGCAGAGAGAGAGGGAGACACAGAATCCGGAGCAGGCTCCAGGCTCCGAGCTGTCAGCACAGAGCCCGACGCGGGCCCGAACTCACAAACCGCGAGATCATGACCTGAGCCAAAGTCGGACGCTTAACTGACTGAGCCGCCCACGTGGCTGAATATTCAGGTGCCCCTGAATATTTTAATAGGTGAGTCTAAGAGGTCTAGCTTAGTAAATTGGAAGACTCATTTTGGTTTTTCTTTTGCATAGTCTTCGTGCCCAACATGGAGCCTGAACTCGTGACTCAGAGATCAAGACCCGAGCTGAGATCACGAGTTAGCTACTTAACCATCTGAGCCACCTAGGCACCTCTTCAAAGACTTACGTTTAAAGTTTAGAACAAGAGTTGGCAAACTACAGGCTGAAGACCAAATCCGGCCCACTGTTTGTTTTTGTAAATAAAGTTTTATCAGAACGCACCCATGTTCATTTGTGTATACATTGTGTCTGTGGCTGCTTTCATATTATGACCGGAGAGTTGAGGGGTTGCCACAGAGCCAACGTGGCCCGCAAAGCTAAACGTGTTTATTATTTGGTGTTTTACAGAAAAGGGTTGCTGACCCCTGGTGTAGAATGATATGGTTTTGTTGAGCATCTTGTCCAGTCCCCTTTTCACACAGACGAACCCACTGAGATCCTGAGAGGTTAACTGATGTGTCCCACGTGAGGCAACAAGTAAGGGGAGGGGTCAAAGTAACAAACAGGGGTATTTTAAACACGGTGAAAGGAGAGTGGGGACACCTCTACAGGGCTGGGCTCCTTTGAATATTTTTGTCTTAAATAACACCCCCGAGATGACATGATCATTATGAACGAAACTTACTTAATAAACCCTAGAGGAAAATAAAAACGCTCAGCGAAAAGTCCTTTAAGCCTGTGAAATTACCTGGGCTTTGTGACAACAGACAGACTCCGTTCAGGCAGCGTGCCCTTTGGCACACCGAAAGGCCCCGCATTCGGAGACAGTCACACATTCTCATTATATTTTAGGCGACTGGGTCTCAAAGGAGCGTCCAGTGTCTCATGTTGTACGGCTGAGGGATTTGGAAAATGACCCTAAAAATTGAGGGCTGGAATCCCACGTGAAACTGCAGCTGGGAAGGTGTCTGCAGCCCTGATCTGTTCTAAGAGGCTGACAGGGAGGCAAGGGCCGTGTTGCTCCGTGTCTCTCTTCCCAGGCTCTTGAAGACACCAGGCGATCGAGAAGCAGAACGTAGGATGGCTGTTAACTTGCTGTCTCTGCTCTCCTTCCTCAGAAGCCTCTCCACCTGTTCTCTCTTTTCATTTCCTAACCTCGCAGTCACTTTCCACCTCCTGCTGTTAGGAGCTGGCCCTGTCACTCCATGGACGTAGGAAGGGTTTCTCAGCCCTCACCTCATTTGACCCCCTCTGAGACATCTGACATTTTTGCCCACGCCCTTTTCGGTAATGCTCCCTCCTCCCTTGGCTTATGCCCTGCGCATGTGATTTCCCCTGACTCGTTGCCTCTCCCCACGCCCGTTCTTCGTCTGTCCACCGCCCTCAAATGTGGACCGTAGGGTCTCAGTCTCTGTCCTCTGCCTCTTTGTATATATTCACCTGCAAGATGTCATTTACTCTCCTGGTTTTAATTGCCAGAGAACTGGGGGGCGGTCGGGGTGGGGAGGGTGTCATGTCTCAAATCAGTTTCCTGCCCGTATCTCTCTTCTAAACTGTCCCCTTCGTGTCCATTTGTCCACAGAACACAGCCGCCGAATGTCACTCACGTTGACTTTCTCGATCCCAGAAAGTCCAAAGCTGACACCATGATCGTTCCCCTAAACCTAATACTTTTTCTGATATTCTAAACTTATCACCCATCTGCTCCAAACCCTGCAGTGGCTTCCTGGAGCTACACAGAATAAGGTTACTTAATTCCATGAAGCCCTGTGTGACCTGGCTTCTGGCAGCCTCCTCTTGTACTTGACCTCTACTCTCCCCGTTCTTGCTAGTCCTTTGCTCGTCCCTTCTGGGTTATTTCTCTCTTTCTTTGCTCTAGTTGAAATCCCTTTTCCTTTGTCAAGTCGATGAGCATCTACTGAACTTCCAAGATTCAGTTCAAGTACTGCCTTCTCTGTAACCCTCCCACAAGGCAGTGGACACTAGGAAAGGAAGGCCCTGGAATGTGTCATGCAGACATAGCAACTCTGTGATGGCAACTTGCTCCTTGCTGGGCAAGACTTTAGCTGGCTGTAATCCGTTGTGGAATTTTCCAGTTCCCCCACCCATCTGGGATTATCTTAGCAGCCTCACTGAAATAGCTGTGGGGCCAAGTGGTAATTCTTGGAGTAATTTAGTCAGATGACTGTCAGTGAAAATACCTCTCAAGAAAATAATGCAATAGCTAGAATGAGGATAATCTCAATAGGGGTAGAATATAGCCCTTCGCTCAGCATTTAGACTGTTACAGAGATGCAGCACCATGGGATTCAGGAGCAGGGACCCTGGAGTCGAGGTGCCAAAGTTTGAATTCCGGCTCAGCTATTTACTAGTTTTGTGACTCTGGGCAAGTTTCTTAGATTCTAAGTGCCTCGGTTTCCTCACCTGTAAAATGGAGGTGGCGATGACAGATCTTCTAGACAGGATTGTGGCGAGAGGCGAATTTATACCGATACGTATGCATGCGTACGTATGCATGCGTACGTGTGCATATTTATTCATACACACACACGTTACTTAGAACAGTGCTTTGTAGTTAGTAAGGGTGCCTATTGTCCTTTTTAGCTTACTAGATGACTAAGGGAGAAACCAAGGTTCAGGAGTCCTGAGGAAGATCCAGCTGGGCAGCTCCCTCTTTCACACCAGTAAATTCAACCAACGAGCTCCCAGATCTTCAATTAAACCACACGCTGAACGACACTCGTGTATGTCTTGTGTTTGCGTAGGCCGTTATACTAGGCAAATAACTTTCACTTACTGTTATATTAGGTCGCAGTAAAAACCAGAAAAGAATGAACAGGCTTTTGAACATGCAGCCCTTTATTTTATGTGCAAATACTTTGATGAATGCCTCCTTCCAGGGTCTGAGCGAGCAATTACAGAAACTTCAAACACCAGGGAACCCCATTAACACGAACCACCGTGTGCCCCGGTACATGCGATTTCCATGGCATTTGACTCCCGCAACATCCAGAGCATAAGGAGTAGGAGGTATAGGTACTATCGTCCCCATTTTATGTATCAGAAAACAATCAAACAGAGATAAGAGTCCTCTGTTTTCTGATTCCTGTCCTATGCTCATTCTCGGTGTCTGTTTTTAAAAACATTTTTCAATCGCTTCTTGGCCTTTTGGCTAAGATCAAGTGTAGTATCTGTTCTTATCAGTTTAAAAACATTTTTCACGCCTGGTGTTTAAAACAAAACAACAACAAAAAAAGGCCAGGCTGTGCTGAACCAATTTGCACCCTAGGGACTCTGTCCTGAGGTTCCGTAAAGCCCTTTTGATAGGTCTGTCCAAATTCGAGGAATTCCTTCTGATGATTCTTATACCTCCGCTGTTACTGATGCTGATCAAGGAGCCTAGTGGTACAAAAGGAGAGGCAGGGGATAACAGGAAGTGGAAAATCGTTAAGCAAAGACAATAGACTTATTACATATTTGCCTGTTGTTCCCTAGCCACTGCTTTGTCGCCTGGTGCTGTCGCATCTGTCTCCTGCTCCCTGTTTCTAGAACCACCAACGACTCCATTCCATGCTACCGTGATTTCTGGCCTAGAACACCCTCCTCAAAGATATGATCTCCCTACAGCCGTTCTGATAGCCTTCCGATCTGTTCTCCACTTTGTCGCCAGAGTCATCTCTTGGAAATACATATCTGATCACCGCACTCCTTTTTGCTTAAATCGCCTCGATGGATTTGCATCGGCCTTGAGACAAAACTAAAATTCCACATCATCTGGCCCTACCTGCTTCTGGCAGACACCGCAGGCCGTTAATAATACCCATTCCCCTTCCTCCTGCGACGTAGATGATTTATGTATCCCAGCATCCCTTACTCCCTTACTGTTAGGTGTGAACACGTGACCGAGTTTCGCTAATGGAACGTGAGCAAAGGTGGTAATTGTGCTTTTCGGGCCCAGGCTCCAAGAACCTGTGGGAGGCATCTTCATGACCCTAACCAGGTGGCTGGGATGGCGATACTCATGTTGACTTTGAAAGATGACAGAGTCTCTGCCGGTGGATTCCCCAAGATCCCTCATCACAACCTTTAACCTGGAATTGCCTTGGAATGTTATAGGAGAGAGAAATAAACACTTATTGTCTTGAGCCATGGTGGGGTTAGGTCTAGTTGTTGCCGTGGACTGGTCTCCTGTAACCAGTACGTTACATTTCCTGCCCCATCTACCCCCAATATTGCCCACGCCCCACGTTTCCATACCAGCTGAAGAGATATGTCATTTCCTCATATTTTCCATGCTCCCTTCTTCTGTGGCACTTTGAATATGCTATTAATCGTTCCATTGACCCTTTTTGGTCAAATCTTGTTCATTCTTCAGATCTTGGCTCAGGTAATCAGGGCATCTTCCTAATTCATGGAAAACTTTTCTGGACTCCTGCACCCCTCTTCTAGGCTCATCTCTCCATGTACTCCTCTTTCATAGATCTTGTGATGACTGCAACTTTGCATTTGTTTTTGTGCTTACTTAATTACTTAACGTCTCTTCACTAAAGTGTATATTTCGTGAAGCCCAGGACAGTGTCTGTTTTTTTTTCCTTCAGCATCTGCACAGTAACTTGACATAAAGACCATAATTTTTATTGAATGAGTGAATCAGATTATGCATCCATACCATTAAAGAAAAAAAAAAAGCCATGTTAGGTGTAGCATGTAGTTGCAAATTATGATGCAAAAAATGTTTTTTCTCAATATAAAATATTATTTTGCCACTTTGTTTTTAAGTGCTTTCAGTAACCGCGGATGTGCTTTGAGATCATCGTCTCGAGGACACGGAGCTTGACGCACCAACTTTATACTCTGTACCTGCCTCAGCTTCTTCGTCTTGAACATTTCACTTTTCCTCGTAGTTGGTAAGCACACGCAATTCCTGGATTGCTTTTTTAATCTAAGAACCCTCTGGTTGGGGGAAAATGCTAGAGAATAAAATATACAAGGCATAAGTGACATTCTAGATAGAACCTTTTGTGTGACGGGAAGCAAAAAGGTACGAGCTTGATAAAATCGATCTGGGGGCTTGATTTCTAGTTAGGGTGGCCACACCTACGCGCATGTCTCATGCGGTATTTGGGACACACTCATTCTAAAAAATTACTTCCTGTTTATCTGAAATCAAATTTAGCTGAGTATCCTATAGTTGTATTTACTATTTATAGTTGTATGTACTCTATCCTATAGTTGTATAGCTCTATTTTCAGTTCTGTCGCTTAACAGAAACTTCACCTAAAATAAGAACTTTACCTGGAGACGACTATGTGAAGCACCATATTTGAAATGCTTAGCATGGCGTCGGGCACTATGTGTTGACCCTTAGTGGTCAAGAACTATTTATTCTTGTCATTAATGTATGTAATAATAAAAGCTTCTGTTTATTGCAATAAGATTCTGTTACATCTAATCATATGAGCTACCATTTATTGTGTGTCCCACTCTAGACAAGGTGTCGTTCTAAGCCCGCCACATGAAGCGTTCTTTTCATTTCTTCCAACGATCCCGTAAAACAGGCATCACATGATCTCTACCATACAGCTGAGACACAAAGAATATGGATCACTGCTCCCGGGTGATACCGGGTAACAGCGGTGGAGGCAGCCTCAGATGCAGCTGACTCCAGGACCTGCTTTCTTAACCTCCACGCCACAATTTCTGCAAGCCGCAAATGAGGCTGGGTCCATTTATGAATGAGTGTTCTTTCATATTTAATAGGACTGCCTTCTCTCAGCCCCTATGGAACCCTGGGGAATTGACTCAGCTGCCCACCTGGTAAATCAAGCAGCCATTTTGCATCCAGACCTGATTTTATAGAAATCTAAATACAGTTTACTAGGTTTACATGTTAGCACTAAAAGGAAAAAGTTCTCTGCTTACCTTTTAGTTGGGGCAACCCTTTGGTTTTATAGGCTTGTTTGAGTAAGTAATTATTCTGGTAATGCCAAGGCCTCCTTTATTGAGTCATAAATGCATCCTGGACAACTCAGAATAACTAGCAATCCCTTTCCTTCGAGCCTAGCAGGCAAACACGGGTTAGCTAGATGTGAGTTGGCTTGCCGGCCCTTGCAGGTTTCTCTTTTTCTCTGGAAACCTCCTACGAAACCATGTGAAAGGGGGAAAGAGGATCAGATAATTGGGATCTTTAAGATGGTTATTATGAAAAATGTTCTGGAACCAATTCAAATACCAATCAGAAACCACATTGTTCAACTAAATCACTTTCAGATGCCACATAAGATACAAAATACAATGATTTCCAGTTTAAAAATATAATGTTCCTTTAAAAAAACACAGTATTTTATTTTATTATTTAGAAAAAAACCCTGCCTTGGCTGGAATTCAGGCCCGTCACAGATGATGTACAGACAGGCTTTGTGCAGTTCCCTTCGGATCCGGGGCCTATGGACCTCACTGTAATGTATTTAAAAGTTCCTTAAAATGGATGTGACGGCTGTTTTCTTTGTGTATTACAGAAATATACAGAGTTCAGAGGCTCCGTGGCTACACTTCAGGCATGTATGTCATTGAAGGAATGAAAAAAATATGATGGCCAAATGCTGTATTAAAATCCCATTAGAAACGCTGGGAAGAATTATGGCTCCAGTCTCTTTTATCTGACAGGCGTCAGTTTGGTGACACAATGTTCCTTCTTGCCATTTTCTCCCTCCTTTCTTCCTTCTCGTTCTTTCTTCCTTTCTTTCTTCCTTCCCTTTCTCTCTTTTTCTTTCTCTCTTTCTTTCTTTTCCTTCCTTCCTTCCTTCCTTCCTTCCTTCCTTCTCTCCTTCCTTCCTCTTTTCCTCCCTCCCCTCCAGGACCTTCCCCTCCTCTTCTCTCCCTTTTCTTTCCTTGCCTTCCCTGTCCTCCCTTCCCTCCTCTATCCTCCCCTTCCCCACTTCCCTCCCCTCCCTTCCTTGTTTACTTCTCCCCTTTTCCTACTTGGTCACAGGATATCTGTGTGTCATCTTTACCACTGGGAAAGCAAATATCATCAGGTTCCTGTCACTGTTTGATCTTCTGTACTGTATCCTGCATCAGGCAGCCTTGGGGGAGACCACTCACCCTTTTCCCGGATAAACTTGTCTATCTGAGGATTCATTAAATCCAGGATTGTTTATCTGAGCCGTCATCACTGTGTCGGGGAGCACGGGGGTTAACGCACCGTGTGACCTCAGGAATGATTTCTGTTATAGCAGCTCCCATATGATCTATCAGGCTCTAAGCATGAATTTTAATGGGCTTAGAACCACTTCTCCAGCCTGCAGGCCAGAGGTCGCTGGCTTTCACAGCGAATCTTCCACAAACTGACATGGAATCTGAAGAATTTGTTTGCTCCATCCAGAGAGGTGTGAATTTTTGCCCCTGTTCAGATCTGCAGGCCTTGCTGTGGAACTGGAGGGAAATACCAACCCGTTATGTCACCGAGGATGGGGTTATTTACGGATTCACAGGGAAACTTCGGCCCCGAAAGAGCTGCTACGAGGCTCGACAGCAGGAGCAGCGGGCGCGGGGAGGTCTGGTTCTGGCCCAGCTTTGCCCCCTACAAACCTCGCGGCCACGGGCCACTTGCTTTCCCTCTCTCGGTTCAGGTCACTTATCTGTGAAAGGAGAGTTGGCTCTGAAATCCCCTGATTTTGTGAAAGCAGCCCAGTCGGCGACAGAGGGAAAGACAATTCCTGCTCGGTGATATCGTAACCACAGATACACAACAGCCTTTTCTCCCCCAAAGACTTTGAGGGAAAGTTAAATAAGTCCATACTTCAGGGAACTCAGCGTCACTGATAACATATTAGTTCACTATCTAATGTCTTGTTCATCTCTGCATAGGAGCCTAAAAGCCTCTTGAGGACAAAGACGGTGCTGTTCATCTCTCTATCTCCCCTTCTGTGCCCGTTTGTTGAGGGTGGGAATGAAGGTTCAAAAGTTAGGGAATACTCGTGAGGATGGATAGCTCTCTGGAAGAGAGGTAGCAAACTGAGAGCACGCTGACAGGGAAATCAAAGAGCAAGGCACCGCCAGTGTTCAATGTCACAAGTAGGCAAAGAGGCTGAACCAAAAGCCCTTCTCTGGGAGCCATCGATGGTCAGTCACTTTTACGTAACAAAGTCACAGTTCTTTACTTGCCTATGATGTCTAGAGAAGAGGACACTGCACTATCACAGAAGACTGAATCCACTGAATTTTGAAGAAGTCCGTCTTTTACTAAATGCTACACAATAGTAGACAGGTGCCAGCTCTATACTTTTCCCTTTTAGTTCCCATGCCCTTGGGTCCATATTGTACATGTTGACTCCTACTAATACGGGACAGAGTAGTCTAGGAGCCGGCAGAGCGTAGTTTGGGGACTGACGTACGTGCCTCCACAGGCGTACTTCTCATTACATCCTTAAATCAAATGAAAGGAAGAAATTGAACTGCTTAGTAGTAAAGAGTTACTTGCAAAACCAGCGGAAGATTAGAATCAGCAGTAGGTGACAAATGGAAACTGTAGACATTTGATGGTCATTATGGTCCAATGACTGTCTCAGCAGAGCATTCCTTTCTAAGGAATTTTTTAATGCTTAATTTTTGAGAGAGCAGGGGAGGGGCAGAGAGAGAGGAAGCTGAGCTGTCAACACAGAGCCTGACGCGGGGCTGGAACTCACGAACTGTGAGATCACGACCGGAGCCGAAGTTGGACACTCAACCAACTGAGCCACCCAGGCGCCCCTCAGTAGAGCATTCTATATCTAGAAGAAGGACTGTCTCTATTCCGTGGGACTTAATACTAACCTCAGTTACATATCCAACTCCAAAATAGAGAAAGAAAGTGCTGGTAGTCAGGACCATTTAGATCATTTAATGTCAGTTTCAAAGACTCACAAATTACATTCTGCGAAGAGAGATTGGAAAAGAGTAAGGAAATCATGAGCCGTAAAGAGTATGGATTTCTGTAGGAAAAATTGTACCAAGAAGATTAGATTACTTTTTTGGGAGAATAAATTTATATTAGTGAGAAAAAGGAAAAGTACATGTTATTCATTAGAGTTTTTATAGAATGTTTGGTTCAGAAATTGCAAAATTATACTTTTAATTTATTTTGATAGTTTCAATTGGCATAGATTATGTTCCAAAGGCAGCTTGTAGAAGAATCAAGAAAGAAAAACGTCAAGGTGTGGGAGCTTGGGAAGCAATATGGTTTACATCTCTTTCATATAAATATTTTTATTGCTTCTCTGGAAGAAAAAGAAAATAGAACATTAATGAAATTGGCACTTAAATCCTTGGTTTTAGAGTGTGAGTGAGCAGTAAAAAAAAATGGCAGAATTAAGAGACAAATTATTTCTTTCCCTTCTCTGGATCCACAAAAGGTCAGAGGAGGAAATATATTCATTCACTGATTCATTCAAACATTTATTTCTCTGTGATCACATTGACACAGGAATAAATAAATGTAGCAGGATATGGATAAAATAGCTATTTTTTAATTATTATTTAGGCTTTCTGACTTTTAATTTCCTTCTCTGTAAACTGACGATTAAAACAGCTAATTCTGAGGGTTATTACTTATGAGCATTAAATATGATGATTTATTTAAACAGCGCTCAACATATGGAAATGATATTAATAACAAACATTATCAAGGACTTCCTCAGTGCCACGTGCTCTGTTAGGTTTTTTGTATATGTTAATGTATTTGAGAGTCACCACTGCCTTATGATAGATGCAGACATCATAGTCCCATTTTATGGATGAAAAGACTGTATAGTTTGAAGAGTGTGAGTAATTTGCTTGAGCTTGTAAGTCGCATAGCTGAGACCTCAAATCCAGACAGCCTGACTCCATTGCTGGTACGTGGCAGCTATTACGGTTATTGCTACAACTATGAGACTCAGTCGAAATTACAGAAATAAGACGTTAAATTTAGACGTGAAGTTCTGGACTAGAGGGATTGTTAAAAGAAGTGGAATGAAAAATTTTAAAGCATAAAAATCCTTGGAGAAGTTTAGGGGTATTCGGACCGTCAGCTGAGGTTCTACTCTCCCTTGCAGACTTAGAACAACGTGGCTTAAGATTCCAACTTGATGCCTGTGCAGGTTTGGAACTATGCCTGTAATTTCTGTCAATTCCTGATGGTTTCCTTCTTCTTAGTTTTCTCTTCCTTGTTTTGCATTCATCCTGTGTTATCCAAACATAAAGCCTGCTTTTCCTAAATCTGTTATTAGTTTAGCAGTTTTACTGAAGACCTTTGCGGTTATGGGGGAAGTCACATCGCATATAACATCACTGACTTCCTGACTTCAGCTCCAGTCCTCCTCATTTTACACAACAGGAAACATGCCTGGCAAACACACCGTTTCCAACCATTTAGTAAATGGTAGAGCCAAGACTCCAGGCAAGATCCTGTTGGTAGATGGTCTGATCAAGCCAGTGCAAGTGAGGAAAGAAACGTCTTCATCCATCGACCCATTCCTCTTAAGCTCTGCATCTTCTCTCCACTATAAAAGAAAAATAAGACAGGAATCTTCTAAGCTAATGTAAACTAATCCTGCAAATGCGTTTCTCCTAAAAATGCAAAAGACCAAATTAAAAATAATCAGATTACACTAACAGAAGTGTTTCTTTTCTTTTTTTTGGGGGGGGGGCGTTATTTATTTATTTTGAGAGAGAGAAAGAGAATAAAAAAGCATAAGCAGGAGAGGGACAGACAGAGAGGAAGAGAGAACCCCAAGCAGGCTCCATGGTGTCAGTGCAGAGCCCAACTCAGGGCTTGATCCCATGAACTGTGCGATCATGATCTGAGCTGAAATCAAGAGCTGCTCAACCAACTGAGCCACCCGGGTGCCCCAGGAATGTTTCTAAAGCATCGATTTATGTTGATTATTTCAAAAGGATTCCCTGCTCTCTGGCTTCTGGTTGGGTTGGCCCAGGAGGAGCCCTGGTAGAAGACTGGAAAGAGGGAGGAGAATGAAGTCAGGACATCAATCCCTCGGCTCCCTCTCTCATGGATCATCCAAAGTGGGCTCTGTTGCTCAACCAAAGTTCACTGCTTTTCCTGAGGCAGCTTCTATACACAACTTTCTCCTCCCTCTTCTAGTATCTGTGTCCTTCCTTTACCCTTTGAGGCCCAGAGGCAGAAACAGTCCTGTCTTAACTACATTGCACGCTGCAATTCTCCCACATCCCATCTATACTGTGTGTTGTGAGTTGAATCACGTCCTCCCCCAAAGAAGATTCAGTCTCCACCTTCAGTGCTTCCAACCATGACCTTATTTGAAAACATGACCTTTATAGATGATCAAGTTACCATAAAGTTGTTAGGGGGGGCCCTAATCCAACATGACTGTGTTTTTAGAAAAAAAAAGGAGAGGAGTGTCTGGGTGGCTCAGTCATTTAAATGGCCGACTCTTGGCTTTGGTTCAAGTCAAGATCTCATGGTTCCACTGGTGTGTGCAAGCCCAGAGCCGGGTTCTGTGTTGACAGAGCAGAGTCTGCTTGGGATTCTCCCTCTCCCTCTCTTTGCCCCTCCCCTGTGCACGCGCTCTCTCTCTCTCTCTCTCTCAAAATAAAAATAAATAACTTAAAAAAAAAAAAAAGAAAAAAGGGGGAATTTGGACACACACACACACACACACACACACAGATGCCATGAAAAAGTGAAGGTAGAGATTGGGAGCAAAGCATCTACAAGTCAAGGGATGTCAAAGAGTGCCAGGAAACCACCAGAAGCTAAGAGAGAAGGCAGGAACAGATTCTCCTTCACAGGCCTCATAAAGAAGCAACCCCACTGGCATCTTGATCTTAGACTTTTGGCCTCTGGAACTGCAAGGCAATACATTTCTTCTGTTTAAGCCCTGCTAATTTGTTGTGCAGTGGCCCTAGGAAATTAATACACCATGGAAATAGTCCCTCACTTAACATTCCTAGAGTTTTCTTAGCTTGAGTCCCATCAGCTGATGCCTATCGGGAACGTGAGTGGTCTAAATGCCTCTATAAAAGGAAATAAATTATTGAGATAATGTCTAGCTAACAGAAGAGTTTGACAAGGTGTAACCAGCTAAAATCTAGCTGGAGCTTCAGATTAGAAGCTGGCATTTGTGTGACACATTTGTAGAGCAAAGTTACTTTCCGTGTTCCTTTTCAGCTATGCAACGATTAAGTTCCATCTCCCAATGCTTATTAGCTCTTAAGGACTTTTAGAGAGAACTGAAAAGCTGTGACACGCTCAGAAGAAAAATAAAGCAAGCTAACGCGACAAAGAATTACGGGGTAGGGGCTCTCAGAGAAGGTGACATTTGAACAGATATCTAAATACAGTAAAGGAGGGAGCCCTGTAGAATCTAGCAGAGAGTAGAATCTAGGCAGAGGGAAGAGTTAATTCAAAGGCTTTGAGACTGGAGTGTGCGAGGCGTATTTCAAAAACAGAGCAACAGCCAGGATGGCTGGAACTGACTGAGACAGACGTAGGTAAAAGATGACATCAGAGAAGTAAAGTTTTCTATCCCGTTAGGACATGTTTACTTTCTCTACTGGACTGTTGTGGGCACTTAAAGTTTGGGATGAGTGTTTGCAAAGTGACTAATAGGATGTTTCTCACATAAAGAAGTATTGAACGGACCAATGTGGGCGGAGAGTCACAAACTATTTCCACATTTTCTCCAGAATCCCCTTCCAAAGTGCCATAGCCCTAGAAAAAAATTCATATTATTCGAAAAGACTAAGAAATATTTTATGTTTAAATTACAACCTGATTTCTAATCGAGTGACTTTTCTTGGCTCTGTTTGAGGTGATTTTTCTTTTTAGCCCCAAATTACTTTCCAGCCTCTCTTGTTTATTCCATTTTGATTTGTGTGGCCATGCATCCTCTCCCTAACCTTCCATTATTTCTCTGGATCCATGTTTTGGTTTGAGTAGTCCTAACCACTCTAACATAAAGAACTCTTATAGATTTTTAAGGAAGTTTTTCACTTATAAAAAGTAATAAAAGTATTAATTTCCTCTTCAGATTATTTAAATGGATCATAAAACAGCCTCATTTACTGCGCTTAACTTTCCTTGTGTCCTGAATAATCAAGAGAGGGTGTATGGTCTGGGGCACTAAAGCATTTATGCACACTGGTGGTCTGAAAGCTTTAATGTCTCTTCCTGGAGTGATTAATTTAAAGCAGGGCAAGACTGGCCCAACATTATTATTTCATTTTAAGTGCATCTGGAAATCCAGAGAGTAAGCCCTTGTTTCACTCTGTTGAAGAAAAAGAAATGCATGTTAATAACTCCTACCTATTCTTAGGGCGATTGTACGATCGCTCCTCAAGCGCAGAAGGCGAAGCTCATGATGTCATTTGGAACAGAGACAAGAGGAGGCACATTCACTTACCTCTATCCATGAGGCATGGATTCAGGAGCAGAGCAAATGGGGTTTCGTGAAGGCTGAAGATTCTGCAATTTAAGGACGTAGGCAGAAACAAGAATTTAGGAAGAGAAAAGAGATTCCCAAGAATAACCTGAAAAAATTTAAAGGGGCGCCTGGGTGGCTCTGCCGTTAAGCCATGAACTCATGGTTCGCCAGTTCGAATCCTACATCAGGTGAGCTGGAGACCCGCTTCCGGTGAACCCTGCTTCTCTCTCTTTTGCTCTCTCTCTCTCTCTCTCTGTGCCCCTCCCTCACTTGCACCCTCTCTTTCTCTCTCTCAAAAAATTTCTTTTGACCCATACTGCGAACATCACAAAACCAAGAAAATAACATAATATTTTTACTAATTGACCGCCTGACCTATTGCGATGTTGTCTTCCTACATTTTTTGACTGCGTACTTTTTGATTGCCTTTTCACATTAAAACATTTTTGTAATATTTTCTACAGAGAGACTACAAAGATAGCCGAGTCTCTCCTTTAGCATAGTCGATTGAAATTTGTTGTTTTACTCCTTGGGGGTTAGATGAATACAATTGTGGCTTCAAACGCAGTCGCGCTCACTGTTTGTACCACTGCTCCCAGTGTGTGCTCTACAAACATAGGCACTCTGATAATTCTAACATTCTATTTCTCACAATTCCCATCACAATGGAAAAGATAATGTGCGACGTTTTATAACTGTACATGCTGCATTATACTCCTGTCAGGGAAGAAGGTCAGTCTTGATCTATGAAAAGCACATCATTGGTGACACATCTGAAGGTTTACACCACTGACGACTGGAGGAATATTCTTCAGACTGGCTTCTGGCTTCTTAAGTCGCAAGCTTCCTTCTCTCCCAAATGCCTATGTACTCCCAACACCGGGACCAAGGACATGTTCCCATTTCAGTATGCCCTCTGGCCCCACACCTTTGTGTAGTGACAATGGTCAGAAAGCACAGGTGGCCACAGAAGTTGGCCTGGATGCCATTTCTACACCAGCCTGACCAGTCATCACTGCGTACACACGGAAATGACCGCAAACCCCGTAATTAAGGAATGTATGGAAATGTGTGGACAGGAAAGTGAGACTGTAAAGAGACGGCGGTCTTAACTGATTGCGGCTCAAATATCTTACTTCTGAAAATTTACAAAAACAGATGTGGCCTCTCAGGGCCTTGGATAGAGTCCATGTAGCTGAAGACCTAGAAGCTTAAGTGTCATTAACTTCACTGTAAATCTTCCTCTGGGGTGAAACCTAAGAATAGGGTTTTACTCTCTCCCTTTATCTTTACAAGAGCACTAGAAAGAGCTAACTCTACTCAAAATTAGTTCTCCACTGAAAGTTAGTTCACAACCCTTCCAATTAGCTAATGCAATCAGACATCGTCCAAAACTCCATCCCGGCAGTTTCTTCAGAAAACTCAATAGGTGGCTTTTCCAATGTGATATTTAGGGAGCATTGAATGACTGCATTAAAATAATGCCAAGAAGGGTAAAATTAATTTGCTTTGTATCCAACTAAGGATAGAATTCCTTTCCAATGAGACTGGATAATATGCTCTCATGGTTTTAGTTTTGATTTTTCCCACTTTTCCCCAGGTTTCATCTTTTTTTCTTTGCATCCTTTTCCTTTAAGATTTTTTCTCTTATCTTCATTTCTCCCTGTTCTCTTCTCAGGCATTAGGTGTTCTTAGCAATGGCTGTGGTGCAGAAACACACTCTGAATTAGCTCTTGGCTTTCTGTCCCTGAGAGATAGAGAAAAGCGTGTGGTAGGGAAGAACAAGTCAGGCAGACTTGGGGCATGCTTCACTGCAGAGGTCAAGGTCTTAGCTGGTCCCAGCTGCTGTAACAAAGCATCACAGGCTGGGGGGCCTGCAACAATAATCACGTATTTCTCATGGTTCTGGAGGCTGGAAGTTCAAGATCGGCGTGACAACATGGCTGGGTTCTGGTGAGCGCTCTCTTCTGGGCTTGCAAATGGTTAGTTGCCTTCTTGCTGTATACTCACCTGGGAGAGACAGAGGGGGAGAGAGAGAGAGAAAGAGAGAGACAAACCATCCCTCGTGTTTGTCTTCTTATAAGGGCACTAATCCAATGGTGAGGGCTCCATCTACCTGACTTAATTAACTCCCAAATGCCCCATCTCCAAATGAAAGCACACTGGGGATTAAGGTTTCATCATTTGAATTCTGGGGGACTCCGCCATTCAGTCCACTGCAAATAGGTAGCAGCACAGGGAAAAATTGCCCCCAACACACACACACACACACACACACACACACACACACAGATCTCTAGGTAACATACACATCCAATCAGTTCCCAGATCTTTATACTGTCATAGCAGGATCGTAGTCTCTTTCTTCCATGGTTCCTTTTTGAATACTTTATATGTTTTTCTTTCTTATTCAAATCTCTCTGTGATGTACTTTTTACTTGATTTCACTTATTTTTTTTAATATAATTTATTGTCAAATTGGCTTACATACAACACCCAGTGCCTGTCACCTATTTTCCTGCTCCCCCACTCTCCCTTCCGTCCACCCTCAGTTTGTACTCTGTATTTAAGAGTTTCTTGTGGTTTACCTCTCTCCCTCTCTGTTTGTAATTGTTTTTTTTCTCCTTCCCCCATGGTCTTCTGTTAAGTCTCTCAAGATCCACATGTGAGTGACAACATATGATATCTGTCCTTCTCTGACTGACTTATTTCACTCAGCATATAAAACCTTCCAGTTCCATCCACGTTGTTGCAAATGGCCAGATTTCATTCCTTCTCATTGCCAGGTAGTATTCCATTGTATATATAAACCACATCTTCTTTATCCATTCGTCAGTTGATGGACATTTATAACCTGATTTCATTTAGATAAAATGTTAGTATGTTGCTGCTAGGCATTGTATTTTGTTGGCTAATGGCATGTGGTTGGACATAGGAGAAGCACAAGGTTAGTCTAGTCACTTGGAAATGCTGGAAGCCCTTGACATAGAGGAACCTATGGGATCCATTTGTATTTTCTTGCCATTTAATACATTAAACTCCATTTAGATTAGAAGGGAAATAGTCTCGGGGCACCTGGGTGGCTCAGTCGGTTAAGCATCTGAGTTCAGCTCGGGTCACGGTCTCACAGTTTGTGAGTTCGAGCCCCGCATCGGGCTCTGTGGGGACCGCTCGGAGATTGGAGCCTACTTCAGATTCTGTGTCTCCCTCTCTCTCTGCCCCTCCCCCACTCGCTCACACGCCTGCGCGCGCGCGCGCGCTCTCTCTGTCTCTCAAAATGAATAAGCATTAATTTTTTTTTTAAAGAAGGGAAATAGTCTACCTTGAGTTTTTTTTTTTTTCTTTTTTCTTTTTTCTTAGCTTGGTGGGTGCCTCCAGGTGGGAGGAGAAAGGACAGGATGTATTTCCTGAAAGAACACAAATGCCACCTGGCGCTTACCCTCCCTGCCTGTCTGGCTTCTTTCAGCTGGGAATGTAAGCTTCACGAGGCAGAGCCCATTCTCTTTATAAGGGACCTTCTTTGTTTCTCTCATGTATCTTAAGATAATTTTGACAGATTATAGTTTCCCTTTGCACATTTTAAAGTTCAAAACTAAAATGCTCAATCATAAATTTATATAGTTTCAAAAGATATAGTTGCTGGCACATTCAAATTGAATTTTAAAGTAAAACCGTTACTCGTCTTTTTAAATATATCTCAGCAATATTATGTACGCCATCATCTATTTTTATTTATTTATTTTTTTAAAGTTTGTTTATTTATTTTGAGAGGGAGAGAGAGCCAGCAGGGGAGGGGCAGAGGGACAGGGAGAGAGACAATCCCAAGCAGGCTCCCCACCACAAGCAGAGAGCCCGATGAGGGGCTCAAACCCACGAACCACGAGATCATGACCCAAGCCGAACTGACACCTGACTGACGGACTGACTGAGCCACTCAGGTGCCCCAACCATCATCTATTTTTTTTTAATTAAAAAAAATTTTATTTTAATGTTTATTTACTTTTGACCGAGAGAGACACAGAGCATGAGCAGGGGAGGGGCAGAGAGAGAGGGAGACACAGAATCTGAAGCAGGCTCCAGGCTCCGAGCTGTCAGCACAGAGCCCAACGTGGGGCTAGAACTCACAGACCGCGAGACCATGACCTGAGCCAAAGTCGGACCCTCAACCGACTGAGCCACCCAGGTGCCCCAACCACCATCTAATTTTAAAGGCATACAAATCTCTTTAATAATTAGATATTTTTCATCAGTCTCTTTTCTCCTTAAAATTGTATTTCCATGCTATCTCTTCCTCAGAATTTTATACCAATGTAACACAATTTTATATTTAAATATCTTTTATTGATTACCCTTTCCTATGCCTGTGCAACAAACATTAAAATTTTTCCATTTTTTTATCATCTCCGTTGTCAAGAATTTCATGTCTAAATTTAAATTCCCTTTGTTATCTTAGCTCAGCAAAAGAAAAGATAAGATTTCTGTAAACCTACAGTTCTAAGAGCCCAAATTTTCTTCTGTATTATCACTACAGCTATTTTTCATATGCAAATGATCAGGTCGATCTCCATAAATTATAATTTTTTATAATTAGTGTATATAAAAATAAAATTGTGCTGGGAAAAAGAAATACTGCATTTCTTAGCGTGATAGGTGGTGACAGTTTACGGTGTTTTGGTCAAATGAAGTGACACAAATATTTAAAATTGTTGCTTTATTTGGGACCCCCGAGATTATTCTACCTGAGAACGATGCATGGCACCGACAGGGATGGGGGACAACTGTACCTTTGTTTTGCCCAGTGGGTGACAGGCTACGGACAAAGGGAAGTGGGAAAGAGAAGGCCAACGAAGATCTCACTGAAGACACCTATATAGGCAAAGTGCTTTTAGGGAAGAGTGATATAGAAATCAAATCTCTGGAATTGGTTTCCTTAAAACTGTGTCTGCAAAGAGTAAGTATAATTATTTGAACAGGCTGATGTATATGGTTCTTTTTTTTTTTTTAATTTTTTTTTCAACGTTTATTTATTTTTGGGACAGAGAGAGACAGAGCATGAACGGGGAAGGGGCAGAGAGAGAGGGAGGCACAGAATCGGAAACAGGCTCCAGGCTCTGAGCCATCAGCCCAGAGCCCGACGCGGGGCTCGAACTCACGGACCGCGAGATCGTGACCTGGCTGAAGTCGGACGCTTAACCGACTGCGCCACCCAGGCGCCCCATATGGTTCTTAACCTAGTCCATGGAACCTTCTCCCAGAGTCGAAAGAGGGGAGTGCAGCAGGAGGTGACAGAACAATTATAGACACCTCTTTAAAACCTTTGGTGTGGGGATGAGCTCATTGGGAGAGTTCTTTTTAGATATGTTTTAATCTTCAGGAATTCTGATCCAATTATATGTATATATATAGCTTCTCATTTATGCTCATACAGGAGGTCCTACTAATTATGAAATGTCAAAGACTATCACTTACAAATGAGAGAATATATTGGGGCGCCTGGGTGGCTCAGACGGTTGAGTGTCTTACTTCGGCTCAGGTCATGATCTCATGGTCCATGAGTTCAAGCCCTGCATCGGGCTCTGTGCTGACAGCTCAGAGCCTGGAGCCTGCTTCGGATTCTGTGTCTCCCTCTCTCTGCCCCTCCCCCACTCACGCTCTGTCTCTCAAAAAATGAATAAACGTTAAAAAAAATTAAAAAAAAAGAGAGAACGTATAAGAACCTCCCAAACAAGAGCCGCTAAGTTAATTTATATTGATAAACGCCACTCACTTAAGATTGCTCCTTGAAACCAGTTTATGATTTATTTCAAAAGCTTTTAATAGATGAAAGGTCTCAATAATACCATTTATCTCAATTTGCATATTTGAATCTATTTTTTCAATTCCTAAATTTATAATTGCTTACCTATGTTTCTTATTGATTTTATATTTAATAAATAAAAACGTATATTATTTTATATTTATTATTATTATGGCAATTATTAAAATTTATTTATAATTGTTATTTATGGTTTTATTGGGATTTATGATTTTTTCCTCTAAAATGGCTTCTTGCATATGGAAATCAATGGATAATCTTTTACAAAAAAGGCTAGAATAAAGATCTCACGTTTGTAGTCACATATAAGACATTTTACAGCAATGACAAGGGCGGAGAAAATATAAGGGACATACAATTAGGACTGATGCCTAAATAAGACACTATAAAATCTAAAGGAAACAGTGCAAAAATACTGCAAAAAGTCAGTTTTATACACTTCTTAATTGTACATAAAACTGGCAAGCTATAAGCTTATGTACTGATATAAAAAACACACAGAATAGCATGCATAGTGCCTTTTATTATTAAATCAAGAGGGAGTCTACACCAAAGTAAATTATAAATGTATAATAAAGCTAAATGTATAATTTGTTACACATTTTTAAAATTTATTTGTCCAATCTATTTTCCATTTATATGTATTCCAATTTAGCAAACAAACACTGCTTTCAACACAAAGGAATCAGACTTTTGACCTCACACTTCAGAAAAGTGAAAACTAGCACGGTCCGACAGTAAACCAACTGTTTATTTTCAGTTATTTGGCATGGCACTTTACATAATGTTAGCCCCGTTTTTAACTCCTTGGGGTGGCAAAAATTCAGAAACATTGTGAAAAAAAAAAAATGTCCTTGGAGCAGTTGGCCACCAAGAACTTCACCTCCAGGTGTCGTACATGATGTCCCATCTGGGTTTTAGTTGATGGTGGAAACATCTTTCATCCCCACGTCAAGGGACAGACCCGCCGAAGCAAAGCAGGTGATGTCAGAGCCTGGTCCAAGGCCTGGAGGTGTTGTGTGGGGAGGAAACAAAGGAGAGAAGAGAAGAGGGGACTGGAGAAAGAAGGGTAGGAGGAGAAAATAAAAACAAGAGGTGGCAAGGCAAAGCAAAAAGCGAGCTGTGTGCTGGGGAGGGCAGGGCGGCCCCACTCCCTGGTCTCCGTGCTCGTGCTATCGTTACCTATGTCTCTTTAGGGAACTTTCCAAAACGCAGAGAAGCTCTGTGGGTCTGGCTCTCAAACTTATGCAACCAATTGTTTGGGGAACAGCCTGGAAATTTCACAAGAAAGCTGAGTTCTCAAGACATTGACAGTTTGACCAGGGGATCAAAGGTTTGGTGCAGTGGGGCTAATTTTCAGAAAGCCTTCCCAATTGGGAAGATTTTCCTTCTTGTTATGGCAGTTAAGACATGTGAAAATAGTAATTCGAGGCACTTATAAGCAGCTTTCTTCTTTGTTCCCAATGTTCCACGAATGTCAGTCCTCTCCAAACCCATGAAAACAAAGTAGGCGGCCAGGATGATTACCACCCACCCCCGCCCCCGGCCCGATCACTGATAAAAGGAGAGGGAAGTCCAGAAATAGGCAGTGATTTGTTTGGCTTGCCAAGAAGAGAAAGTCACATGGTTAGATCACAAGTGTTATTGCCTTCAGATCGACAAAGCACATAAGCAGCGTGGCTGTGTGTGGGTGGGGAGGAAGGAGAGGTTGCAGGATGAAGGATGAGATGAATAATAGTCAGATGGGTGGGGAATGAGATCCTAACAGTTGTTTGAGATTCTGAGCTCTCCAAATATATTTATCAAACCAGTAAGACCTAAAACAGCAACTAATACAGTCCGTTGCCATTGAAAATGCATAGGGGGCACCTGGGTGGCTCAGTTGGTTGAGCATCCGACTTCACCTCGGGTCACGATCCCACGGTTTGTGAGTTCGAGCCCCACAGAGGGCTCCCCGCTGTCCAGGCAGAGCCCGCTTTGGATCCCCTGTCCCCTTCTCTCTGCCCCTCCCCCACTTGCGCTCTCTTAAAAATAAATAAGCAAATAAACGAAAGCGAAAATACGTGGGATAACCAACCGCAGCTGCCTTAATCTTGTGTTTGTTTAATTAACAGGAGGTGATGTAGATAAACCAAGTACTGGTCAGCAATCCCTAATAGCCAGGATTTATTTGGAATCTAGAGAATGGAATAAAAAACCCATTTCCCCCAACGTTTTATAAATCACTGTTTTGGCCGCTGAGACTAACTCACAATCGGGGACCTACAGAAACCCTGCAATTGCACCAAGGCTTCCTGGTTCATTGTTCCTACAGTTTGGACCAGGCTTTACAACCATACCCGAGGCGTATTAGGCCAGGAAGTCGAGGGGTTGGTGTGTGTTTTTATTATGCTTCCACTGATCTGGGCTTAAAAGGCACTAAATATCGTGTGGTTTCTTTTCTTTCCTTCAAATGTGCACAAATGCTTGAATGGGATATTGTGACTGAAAACCTTCACTCTCGGCACTGATCACCTGGGGGTCTGTTTTCAACCCTCTGAAGATTCCCGAAAGCAGGCCTTCCCCTTAAAAGTCTTTAAAGCAGGATCGTTCAGACCGTAAAGATCCATGAGTCCAAGATTTCCTGCTTGGAGTCCTTCTGGCCTCAGTCGCCTGGTTTAGCTTCGCCCATCGTTCAAGTCTCCATCTAATGGCCAGACCCCAGTTTTGTCTTGTGACTGGTGGATAAAGTCAACCTCACCCAAATCAATGAAAGCGAAAATTTAAATTATTTACGAAGAATTCATTCTGCTGCTTCGTATCTCCCTTCCACCAGAATTTGAGAAGCTTAAACTTGATACACAAAGCACATCCTGAGGATGGCTGGCAAGTCTTTGTTGAAGGGCTTAGATACCGAAAGAACAGAACGGGACAGGCGGGGTCATAGGCATTTAGATTTCTCTCGAAGGAACACTAGCACTAATGTCAGTTCCCACTGCAACTAAATTAAGATGGTTTTTCCAGAAGGAGTTAGCATTCAACCATAGTACATTTACAGTGGAGGCTTCCAAAAGGGACGTGTGTTTCTCCTCACTTTCTCCACTCATAATTTCAATTAGGAACACACTGACAAACCCCAGAACACAGTTTCTGGGAGAATCTGACTTCTATTATGCTAATTTCATGAACCCTGAGAAAAAGGGGGGGGGGAGCTTGTAATTTATCATGGCAAATGATACCAAGCTAAACCTCTGACAGGCTGTATCTATAAAAAGATATGCGACTGACCGTTCTTTCTTTCTTTTCTGGAAGGGTGGGGGAGCTCTGGATGCGGAGGCCGAATGAACTGATGATTCAGGACTGCCTTGTAGATACAGTCTGTTCACGTAGGAGGAGATGCTGAATATCAGGGTGAATTTTGTCAGCGTGTTTTAAAAGCATTTAAGGAGAAAATAGTGGCCACAGTTCATCGGAGCTCAAACACGAGAAGGTGACAAAACGCAGTGGTACTGCAAAGCCAAGTACAATAGACTGAATGAGCAAACAAATTTTCCCACTTCCTTGATGCACTTCGTCAAGCTACCTTCTCACAGCTACCATGGTGATCAAAACAAATTTAGGTCTTGTTAGCCCTGCTTATTTCAAACTCGGCAAAATTCCCATTGACTTTGAATAAAATACAGATCCTCTCAAATCTGATTTCTTACCATGTCTTTCTCCAAGCATTATTCCACAAGTTGCGGTACCGTGGAACATTCCTACCTCAGGGCCTTTGCACATTGTAAGCCAGCTGCCTAGAGTTCTCTTTTCCCCCAATTTGACCAGACTATCTCCTTCTAGCAATCAGGGCTCCATTCTAGCCATCACATCAAACGTAGCCCACAGATACAACGACTACCACATTTACCTTGTTTCATTTTCTCTGTAAGACTCTATCTGGAGTTACCTTGGTTTAGATGTTAAATGCCTTTCTTCCCTACAAAATGGAAATTCAAAGATCGGGAACCTGTGTGTTCTGTTTGCTGTTATATTTCCAACATTTTGACATAGTTAAAGACAAAACGCCATCTTCTAAATCAAGATTGAGATGACTTAGAAGGGGGTAGTTTTGTGATCAAGACAGCATGAAGTCAAGGGTATGTGTTGTAGCCAGATAGAATTAGGGATGGCCAGGGAACAAAGTGTAAAATTACGGGCAGTGTGACACCATAGAAAGAATATGAACTTGGAATCAGACCTGAGCTCAAATTCCAGCCTGCCACTTACTAGTTGTTCGACCTTGGGCAAGGTACTTACAACTTTAGTGAGGCTCGTTTTCCTTATTTAAAGGAACAGAGAATAGCCAGCATTTACAAATGACTATTTTGCAGTGTTTTTGAAAATTACAGGACATTATGCATGTCAAGCGGCTAGGCCTGTGCCTATAAGTTGTCAGTAAGTGGTAAGTTATTGTGACAGACATTATCTGTTACCCTCCCAATAGCTTTATTTTCTTTTTCCTTGATAACACAGCCTAATTTTTTTTTTGACAGTGGTATTTATTCTACTTTTATTTCAAAGCCATGTAACCGTCTCATGTAACTATCGATATTGATTGTACATATAACTGTCAGTAACTGCACCTTTAAAAATTTTCCTGAGACAACTTGGTCTTTTTTGGACTCAAAGCCAGTATTCTTACCCTTCTTATTTTTCTGATCAATTTTTCCAACATTTAAATTTTTTCTGGACATAGTCCTGACTTCATTCAGGGTGACAACACCTAGGCCCAGGTGATGAATCATGTTTGATCTAAGACGCTCATAAGTAACGTGTTCCTCGTTTTCCCTGACTCCTTTGCAATTACAGGTGGTCATATGACCCAATTCTGGATAATCCATCTAGGACTAAGGGGCAGTTGACTCTGCGTGTATGTGTGTGTGTGTGTGTGTGTAGGCTGGTAGATCATTTAAAGGTGATGGCAGGACAATATATGTTACTTGTACCCCAAGTTAGCTGGTTCAATGTCACTTGGATATTTACAAAGTAAAATCAGGGATGGCTTATCAATTTCTTTAAAGTCACACGTTAAACATGAGAGAGGTTAGGAATCTGGATTTTAAATTTCATTAATTAAATCTGGTCGTGCTCAGGATAGCAGTATTTTATTGTATTTTATTGTAGAAAACACTGGCTGTATTTTATTGTAGACACTGGCTGTATTTTATTGTAGAAAACAATAGCTTATGTATTTATCAAAAGCCAAGTTTAAAAAAAAATCTGCTTTTCATTTTCAATGTTAACCTCATTTTATTTCCTTTGATAAAAACAAAATATATTCTGTTTATGTTGCTGGACATTCGAGTAAAGAACAAACATCATTCACAAAAAGCTGCATTTTAAAAAACCCTATTTTAAAAAAAATTTTTTTTTTCAACGTTTATTTATTTTTGGGACAGAGAGAGACAGAGCATGAACGGGGGAGGGGCAGAGAGAGAGGGAGACACAGAATCGGAAACAGGCTCCAGGCTCTGAGCCATCAGCCCAGAGCCCGACGCGGGGCTCGAACTCACGGACCGCGAGATCGTGACCTGGCTGAAGTCGGACGCTTAACCGACTGCGCCACCCAGGCGCCCCAAAAAACCCTATTTTAGATCGAAAAAATTTAAAGTGTTTATAAGAAAAATGGCTTAAGATAAAACTGACAGAAATTTAAAAATGTTCTATTATACTATGTGCTATATAAAATATACCATGTTTGGGGCGCTTGGGTGGCTCTGTCGGTTGAGCGTCCAACTTCGGCTCGGGTCACGATCTCACAGTTCATGGGTTCGAGCCCTGCGTCGGGCTCTGTGCTGACAGCTCAGAGCCTGGAGCCTCCTTCGGATTCCGTGTCTCCCTCTCTCTCTCTCTCTGCTCCTCCCCCGCTCATGCTCCGTCTCTCTCTCTCTCCTTCAAAAATAAAAACATTAAAAAAAATTTAAAATACACCATGCTATATTGTAGGAGGCTAGAATGTTTAAATAACACTAATATAGTTTTAGGTACTTAGTTAACTGCTAATTTGCTTAATAGGAAGTAACATTTATGTAGTGTCACTCTGTGCAGGTATCTTTAAATGTATTAATTCACTTAGTCTTCGCATTAACTCTGTGGATTTGGTACCACGGTACGCCCAGACGTTGACTACTTGGCTCCAGCAGAGCAAATCTGAACCAGAGTCTGGCTCTAGATTGTACCTTCTTGCCCACTACACTCTGCTGCCTCCCGAGTAGTATTAATCATTAGATTTCATATGAGAATACTTGTATTACTACTTTGGGCCACACTTCTTAACTCGTTTCCTTTTCAGTGCCTTAGCCGAGCATTTAAAGATAATGTCCCATTTATTATTCCACACACTTGGGGAGAAATGGATTTACCACCGTCTCCTACCCTATTCGCCCAGGAAGCTAACAAATTAGGAGGCAGATCACTAGTACTAAGGTGCACTCCACCAGTTAGAACACAACTCCCTCGGGAGAGAATCCAAATTCTCACCCACTGTGAGAAGAAGCGATCGGTTTCGGAAGCGCTGCCCTAGCCATATTCACCTTGGAAAACCCTAGCTCCAATTCTGCCATTTCTTTTTTCTTTTCTTTTTTTTTTTTTTTGTTAAAAAAATTTTTTTTTTTCAACGTTTATTTATTTTTGGGACAGAGAGAGACAGAGCATGAACGGGGGAGGGGCAGAGAGAGAGGGAGACACAGAATCGGAAACAGGCTCCAGGCTCTGAGCCGTCAGCCCAGAGCCGGACGCGGGGCTCGAACTCACGGACCGTGAGATCGTGACCTGGCTGAAGTCGGACGCTTAACCGACTGCGCCACCCAGGCGCCCCCAATTCTGCCATTTCTAACCATTTCACGGCCTGGATTTCAGGGCTGTGGGTGTATCTGACTCCACCTTCTGGGGGAGCCACCTAGGTGTTGTCGTTCTCTTTTTCTGCCTGCCGTGGAGACTCGGGAAATGTGGACGACGATGAGGACTTCTGGCCTGGGTGTTATGGGTGGAACCGAAGTTTCAGGAAGGGAGCGGGACAGTTTGTCCCGGCGGTTGTCTGGGCGTGACGAGGCCGACTGTGGGTGGAGAAAAGAGCTAAGAGAAAAGCAAGAGCTAGAAGTAGGTAATGGAAGAGAGCAGAGGCTATGAGAAGAGTGAGAAAGCAGGGGGTCTGGGTGTGGGGGGGAAATGAGCACTTGAAGAGTGTTGGGGAAGAAAGAGTCTGTTCTCCCAGACTCTCGCTCCTAGAGGCTGTTTAAAGAAGTTTAAAGGAAGCTGCCCAGAACCGCCTCTCTGCTTGGATGCTCCTTAGGCATCAAGGAAATATCACTCATTTTCTCTTTGTAGGGTCCCACCCCTGCGTCTGCTGCTCTCACCCCGCCTTCCCTCTGCTTCCCGTCAACGGCTGCTGGGTGCTCGCCTTGAAGCGGCCATCCTGGAGCAGATCGTGCTGGAAAGCTGCTTTTCCACTTATGGGGAAACCACAAGGACGGTTCTAAAATGGCAGTCCCAGCTTGCTCCCCACAGTTATGCTCTTTTTCTCTCCCTCTCGCCTTCAAGTATTCTTTTTAGTTCTGAGTATGGAACTTAGCTACTAGGAAGACGTAGAGCTGAGAAGAACTTAGCTACTAGCTAAGAAGAAGAACTCTAGCTACTAGCTAGAGCTAGCTCTGGGGCAAAGTTCGAAAGGAGTTTCTGTGGAATTCTGCCGCCCCGGGATGCAGACTGGCAGCTGCCACCTTATCTTTCTTTCGGTCCTTAGCATCCCACCCATGAGCTCCTGCCCACCTCTCTTAAGTCTCTAATCACCTCTCAGTTCGTGATTCAAATGCAGAGCGTTCAGGCCTTTTGTTGGCTGAATTCTTTTGGGTCACATTTTTTTCATCCCCAAATCTTGGTCCCAAGTCTTCCTTCTCATTTCCCCCCCTACTGGTTCCTCCTTCTCGGTCTCCTCCTTACATTGCGACATCCCTGGGCTTCTGGTTCTGTCATCCTCGCCTTCTTCCCTATTATGTGTCAAATTGCGTCCCCCTCCGAAAAGATATGCTAAAATCTTGACTCCTCCCAGTATCTCAGAATGTGACCTTATTTGGAAAGAGGGTCACTGTGCAGATACAATCAGCTACGTTAACAGAAGGCTGTACTAAGGTAGGGTTGGTTCTAAGTCCAATATGACAGGTGTCCACATAAGTAAAAGGACATGTAGACACAGCGTATTCACTGCGAAGGCAGCCACATGAAGACAGAGGCAAGTATCGGAGCGATGCTCCCACAAGCCAAGGAACACCTGGACCACCAGAGAGTGTGAGAGGCAGAAGTCCCCTCCGTGAGAAGCTTCAGAGGCATCATGGCCCTGCCACCACCCTGGTTCCAGACCAGGCTCCAGAACTGTGACACAATACATTTCGTTGTTTTTAGCCCAGTCTGTGGGTACGTTGTTCCTGCAGTCCCGTCAAAGTAACAGCCCTCCCCTCCCTCTCGTCCCCACCCCCGTTCTCTTCCCTTCTTCTCTCTTTTCTTCCCTTTCCCTGGATAACCATCACAGCTGCTCCCATGACTTCCATTACCACATATATCCTGACAAATCCTGAACTCCCAAACCAAATTTGTTATTTCCCATTTATCTTCTTCATCCATGTGTCCTGCAGGCTTTGGGAACCCTACACATTTAAACCGGGGCTCGAATGTGCTGTCCTTTCTACATTTTTGTGGCAGGTTGTATTTTCATGGGAGGACCGCCACGACAGATCTCATTGTGATCTTGTTTGTCAGTCCTCCCATCCAGAGCTGTTCCCTCCCTGAACCAGGGTGGACCTCTGTGACCACTTTGATTGGTGAAGTGACTGGTGGGAGAAGAGACCTTATGTAACTTCCACAGCCAAGTCATAATGACTCCATTCACTCCAACCTGGTTCTCTTGGAATACTTGCTATTGGAACCCAGCCACCATACTGTGAGCAAGCCTAGACCATGGAGATGCTCTGGTCAATAACTCCAAGCAAAGTTCCAGTTGATAGTCAAGGTGAGCCTCCAGGCATGACTGAGGAAGCCTTTGATATGACTTCAGCCACAGACACCATCTGACTGCAACATATGAGAGACCTTGAGCAAGAACCCTATAGCTAAGCCCAGGGAGCTTCTACACTGATAGGAGCCGATAATAAAATGACTGTGTTATTTTAAGCCACTACGCTCTGGGGTAAATCATTATGCAACAATAGAGAACTTGAGCAGCTCTCTAGTTTGGTTGAGGAAACAACATTTCCTAAGTCACATAGGCTTGTATTCTCAGTCATCTGTGATTCTTCCTTCTCGTTCCACCAACTTAATATTCTAGTACCTTGTACATTTTTGTCGAGTATCCTTCTCTTTAGAGTCCCTGTTTCCTTGCCTTGTGGATACCATTGCCTTAATGTGTATGAAAGAGGGTGAGGACTGAATCTGACTGATATCTCAGCCCCAGCCTCTTCCTGATTGAACCCATCCTCAGGCTCAT